>NW_027611648.1:6712904-7312904 GCF_964261635.1 Lissotriton helveticus | reverse complement strand
TATTTTGTCTGGAAAAGTGGTAGAATCAGTAATCCATCGGACTGCTGATCGGGCTAGTTCTTGTTCATGCATGGTATTTAACTTACTATAACCGATTCGTGATTTCAGAATATGATCGGTAGCTTGAAATACTAGTTCTAGAGAACCTTGTTCTGGTGCTGGATGATGAAAGATTTTCTTGTAGTCTAGACGTGAATGTCGGTCGGAAAGTCTAGTTCTACCTACATACGCTATTCTGGCGGGATTCTCGTCCTCTACCTCTTCAGTAGAAGAGTCATTTTCTTTCTCGCTTACTTGTGCTGCTTTACGTTGTTCGTGTAACTTTATTATTTCCTTACGGATTCTCTTGTACATACTCTCTATACTACTGATAGTTCTGTGTTTACCCTCGGCTATATTATCACTCCACCTTGTCAGGATTCTCATTTCGGCCGGATCTTTGGTCGGATAATCTTGTTCTCTTATTAAACAATTAATCAGAAACTTTAATAACATGAGCTGGATCTCAGCTTTCCTTTGAGACATGGCTTCGCCAATACTTTCTGGATCATCCCCTGTACGGATGAAATGATATATTCTGTCTAGATCTTCTTTCATATTCGGTAGGGTGTCCAAATACCCGGTCACCCGTCTTACACGTATGGAATATATAACCGTACTATCATCACCTGCAACTGGATCATAGCGGCATTCAGTAAGGGCTCGTCGGATATCTGCAACGGACTTGTATTTGGGCGTACGCTGTAACGCACTTTCATGTAACTCGACTAACGTTACACGTTGGTGTGGCGGCGGGGTACCAGGAGGACCTCCTCCTGCGGCCCCTATACTGGAATCGTCGACTGATACTCTTCGTGCTGGCGCGGTGGGAAATTGTAATGTAGGCTGGACCGGGGGTACCGTGGCAGGTACTCCGGTGTCTGGAGGAGCAGGATTTACATTATTTACAGGAGCTGGCGGAACAGGATTTGCATATTCTGGGACTGTGTCGTCCAAATAGGACGAAATAAAAATATCAGCTGCGGTCGGTTTGTGACGTAGCTTGGTTGGAACTAATGGTAGCGTAAAATTACTGGATGCCTCCGGGGTTGCTTTTGGCAAGCCCTCGGCAAGAAGAGGGTACATACCCTTAATAAGGGCATTCCTCTGTCTGTCTGACTGTTCGGTTTTAACTCGTTCACCTATCTCGATTAATTCCCTTTCTTGGGCTCGTTCTAAGGATTCTCTACTTAGTTCTGACTTTCTGATTTCTTTTTCGGTTCTTTTATGAGATTCTTTGCGCCATAACTCGATGGCATCTTTCTGTGACTGTCTGGCTTTCTTTTTCCATAATGCTTCTTCTACTCGCATGATGCACTCGGCATCCCATGTGCCTGATACAGGCCATCTATACTTTTCTTCTAACTCTTTGGTGTACTCCACCCATAAATCTAGATATAATATGGCACTTATGCCATGCTTCTGATACATAAAGTGACCTGGACTGTCCCTGGGCGGGACAGGAACTGCTGCTTCTAACAGACCTTTTCTAGTTTTTAACTGACGTAGTTTCGAAAATAGGGGCATGACTGAACTGTAATCTAGACACAATACAATACACAATGAACACGATAATTACACCACTTTCATACCACGACATTAAAATACATGAAGAACATTTAAAATAACAGTTCGAACAGAATACTACCTGGAATACTGAAAACAGAATACATGAATTTCCTCGAGAACAGAACTGACTAGAACAGAAACTAGATGCACTGCTAAAACAGTACGAAACTTACCGGTCTCATAAAGAGACACGTCAGGACCCGCATCCACCGAAGTGGACACTTCGTTTTGGGTCTGTGTACCACCAAAACCCACGGACCAGAGACAATTAGATTGACCCTGTCTAGATACTACCCCAGCAACGGTACTCACCGGGCAGCAAGAACGGAAGGCCTCGGACTGGACTGGACTGCTTCGACGCCGGACGGACGAACTTCGGACTTCAGTTACGGGTGGGCCTCCGGATACCTCGGACCTTGGACTCTCGGCTTGGGCTCTGGTCGGGACTCGCCGCGTTCCTCCACCGCCTCGTCTGGATGCTGGACCGCCACCTCCGTCTCCTCCGTGGGCCTGAGGGATACTTGAAGCAGAAATATCTGCACGTGCACGGTATGGTTCCGTCACGGCTGCAGAGGGTCAGGGGGCCGGCGTGGCTTCACCGGCGCGTGGGGAAAGGGCAAGTCACTATTCGGGCGCCATTATGTGGTATATAAATAAATAATACCGGATCTAGGTTTGACTGGACATAGCAATAACAGATAGCTCAATAAATAAGAGTCAAGATTCGAGGTAGTAGGAGTTTGCAGGTTTAATACAGCATAAAAGGACAGGAACAGGACAACCTGCACGGGAACAGGATGGCAGGGCCCTGCAGGGGGGACAGGGAATGAGCGCGCCAACTTTAATAACAATGTACAACATATATATACTAAAACAATTGCATTACAGTGAATACAGTAGGCGGAGCAGTGGGTGTGGTCAATAGCAGTCGCGAAAGATAAGGGTGAAAGTGGGTGTAACAAGAGGCGTATACATAGACATGTGATGTAAACATAACAGAATATGTCATAAATGGGGCGGAAACATGGAGGGGGCTACCTAAGGAGCCGGGACCTCTAACCTAATGGTGCGCGCAAACTGACAATGACGTGTTACTAGGAGAAACTGGGGGCTATGAACTCTGCGCTAGGAGTAGAGACTGAAGTCTGGAGAGTCAGGGCGACATGTACCTAAACACTATCTAGTATCTAATGTTTAGAGGACATGTTGATATAAACTAAGAGTCAGGAGGGGAGAGGCTAACAGACTCTAAGACTGGAGCATGCATTATTCTACATGTAGTGCGTGTTGAGGAATATTAAATGACCATTAAATGCAGTATTTCTCTTACAGGGAGACGTAAAGGCTAGACAATGACGGAAACTATTGATGCGATTCAGTAGCTTAGGAATGCAGAGAAGGAGGGCTGGACTGATAACTAGAATCATAACATACTCTTGGCAGACTCGTAGGCAGAGCCAGGCCGAGCCGGGCACTGCGAGGCAGGAAGTAAGTGAAGGGTCGAGGATACAGGTGGGGGCTGTATCGCTCCTCAGCGAGGGTTCAGGAGACAGGAGCTGAATCTGGTGTCCGGGCCCTTTTGAGGCCTAGAAACGGGGACTTTACAATGAAATAACGTGCACACTGAGAAACGTGGCAACGTAACTTTGCATAGGCCTGATATTCGTAGTATTCACGAGAACTGGGAACTGGCATACTAGGGATGGACACGACTGTAATCGCGTCTTTAATCGAACATGGGGGATACATATGCATATTAATCATGCACACATAACATAAGATGGGGAACACGTAGGGACACAGAACATGGCAAAATTTACTTTTCCACAGCTGCCTCTGTGGTGTTCCGGGGAGCAGGGGTGTTCTGGGTGGGTGGTTGGGGTCCTGGGGTGGTGGCGGTGGGTGTTGTGGCCCTCTTGGGTGTCTAGGCCGCATGACCAGTGACTCCATGGCATCTGTTGCCCTTCAGATGTGGCTGTGGGTTGTGCTTCTTTTTGTGGTGCAGGCTGTGGTCCGAATTTGAACCAGGTCAGAGAAGGTGTTATTTTCCTGGTGCTAATGTGCCTTATGACCTGTTTTGTGTTCTTATTGCAGTTCTGTCTGGTTGTTGTAAATGTTGTGGAGTGGTGTTGTCACAGCTTTTGGCACGGGAACGCCTACTCCGCATCTGATTAGCAATAGTTGCGGGAGTCATCTGTGGCGATGTTTTTTGCAGCTGCTATCGCGGTTGAACTGGTGCTGTGGGCTGTTAACACTTGCTTGTGAATGGGGAGATACATTTAACACTACTTTGGCTGTGATAAAGTGCTGTTAACTCCACGATAGCTCCTTGAGAATAGGCCCCCCAGTGTTGCAGATAGATGCTGCTGCTGCCCACCCCATTCTATTGAGAACCCACTGAATACCCCCCGACACCAGGAAGACAACCTGCTATACTAACATACAAGCCGGCCCACCACAAAAAGTACACAAGAGGGGGCTTTGAAGCTGAGGATGAGCAACAGGCCTGACAAGGTTGGGTCTCGCAAAGACCAGAGACCGGCCGAAGCGGAAGCCGAGGCGGGACGGGCAAGGCCCCTTATAACTCCTACGACACGACATCTGTTGGAGGGGACGGTCGTCCGGCAGCTCACCCTGATGGGGCTGCACTTGAGAAAAAGCTGATCCACCATTATACCCAGAACCCGGGGCAGAGTGTATACGCTTTCCTGTGGCCCCCCTCCCTAGGAGCGCAGGCCCTGTGGGACTCTGGGACGGCCAGGGATGAGACAGAGGTCGCTCAGAACAATGGCGCTAGCACACAAAACTCAACCTGCGAAACTTGCACTGTGAGTGTCCGTGAGAGCCCCCTGCTCATCTTCATACAGAAGAGGCGATACATGCTGTGGCTGGAAAGTGAAAGCAATAACTAGACTCTTCAACAACATGGGCAAACCTGACACTAGACAGACCAAACTCCCTTTCAAAAGGGAAAAAAAGACAGGCCAAGTGGACACACCACAACCCGCGACCAGCCAAGAAAACCCCCAGGAGGAAGACGCCCAAGATGTCGACATCAAAGAGAACTTGGTAGAAGTTAAGTCCAGTCTCTGCAACATAGACGCCAAACTAGACCTCATGGCCAGTCAGCTCAACAGAATGAAGGAACAGGTGGATAAATACAATAATAGACTAGAGCACCTTGAAACTAGAGTCTCTGACGTAGAGAATGACCAAACAAAGTGGAATGAACAACTACTCAAGATGGAGAAAATACTTGAAATAATAAGAGCCAAAAATGAAGACCTAGAGGCACAATCTAGACAAAATAACCTGAGAATTATTGGAGTTCAGAAGTCCACGGCCATTGACAATATGGAAAAATACGTAACAAACATGATCAAGGAACTGTTCGGAGAAGTGTTCTCCCCTAATTCATAATAGAGTGGGCTCACACAACACTGGACCCCAGACCGCCCCCAGGCGCACCGGCCCGCCCCATTATAGCGTGAATCCTAAACGTCAAGGATTGAGACACAGTGCTGCGATTTTCAAGTGAAGGTGGCAACCTACAATACCAAGGAAATACGATCTCCTTTTACCCGGACTTCACGATTATAGTTCAGACTGAACGTAAGGAATTTTTACCAGCTAAAAATTAACTCCAAAAATCTGTAATAAAATCTGCTCCTCTCTACCCAGACAAACGACGCATAGCACATGGCGGCGGAGCTCATCAGTTTACTGATGCCAAAGCAGGGCTCAAATTTCCTGATTTGCTGATTGCAAAGTTGTCCAGACACTCTCCATGGGATCAAGATCATGGGAATCTGGACGAAAATGACTGAACTTTAAACTCAAACCTCTCTGATCCACTTCAAATAATCACCACAGTACAAAGCAGCACTGTAACTGGAGGGAAAGAACTGTGCAGAGCCCACTTCAGGGTTCCCTAACACAGTTTATGTGATCTACCACCAATGGAACCATCCACAAGGCATGAGCCACTGTTTCACCCACGAAGCTGGAGGAAGGCTGGTGTGTACGCGAGGCTCCTCTTCGCCCCCCAGGAATGATTCCCATGCTCTTCTATTCAGACCGGGGAGGGGGGGGACGGATTATTCAACCAAGTTCAGGGATTTGAGGGGGAAGTTGAGGGGGAGGGGGAGGCGGCGGTAGGGGGTTTCAATATTCTACTGTTTTGAGAGTGTTAGATTTTGTCTACGTTTTAGAGGAGGCCCCTGCCAAATACACATAGGTAAGACACTGAAGCAGATATAGGAGAGATCCCATACTACTGCCCTACACTAACACGGTAGACACCAGACTGAGCTCACAATGACCCCAACCAAGTAGACGGCGCACCAAGAAGATGACCCTACATACCAGCACCCAGATACCCTTAACATACCAATGGCACCCAGAGAACTTAGGCTCCTAACGTGGAATGTTAGACTGCTCAACAACACCAGGAAAGCTCGCCTAGTCCACACATACCTCTTAATAGACACCACACAGATATCTGCTTCCTTCAGGAAATTCACCTGACCCCACCCACCTCCACTCGCCTAGAGGTGCACTGGTGTGCAGCGGTACACCACTCCCTGAATCCCAGCTATGCCTGGGGCACTGCAATACCTATAAGGAAAGGAATCCCATGGATGCTCACTCAGATTAAAAAGGATACTGAGGGGTGGTATGTTATAGTGGCAGGACAACTCCAACAGCAATCCCTCATACTGGTTTGTGCATGTGGCCCTAACATAGATGACCCAGAACTTTACACTGAGATTTGGCACCAAATAGTGAAAATGGGCCATGGAGCTATATTCTCGGGGGGAGATTTTAATGTAATCCTAGATCCTGATCTAGACAGATTGGGAGCTGCTCAGCGGCCCCACCCTAAAGCAGTGGAGCAACTCCATGCTTTAATGCAAAATTTCAACATAAATGATGTATGTAGATATAACAACGGGACCCGTAGGGAGGGCACATGCGTGACATTAGCACATGAAGCCTGGTCGCGCATAGACTGCTGGCTGACCACCAGAGACGTGACTACATGGTCAACAGCAACAGCCATGACACACCACCATCAGACACTGTCTAACCATGTTCCAGTGCTTCTAGAGCTCACCCTTCCCTCGACCACAAACTGTGCCTTTACATGGCGCCAGCCGCAACGGCGCACTCCGTGATCAGGTATTCTAGGCTGAAATACACCAGGCCATCACAGAAAATGTTGCAGTCAATGAGGGCTCAGTCAGCTCCCCCCAGATACTTTGGGAGGCCTTCAAGGCTGTGGTAAGAGGGGCTCGTATTCCCAAAACAGACTGGGGTGCTAAAAGCAAACCTTTCCAGACTTGCTGGAAAACGATCTGCGGGAAAACGAAACACTACTCTGTGACATGAGATGCCCTGCTACACTAGCGTCAATATAAGAGAAACTCACCGAATACGAGGAAGAAGCAAACCGCTAACTTCACTATTTAACATGCGAATCCCAAGCAAGACAGTACAGGGAAGGTGATGGTGCTAGCAAAATCCTAGGGATATGCTATCAATCAATCAATCAATGAACTTGTAAAGCGCACTACATACCAGTGAGGGTCTCAAGGTGCTGTGGGGGGATGCTGCTACTGCTCGAAGAGCCAGGTCTTGAGGAGCCTTCTGAAGATGAGCAGGTCTTGGGTCTGCCGTAGATGGGTGGGGTGGGTGTTCCAGGTTTTGGCGGTGAGGAAGGAGAATGATCTGCCGCCGGAGGTCGTTCTTTGTATGCGTGGGACGGTGGCAAGGGCGAGGCTGGCGGAGCGGAGCTGGCGGGCGGGGGTGTAGAAGTTGAGTCTGTCATTCAGGTAGGCTGGTCTGGTGTTGTGGAGTGCTTTGTGTGCATGGGTGAGGAGTTTGAAGGTGAACCTCTTAGTGATGGGGAGCCAGTGCAGGTCTCTTAGATGGGAGGTGATGTGGCTGTGGCGGGGGACGTTGAGGAGCAGTCGGGCTGAGGCGTTTTGGATGCGTTGTAGTCGTCGCAGGTGTTTGACCGGGATTCCTGCGTAGAGTGCGTTGCCGTAGTCCAGCCTGCTGCTGATGAGGGCTTGGGTCACTGTTCTTCTTGTTTAGGTCGGGATCCACTTGTAGATCATGCTAAGCATGCAGAGCGTGTTGTAGCAGGAGGAGGAGATGGCGTTGACCTGCTTCGACATGGAGAGGGAGGAGTCGAGGATGAATCCTAGGTTGCATGCGTGGTCCGTGGGTGTTGGAGCTGCTACACAGGCCTAGAGTGCAACACTATATTATGGAACTCCAGGATGAGCAATCAACAAACCAGACTTCCCCACAGCCATACTCGACGCGGTGACCTCCTTCTACTCTAATCTCTAACATACTACGGGAGAGATTACTGAGGAAATGCTAATAGAATTCTTTGATTCCATTGAACTTCTGTGGCTTGACGATGTGCGGTGACAGTACTTGGACTCACCATTCACTGAAGAGGAAGTCCTGCAAGTCAATTGCAGTCTCCAGAACAACAAAGCCCCTGGTCTGGACAGCCTAACTGCCTCTTTTTAAAAAGAATATGCCATCCTGCTAGTCGCCCATATGGTAGTTCTGTACCAAGCATCATTAGAGGCCCAAATGCTGCCACCCTCCTTAAGAGAAGCAATGATCATTTCCATACCGAAACCCCGGAAATCAGCACATTTATATAACTCTTATCACCCCTTGTCAGTGATTAACATTGATAACTTTGTCCCAGTCCATTCGACAGCACATAACCTCAGAACACAGTTCACAGTCATGCAATGTGTGGACCCCACATTAGCGGCGGGCACCACACTCGATTCACGGGAATGGGCTTTCCTGTTTGGTCTCCTCCGGTGATTTGGATTTTACCCCCAATTCTTCCGCCTTATAACTTTTCTACATCAGTCCCCGTTCCAAGAGGTACCCCACAGTGATGTCTTTTTTCTTCAATTCTGTTCGCCATGGCAATGGAACAACTAGCATCCCAATTACGACAACACCATGCGCATAGAGGGCTTAACTTCAGACTCCGCGAAGAACTTGCCATCTTCTTCGTTGAAAAGGTGCAAAAAATCTATAAGACTTTTCCGCAGCACCTTCCCGGTCCATCTGTTTTTGTTGATACTAGGGTTGGCGGCTCCACCTTAGCAACTATCCCAGAGATCTCTGGGGAAGAGTTAGCTAAATTATGCAGGAAAGTGAAAGCGGGCTCTCCATCGGACCCTATGAGGCCGGCTCAATTTATGGAGTCCCTGATGCACTTCCAACAGTCGATCGGCGCCATACTTAACCTGTCCTTTTCCACATCTATAGTCCCTAGGGCTTAGAAACAGGCATGGGTATCCCCCATTATTAAGAAGCCCTCCCTGGATCCGTCAAAACCAGAAAACTTTAGGCCAATCTCCCTCCTCCCGTGGGTGGCCAAGGTTGCGGAGGCTCATGTGAATAATGTTCTATCTCTGTATATGAGCCAAAATGACATTCTGGATCCGTCGCAAAACGGGTTCCGGCCTGGCCATAGCACGGAGTCCGCTCTTCTTGCCTCTACGGAACACTTAAGGATGATCCTTGATGCCGGTCAGAGTGCTGCGATAATCCTGTTAGACCTCAGCGCTGCCTTTGACACGGTTTCACATGACATTCTTCTGCACCAGCTGGAGTCGGTAGGGATTACGGGATCTGCCTTAGAGTGGTCCGGTCTTTCCTAGAGAAGAGATCCTTTCGGGTTTCGGCACCGCCATACATCTCTCAGTCTCACTCTATTGGCCAGGGGGTTCCGCAAGGCTCTGCACTCAGTCCATCTTTGTTCAATCTGTATGTGCAACCTCTGGCAGTTGTGGCAAAAGAGTGGGACTTAGCGCTGGTGTCTTACGCGGATGATACCCAGCTGGCCATCTACATCAGCTACTAGGTTTAGAGATGGTATGGCAGCTGTCGCCCAGTGGATGGCAGACAATTGTTTACAGCTCAATGCTAGCAAAACAGAGGTTTTGCCAGTATGGAAAAACACTGCCCTCTGGAATGAGCATTGGTGGCTGGCTTTGCTGGGCACGATGCCAACGCCAAAGCCCCTAGTTAAGAACTTGGGAGTGCGGATGGACTCCTCACTTAGCTTTCAGACCCACACAAAGAGAGTGGCAGCTACCTGTGTGGGCCTGCTGAGAGGCCTAAAACCTATCCTGAAGTATTTTGAGCCAACAGTACGTCAGCTTTTTGTTCAAGCCATGATTATCTCTCGTTTGGACTATGCCAGCGTATTGCTCCTGGGTGCTAACAAAGCTGAGGTACTGCAACTCCAACGGGTTCAAAACCTGGCAGCGAGAACTCTGATTGGGCTCCCTTGCAGATGCCCTGTCAGAGCAACGATTGGAAGACTCCGTTGGCTCCCAATTGCTTCTCGGATTAAATTTAAAGCCCTCGTCATGGCGTTTAAGATCCTTAAAACCGGGAGACCGGTCTTAATGCGCCCATTGTTGACCTGGTACGTTCCCCGGCGTAGCCTGCGCTCGCTGGGACAACACCTGGTGAATGTACCATGAACCAAACTATGCCGCATGAGAGGGCGCTCCTTTCGGATGTTGGCAGCTACACTATGGAACTCCCTGCCGGCCCACATCCGTGGAATAGAGAACCTGCTGGCTTTTTGGAAAGCCATTAAAACTCTTCTCTTCTCATCATCATAGGCTGTTGTCTACATCTGGCTAACCTTGAGTACCTGTCTCTTGATCTAGCTGCGCTGGGACGCCTCTTTGCTGGGGCAGCTGTTGCGCTTTACCAAACCCCTAACATAACATAACATAACATGTATGCAGATGACATAGCCCTTTACGATCTAGAACCCCATATTAACCTTGAAGCAGTTATCTGGGAGGTCATACACTTCGGGGAATTGTCGGGTGTCAAAATTAACTGCACTAAGTCCATTATCTTCCCCCTCACGGAAAACACCCAACAAATTGAATCGGAATACTCAATACCATGGGTGACGGAACCAGTCAAATATCTCGAGGTATGACTTAGCTAAGACATCGGGGACCTCTTGACAGCAAACTACGGTAGGGCAATCACCTGCCTAGAGAACAGACTCCCAATATCTACCACTCTCCCTCTCGGGAATGTTGGCAATAGCCAAGATGGTGGTTCTGCCAAAATTCCTGTATCAATTTGTCAACCTGACTCTATCCTCCAAATTCCGACAGCGCCTAAGATCATTATTAATAACACTTGCATGGTCTGGGAAACAGTCCATTATAGCACGAGAAGTCCTCACCTGCCCTACGGCAGGGTGGATTAAATGCCCCAGATCTTACAATATATGTTTAGGCACCCTTAAACTGGACAATCTTCCCGCCTCTGCAAGCAAAACTCTAATCCACACTCTGGTGACCTCGCAGCTGGACTATGGGAATGTCCTATAATTGAGAGCATCCAAAGGAAGCTTGCAACGGTTGCAACACATTCAGAATGCAACGGTACACCTAGTTTTCAATCTACCTAGATGGGCTACAGCGACGAAATTCCTGGACTCTCTTTACTGGCTGCCAATCAGTAAAAGAATTCTCTTAAAAGCTCTATGTTTCTGTCACCAGAGTCTACAGGGGAAAGGTCTTTGCTACCTGTATGATCTCCTGACCCACTACAAGCCTACTCAGCAGTTGAGATCGAAAGGAGCACATCTGCTCAAAGTACCGAAAATTAAAAGGGCAAGGATGGGTGCAGGCTCATTTGGCTATCCAGAAGCCACAAATTGGAAAACTCTGCCACCTTTGCTGCCTGCATAAAAATCTGAGAACATCTTTCACAGAGGTCTAAAAACCTGGCTTTACCAGTTATAAGCCGTGCCTCTCGGTTTGACTCCCGCTTATAACCATTTCCATAGCATGGGGACACACCAGTCGGTGTAGAAAGGCGCTTTACAAATTACTTTATTATCATTATTATATGCAATATGTGCGCAGGCTCTATATGCCCACTACTGGACATATCCCATCAAATTTCAACCGCACGTGGCGGTGGAGGCAGAACTGGTACATCGCACCCCCCTATTCACTGCACTATATCACCCACACATACAGAAGAACAGAATTTACCATGACTGACTATGGGTGAACAACCTTTACAACAAAACTTTTACAACGCACTACCATTACAACGCAGGCATTACAACGCAAACCATTACAACGCATTGCGCTGGGGGCGCTCTAGGATAGGGAATAAGTTACATTTTCTATCCAACACCTTCCCTAGGGTCCACGGGGACTGGAGTTGGAATAGAAAATTAAACTTTTCACTATCCAGCACCTCTAAGCGCTATGCGTTGTACCGGTTTGCGATGTAAAAACCGCGTTGTAAAGGTAGGCGTTGTAAAAGTATGCGTTGTAACGTCATACATCCCTGACTATGCAATGGGCATGGGATGGCCTAAGACATCCGGCATGGCTCCCATGCCTTTAAGCTCCTTCCATTCTGATAATCGATAACCCACTGATACCGGCACTGGTGGACTCCAAAACTAAAAACAAGCATTTGCAATGCAATAGGTCTTGCATTTGCGAGAGTTTAAGCTACTGGCATTATAAACGACAATGCCTTTAATTTATGTTTTAAAAACCAACACATACATAAAAGGTATTGTCATTTACAATGCCTATAGCTCAAACTCTTGCAAACGAGAGACCTAATGCATTGCAAATGCTTGTCTCCCTAGACAGCGGTGCTTCTTGTGAAGATTACTATTTCGTCATGGCTGTGAGCTATTGTCATCCCTCCTTCTTTTTTTAGGTCGAGCCTAGACATAGAGGCTGCCAGGTGATCTGTTGTATGAACTCTGTGGGGTCTGATCCATCCCACCGGTTCGGATTGACTTATGTCTGTGTCATTCCAAAATCATAGCCTACAATTGGTTAATGGTTGGAACATGCCCTACCGTTTCTTGCAAATTAATTCCCATGGAGTATTGCCTCTGGAACGAGCAGCGCCATGCTTGCTGCTTGAATGCCGTTATCTCCTTTCCTTTCTTTGTCCTTACGAAGAGCTCATATTTTAAAGTGTTTTATTGTTATCCTAGCCACGAATCCCCAAAGCTTTCTTTGCTATTTGGGGACTTGGAACCCCTTTTTTGTCTCTTGTTATTTTCTGTGAGCACGTTTTGGGAATAGCACTTCAAGCACATATGAAAACATGCAGTTTACTGCTGTTCTGAACATTATTTTGTTGATAATTACCTTTGATGCTACTTAAAACACTCTCAAATGGGCCTGTCGACACCCTCAGCACCGCTGAACACCTGCACTTCCAGATCCACACTGATCCTAACACCACCTTCAGAGGAAACCTTGTCTACAGACCCCCCGGACCCGACCACAGTTCAGCGACTCCATCGCCGACTTCGTCAGTTCACACGCACTCACCTCCACAGACTACATCCTCCTCGGGGTCCTGAACTTCCACGTCGAGAACAACAACGACACCAACTCCACCACCCTGATTGCCAACCTTGCCAAATTCAGACTTAGACAACTCGTCACAACACCCACCTACTCTGCCAGCCACACGCTTGAGCCCATCTTCTCTGCAAGCTCCCATGTCTCCTTCAACCACACCACCGAACTCCACTGGACCGACCATTGCTGCATCCACTTCACCTTCCGGAAACCCACCACGCACCACCGCAACCAACAGATCCCCTGACGCTGCTGGAGCAAAGTCTCTGAAGACCAGCTAACCACCACCCACGCCCGTAGCCCACCTAGTGGCCCCACCGACCCCGCCACCGCCACTTGCAACCTCAGACAATGGATCGACGACTGCGCCAACAGCCTTGCCCCAATCAATAAACCCTCCAACAGACACACCAGCAAGAAAGCCAGCTGGTTCACTGAGGACCTCCAGGCCTCCAAGCAAACCTGCCGAAAGTTAGAGAAAAATGGCACCGTGAACAGACACCGGACAGCTACGCAGCCCACAAGAACGCCACCCGCAGACACCATCACCTCATCAGATCCGCCAAAAGGACCTCCTTCAAAGACCACCTAGACAGCAACGCGCACAACAGCAAAGAGCTCATAAACATCGTGAAGGAACTATCCAACCCCAGCTCCAACACCAATGACATCCCACCCTCGCAAGACCTGTGCGATTCCCTTGCCACCTTCTTCCATTGCAAGATTGCAGACATCCATGACAGCTTCAATGCCACGACCACCCCGAAACCCGCTGAGACCTCCGTCCCCACGGCCGCCATCCACACCGACCCCCTGTTCACCTGGACTAACATAAGCGACGACGACACCATCAAAATCATGAACTCCATCCACTCTGGATCTCCATCAGATCCATGCCCACACCACATCTTCAACAGAGCCTGCACCACCATCGCACCCCGCCTGCAGAAAACCATCAACCTCTCCTTCGAGACAGCGACCTTCCCGGAGAGCTGGAAGCACGCAGAGATCAAAGCCTTACTCAAAAAACCCAAGGCTGTCCCCAAGGACCTGAAGAACGTCCGGCCAATCTTCCTCCTCCTGTTCACGGTGAAGGTCATCGGGAAGACCTTCAGCAGACAACTGACCCGCTACCTTGAGGAGAACAGTATCCTGGACCCTTCTCAGTCCGGGTTCCGCAGCAGCCACAGCACAGAAACAGCCCTCATCGCCGCCACTGATGACATCAGGGCCCTGCTGGACAATGGAGAAACCGCAGCCCTCATCCTCCTGGACCTGTCAGCTGCCTTTGACGCCATCTGACACTGTACCCTACGCACATGCCTCTACGACGCTGGGATCCAAGACAAGGCACTGGACTGGACCACCTCCTTCCTCTCCGGAAGAACCCAGAGCGTCTGCCTCCCCCCATCGGCTCCGAAGCCACCAAGATCGTCTGCGGTGTACCCCAAGGCTCATCCATCAGCACAACATTGTTCAACATCTACATGGCACCGCTCACCCACGTCGCCCGACTACACGACCTCAACATCATCTCCTACGCTTATGACACTCCGCTGATCCTCTCCCTCACCAAGGACCCTCTCACTGCCCAAACCAGTCTCCACGAAGGGATGAAAGTCATCGCTGAGTAGAACAGCCGACCGAAGATAAACTCAGACAAGATGGAAGTCCTCATCCTCGGTTCCACCCCCTCAGCCTGGGATGACTCCTGGTGGCCAACCGCACTGGGAACTGCTCCAACACCCACCGATAATATACGTAACTTGGGGTTCATCCTCGACTCCACACTTCCATGACAAAGCAGGTCAATCCCATCTCATTCTCCTGCTTCATCACCCTCTGCATGCTCCGCAAGATCTACAGGTGGATCCCCACCGAAACAAGAAGAACAGTCACCCAGGCCCTCGTCAGCAGCAGGCTGGACTACGGAAATACCCTCTACGCAGGAGCCTCGGCCAAACTCCTGAAACGACTTCAGCACATTCAAAATGCCTCTGCATGTCTGATCCTCGACATCCCTCCCCGCAGCCACACCTGAGAGACCTGCACTGGCTACCCAACAAGAGGATCACCTTTAAGCTCCTCACCCACACACACAAGGCACTCCACAACACCGGACCAGCATGCCTCAACAGGTGACTTAACTTCTACACCCCCAACCGACAGCTCCGCTCCGCTGACCTCGCCCTCGCCACCGTCTCCCACATCCGAAGAGCGACCTCCGGTGGCAGATCGTTCTCCCACCTCACCACCAAGACCTGGAACACCCTCCCCATCCTCCTACGGCAGACCCAGGACCTGCTAACCTTCAGAAGACTTCTCAAGACCTGGCTATTCGAGCAGTAGTAGCGCCCCCCCAGCGCCATGAGACCCTCACGGGTAAGTAGTGCACTCTAAAATGGTCTGATTGATTGATTGTCGGAAATCACACAGGCCAAGCCTCAGTTTTATAGCTTTAGAAGACCAAGGGCAACATGCATCAAGCATTGAATCAGCCCGTTTGCGAGGGCAAAAAGGACTTTTCTGAAGCATTAAAAACCTTGGCATTTGCAAATTGGGTAATTGCAATTTTTTTGCTATTACCTATATTTAGGCTATTGCAATTTGTCATTCCCTAATGCGCTGCAAGTAGCCTTTCCTAGATGCGAACTGTGCATTTAGAAAATGCTGATTACCATCAGCTTCAAGTTGATGGTAATTTGCACATGCATTGAAAAATGCCCCAAAATGCATTTTTCAAAGTGCTATTAGGTAATATTAACCCCTTGTGTGCTTCAGTCGCCAATGGTCGTTGCGCGCACTACTTTCGTAGTGCTGGGAACATCCCGTGGCTGGTGCGGCCCCGCCCACTCATTAAACCCGCCGCACCTTGGCTGAATCGCTGCCGCGGTAAACGGGTTAAGGAATCGCAATTTATTTTGCGATTTCTACATGCATAAGGATTTGCAATTCCCAAATTGCGATTACTTAAGAATCGCTATTTAGGAATCGCAAATCCTAATGTTGATGCATGTGGCAGCCAATTAAGAAAAAAGAATTATAAAATAAAAAAAGATGTAAAATCTTTCAGAAACGTTTAAAGTTTCCGTTTCAGCAAGCATTATGGCGCAGAAAGAAAGACAAGCGGCGTTTTTAGCTAATTTCCGAAATGTGTTGCTTTTTCTTTGAGGAGGCCCATTTGAGAATTGTCAAACATAAGACCACCAGAAAGTTTCTCCAAAAAGGCAATATTATATTGAATAGCGTTGACTAATGCCCCATCATTTTTTCTGTTTGGTGTTTTTATCAGAACGGAAAACATGATAAAACTGATTTGACTCAGTTTGACTTTATTGCCCCAATATGTTCCCCAGGGGTCAGGCTTCTCGCTGCCTTCACACTTCCATCCACTTTAGAGAATTCAAGCTGCTTGTTCCCCTTTGAAGTGGAATGGGGGAGCAGCTTCACTGGGTATTACTTTTGAGCCTTGGCTCAGTGAAGGCTTATAAGCGTGTGCCGCTGTGTTGCGTGTTATGAGGAGTTGCCTCAGCTGCTTCTTGTAACGTCCTTGAGGCCTGGATAGTCGGTGCTACTTGATTTTACTCTTCAGTGGGATGGGGATGTTTATTCGTTTTACTGGGAGACTCGCACCTTAGCTCTGTTTCTCTTCTGCATCTCTTGAGTTACTGTGTGAGAGTGATGGGAGAAGAGGTTAAACCGCTGCGGCCCTAACACAAGCCCCTGTGGCTCATGGGGTCCCACATTCCTGCAGGACCCTCTACTGTCATGGTGGCTCCCACTGAATAGCTGTGAAATCTGGTATACTCTGGGGCACCTCTTTACATTCTGCAGGGGGTGGCCCTCCTGCAGCCTGCTTGGCCAGTGCATACTTCCTGTTTCACTCAGTGCATACTTCCTGTCTCACCCAGTGCATACTTCCCATCTCACTCAGTGCCTACTTCCAGTCTCACTCAGTGCCTACTTCCAGTCTCACTCAGTGCATACTTCCTGTCTCATTCAGTGCATACTTCCCGTCTCACTCAGTGCATACTTCTCGTCTCACTCCGTGCATACTTCTCGTCTCACTCAGTGCATACTTCCTGTCTCACTCAGTGCATACTTCCCGTCTCACTCAGTGCATACTTCCTGTCTCACTCAGTGCATACTTCCTGTCTCACTCAGTGCATACTTCCTGTCTCACTCAGTGTATACTTCCCGTCTCACTCAGTGCCTACTTCCAGTCTCACTCAGTGCATACTTCCAGTCTCACTCAGTGCATACTTCCCGTCTCACTCAGTGCATACTTCTCATCTCACTCCGTGCATACTTCTCGTCTCACTCAGTGCATACTTCCTGTCTCACTCAGTGCATACTTCCCGTCTCACTCAGTGCATACTTCCTGTCTCACTCAGTGCATACTTCCTGTCTCACTCAGTGCATACTTCCTCTCTCACTCAGTGTATACTTCCCGTCTCACTCAGTGCACACTTCCCGTCTCACTCAGTGCATACTTCTCATCTCACTCAGTGCATACTTCCTGTCTCACGCAGTGCATACTTCCCATCTCACTCAGTGCCTACTTCCATTCTCACTCAGTGCATACTTCCTGTCTCACTCAGTGCATACTTCCTGTCTCACTCAGTGTATACTTCCTGTCTCACTCAGTGCACACTTCCCGTCTCACTCAGTCCATACTTCTCGTCTCACTCCGTGCATACTTCCTGTCTCACGCAGTGCATACTTCCCATCTCACTCAGTGCCTACTTCCAGTCTCACTCAGTGCATACTTCCTGTCTCACTCAGTGCATACTTCCCGTCTCACTCAGTGCATACTTCTCGTCTCACTCCGTGCATACTTCTCGTCTCACTCAGTGCATACTTCCTGTCTCACTCAGTGCATACTTCCCGTCTCACGCAGTGCATACTTCCCGTCTCACTCAGTGCATACTTCCTGTCTCACTCAGTGCATACTTCCTGTCTCACTCAGTGTATACTTCCCGTCTCACTCAGTGCATACTTCCTGTCTCACTCAGTGCATACTTCCCATCTCACTCAGTGCATACTTCCCATCTCACTCAGTGCCTACTTCCAGTGTCACTCAGTGCATACTTCCCATCTCACTCAGTGCCTACTTCCCGTCTCACTCAGTGCATACTTCCTGTCTCACTCAGTGCATACTTTATGTCTCACTCGGTGCATACTTCCTGTCTCACTCAGTGCATACTTTCAGTCTCACTCAGTGCATACTTCCTGTCTCACTCAGTGCATATTTCCCATCTCACTCAGTGCCTACTTCCAGTCTCACTCAGTGCATACTTCCTGTCTCACTCAGTGCATACTTTATGCCTCACTCAGTGCATACTTCCTGTCTCACTCAGTGCATACTTCCTGTCTCACTCAGTGCATACTACCCGTCTCACTCAGTGCATACTTCCTGTCTCACTCAGTGCATACTCCCCGTCTCACTCAGTGCATACTCCCCGTCTCACTCAGTGCATACTCCCCGTCTCACTCAGTGCATACTTCCTGTCTCACTCAGTGCATACTTCCCATCTCACTCAGTGCCTACTTCCCGTCTCACTCAGTGCATACTTCCTGTCTCACTCAGTGCATACTTTATGTCTCACTCTGTGCATACTTCCTGTCTCACTCAGTGCATACTTTCAGTCTCACTCAGTGCATACTTCCTGTCTCACTCAGTGCATACTTCCCATCTCACTCAGTGCCTACTTCCAGTCTCACTCAGTGCATACTTCCTGTCTCACTCAGTGCATACTTTATGCCTCACTCAGTGCATACTTCCCGTCTCACTCAGTGCATACTTCCTGTCTCACTCAGTGCATACTCCCCGTCTCACTCAGTGCATACTTCCTGTCTCACTCAGTGCATACTTCCTGTCTCACTCAGTGCATACTCCCCGTCTCACTCAGTGCATACTTCCTGTCTCACTGTGGAGCTGGGTGGCGGGCGGACCGGAATAACAGGCGGGGAGGCCGGATATAGTGAGCTATGACAAGTGTTTTATTGCAGCAGAAGGACAAAGTCACAATGAGGGAGGGATGCAGTGTAGAATCCAAGGGGTGGTGGGCTGATAGAAACGGCGGTGGACCAGGCTCGGCGAGGATGTTGGGGATCAGGATCTGCTTCTCCTTGTTCCGCCAGTAGTCTCCTCGGTGCGGTACTGGGGCTCCTTGGAGGCTTGAAAGAAAGGAGAGAAGCGTAGGGCTTTAATCTGAGTACTCCAGCAGTACACCCCACCACCTACACCGGGGAGTGAAAAGGTACTGAGAAAGGCCAGTGAGGAGGGGACGGTAGGGGGGGATGGAACAGGCAAGAAAGAGGCGGGAGGGATGAAGGCGGGATGGTGCAGGACAGTGCTCGGTCTTTGTACAGTGCGCGTGAGAAATCCCTAAATATCCCTGTGCTCGTGCAGTCTACGGAATATATACAAGGGTATTTACATTTATGACTATATACAGGAGGGGACACGGAGAAAGGGTAACGGGTACTCACGTGCCCCGCCGCAACTCTCATCCGAGTTGCGGCCGCTCTCCAGCTTCCTCCTGAGGACGCCACCAGTCCTCCGTCCAGACGTCCTCTTCCTCGTCCTCGCTTCGGTCTCGCAGTGCTGCTCCTCTCTCTCTCTGGGGTCCGTCGCTGTCCGCTGCCTCCTGCCACGAGTCGGTTGCTCCGAACGCCTCTCCTTCGTCCTCGGGGCTTTTTCTACCTTCCGGGTTCTGGTCTGGCCGTCCACTTCCGGGGTCGAGGTCGATCGCTTCCGGGTCGCTAGGGGTCGACCCACCGTCACTTCCGGTGTTCCTGGCGAGGGTTTCCGGTCCTTCGTGCTTCAGTGTCGGTACCTGCAGGGGACGAAAAAGAGAAGGTGTCCTGGGTGTCCGGGACGTTAAGTGACCGGGCGCGGGGGACGGGACCCCCGCGCTCGGACTTTGTTGCGCCGAGGTAGGTGCCGCTTCCGCTCCACATCCCCTTTCCCTAGCTGTCTTTCTTGTAGGGGAACTGGGAGGTGGGTATCGGGACAGATAATCAGCGTTGCCCTGTTGCAGTCCTTTCCTGTGTAATGTTTTGAACCGAAAGGGCTGTAGGGAGAGGAACCACCGGAGTACTCGGTCATTGTGGCCCCTATTGCGGGCCATCCACTCCAGAGGGGCATGATCTGTGTAGAGTTCGAATTCCCGCCCCTCCAAATAGTACCGAAGGCTTTCCACTGCCCATTTGATGGCTAGGGCCTCTTTCTCTACCACAGCGTAGTTTACTTCCCGGGGAAACAGTTTCCTGCTGAGGTAGAGGATAGGCCGTTCGACCCCTGTGTTATCCCTCTGTGAGAGTACCGCCCCTAAGCCCTGATCAGAGGCGTCTGTTTGCAGTATGAATGTTCGTGTATAGTCTGGACTGACTAACACTGGTTCGGTTACCAGGGATTGTTTCAGACGCTCAAAGGCGTGGACCACCAGGGTTGGGGGATGTTGGAGTAGTTCTTCTGTGTTCGTGGTTTTCTTTAACAGGTCGGTTAAAGGGGCCGCTGTTTGGGAGAAACATGGGATAAACCTCCTATAGTACCCCAATAATCCAAGAAAGGCTCGGAGTTCCTTCCGGGTTCGGGGAAATGGGATGGCCTGGATGGCCTTGATCTTATTGTCCTGAGGCCGGATGAGCCCTTCCCCTAACAGGTAGCCCAGGTATTTCACACTCTGGGCCGCTAAGGTGGTCTTGGAGGGGTTGATGGTAAAACCATTGTTCCCTAGTGAGGTGACAACGGCTCTTAGGTGGCGTAGATGCTGTTCCCAATTATCGCTATAAATAACGATATCGTCAAGGTAGGCCCCGGCGTACTTGGTATGTGGTTGTAGCACCAGGTTCATGGCTCTTTGAAAAGTAGCCGGGGCTCCGTGAAGTCCGAAGGGCATCACTTTAAACTGAAATAAGCCCTCAGGCGTGGAGAAGGCGGTCTTGGGTTTGTCGGCTTCTTTGAGGGGGATCTGCCAGTACCCCTTGCAAAGATCCAGGGTACTTATATACTTGGCCATGCCTATTCGTTCCACCATTTCATCTACGCGGGGTAGGGGGTAGGTGTCGAAGGCCGATATCTTGTTCACTTCCCTAAAGTCTATACAGAATCTTGTGGATCCGTCTGGCTTGGGGACTAGAACAATCGGGGAGTTCCAGCTGCTATTGGAGGGTTCTATGATGCCCATTTTCAGCATTTGGTTAGTTTCCTCTTGAATGATGGCTCTACGTGCTTCGGGAATGCGGTACGGCCTTTGTCTTACTATCTTTCCTGGTTCTGTGTGGATGGCATGTTCCACTACCGTGGAGTGTCCGGGTAGGGAGGAAAATACGGGTTGTACGGAGAACAAGGCCCGTCTGAGGTCCCGTTTGTTCTGTTCGGGAAGGTCAGGATCTATGCATATTTCGAAGGGAGGGGGTGTTGCGCTAGACTGTACTGGACGGGGTCCCTCCCACTTCTTTAGGAGGTTCACGTGATAGATTTGGGTTATTCCTCTGGTGGGTTCGGTTTCTATTTCATATGTTACAGGGGTCACAGCTCTTAGCACCGGGAAGGGGCCTTGCCACTGCCCTAGCAGCTTATGGTCGGAAGAAGGAAGCAACAACAACACTAGATCCCCCGGGTTGAATTTCCGGGCCTTGGTTCCCTTATCATATTGGTGTTTCTGGGTGTTTTGGGCGGCCACCAGGTTCTGCCTCACGATGACCCTTATCTGTTCAAGGTGGGTCTTTAGATTGTCCACGTATTCAGGAAGGGGTCGAGTTCTGTCGGGTTCGGCTTCCCATGCTTCCCTAGCCATACCCAAGAGCGTCCGTGGGGCTCGGCCATACAACAACTCATAAGGAGAGTAACCAGTACTGCTTTGCGGCTTGCACCTGATGGCAAACAGCGCCAGGGGAAGCATCTCCTCCCACCTTTTGCTTTCGAGGCCTAGGAGTTTCTTCAACGTCGTTTTGAGGGTGGCGTTGTAGCGTTCTACCAACCCATCGGTCTGGGGGTGGTAGGCCGAGGTCCTTATCTGCTTGATGCCTAGGTGGGAGCAGACCTGGCGCATAAGGGAGGATACGAAGGGTGTCCCCTGATCGGTGAGTATCTCGCGGGGGAAACCCACCCTCGAGAAGATGGATATGAGGGCCTTGGATATGGTTTGTGTTGTGGGATGGCGTAGGGGTATCGCTTCAGGGAAGCGGGTGGCATAAGCTACCAACACAAGAGCATACCGACAACCGGTTCGGGAGGGCAACAATGGTCCGATAATGTCCATGCCTACTCTTGTGAAAGGGACATCAATAAGGGGGAGAGGCTGCAAAGGAACCCTGGGGGGACGGTAGCGGCTGTTTCGTTGGCATACTGGACATTCCCGGCAATACTGTTTGATCTGTCCGTGAACCCCGGGCCAATAAAACTTATCAAGGATCGTGCGTCCGGTTTTCTCATCGCTGAAATGACCTCCCAGCAAGTGGCTATGGGCCAGGAACAGCACTTTATCGCGGAATAACCCGGGGATAACGAGCTGGGTTGGTTGTTGGGGTCCCCCTTTCCTGTAGAGGAGCCCGTTTTTTCGGAAGAAATAAGGACCTACATGTAGCGGGTCCTCAGCGTCCAGAGCATGGGCCCAGGCTTCCTACAACACCGGGTCTTCCTGTTGTGTGGCGCGGAATTCCCGGTCGGTTTCCCAGGGATGGACGTCTATTTGAGCAGGAAAGGCCATCGCGAACTCTCTCTTTTCTTTTTTCTTCTTTCTTCGGGTCTTGGTAGGTCTGGTCACCGGATTCACAGGATGAAGTTCATGGGAGAAAGGGGCCTCGGCCCACCATTTCCTCAGGGAATCGGTGGTGTCTTGGAGCAGACGAGGAAGACCGCTATAATCGCTGCCCAAAATCGCTTGCTCAGGGAGATTGGGGATCAGGCCCACCGTTAGCAGACTGCCCGCGTCGGTGGGGTGTTGCACATGGACCTGGGTGGTTGGATAGTTCTTAGTGTCGCCATGCACACACGTAATAGCCACGTTGCCTGTCATTGGCCCGACAGGATGGGGCAACTCCTGGGGTCTTAGAACGCTTTGTTGCCATCCCGTGTCGGCCAGGGCACTCATTCCGTGTCCGTCTATCCGCACCGGGCACCGAAAAGGAGGAGGGGTGGTGTCCGCGGTGAGACAGGCATAGTTTCTTGCCAACCCTATGTCCATGGGTTCCTCCTTTTGGGGGCAGACGCGAGCAATATGCCCGAACCCACCACAGTGGTAACATTGAGGGCCCGGTGGGTGGGGTCGAGGCAGGATAGGGTATGGCATCAGGGGAGCGGGGTCAGGTTTCCTGACCACCTGAGCGGGTCGAGGGACCCGGGAATGGGTTCCTGGAGTTATGCGGGAAGGGTGTTCCTCCTTTGGTCGCTGGGTTTCCTGTGCTCGGCTGTAGGCGCTGGCAATTTCTACAGCGCTGTCGAGCGTTAGGCGAGCATGCTGGCGTACCCACTTTTGGGTGGCAGGATGCAGGGAAGCCAAATACTGTTCCAAATATATTTTGGCCAGAATGTCCTCTTTGGTGGCCGTAGCAGGTTTCAACCACCGGTTTGCCAGATCCTGTATACGGAAGGACAAGGCCCTAGGCGTTTCTTGGGGCCCTTCCCTGGCTTGACGCAGCCTCACCCTATAGGTCTCGTCATCTATTCCTAGCCGTTCCAGGATGCAGGTCTTGATGTCGGCATAGGGGGTTTGTCCCTGGATGTTGGCTTGCTGGTAGGCAGCTTGCAGCTCACCCGTCAACAGGGGACCCAGGTAGTGGCCCCACCGATCAACGGGCCAGGCCGCCGCCTGGGCTAGGCGCTCAAAGTTCGTGAAGAAGTAGTCGGGGTCCTCTCCGGGTACGTACTTCTGTAGAACGACTGAGGGTAGGGAGGTGGCTGGTCTTTGAAGCCCCATGACTGTAGTGAGCTTCTCGAGGGCTTGGTCCTGTGCGCTTCCCTGTCCCTTCAGCACGTCATGTAATTGGCCCCGATCATCTTCTGCCGTCTTGAGGAACCTCTCCATCATTTTTCCCAATTCTTCCTGGCTTTGTGCCAGTTGCTTGACAGCGGCCTCCATGCCTCCGGGGTATCCCACTTCTGACACCACTTGTGGAGCTGGGTGGCGGGCGGACCGGAATAACAGGCGGGGAGGCCGGATATAGTGAGCTATGACAAGTGTTTTATTGCAGCAGAAGGACAAAGTCACAATGAGGGAGGGATGCAGTGTAGAATCCAAGGGGTGGTGGGCTGATAGAAACGGCGGTGGACCAGGCTCGGCGAGGATGTTGGGGATCAGGATCTGCTTCTCCTTGTTCCGCCAGTAGTCTCCTCGGTGCAGTACTGGGGCTCCTTGGAGGCTTGAAAGAAAGGAGAGAAGCGTAGGGCTTTAATCTGAGTACTCCAGCAGTACACCCCGCCACCTACACCGGGGAGTGAAAAGGTACTGAGAAAGCCAAGTGAGGAGGGGACGGTAGGGGGGGATGGAACAGGCAAGAAAGAGGCGGGAGGGATGAAGGCGGGATGGTGCAGGACAGTGCTCGGTCTTTGTACAGTGCGCGTGAGAAATCCCTAAATATCCCTGTGCTCGTGCAGTCTACGGAATATATACAAGGGTATTTACATTTATGACTATATACAGGAGGGGACACGGAGAAAGGGTAACGGGTACTCACGTGCCCCGCCGCAACTCTCGTCCGAGTTGCGGCCGCTCTCCAGCTTCCTCCTGAGGACGCCACCAGTCCTCCGTCCAGACGTCCTCTTCCTCGTCCTCGCTTCGGTCTCGCAGTGCTGCTCCTCTCTCTCTCTGGGGTCCGTCGCTGTCCGCTGCCTCCTGCCACGAGTCGGTTGCTCCGAACGCCTCTCCTTCGTCCTCGGGGCTTTTTCTACCTTCCGGGTTCTGGTCTGGCCGTCCACTTCCGGGGTCGAGGTCGATCGCTTCCGGGTCGCTAGGGGTCGACCCACCGTCACTTCCGGTGTTCCTGGCGAGGGTTTCCGGTCCTTCGTGCTTCAGTGTCGGTACCTGCAGGGGACGAAAAAGAGAAGGTGTCCTGGGTGTCCGGGACGTTAAGTGACCGGGCGCGGGGGACGGGACCCCCGCGCTCGGACTTTGTTGCGCCGAGGTAGGTGCCGCTTCCGCTCCACACTCACTCAGTGCATACTTACCGTCTCACTCAGTGCATACTTCCTGTCTCACTCAGTGCATACTTCCTGTCTCACTCAGCGCATACTTCCTGTCTCACTCAGTGCATACTTCCCGTCTCACTCAGTGCATACTTCCCGTCTCACTCAGTGTATAATTCCTGTCTCACTCAGTGCATACTTCATGTCTCACTCAGTGCATACTTCCTGTCTCACTCAGTGCATACTCCCCGTCTCACTCAGTGCATACTTCCTGTCTCACTCAGTGCATACTTCCTGTCTCACTCAGTGCATACTTCCTGTCTCACTCAGTGCATACTTCCTGTCTCACTCAGTGCATACTACCCGTCTCACTCAGTGCATACTTTATGTCTCACTCAGTGCATACTTCCTGTCTCACTCAGTGCATACTTCCTGTCTCACTCAGTGCATACTTCCTGTCTCACTCAGTGCATACTTCCTGTCTCTCTCAGTGCATACTTCCCGTCTCACTCAGTGCATACTTCCTGTCTCACTCAGTGCATACTTCCTGTCTCACTCAGTGCATACACCCTGTCTCACTCAGTGCATACTTCCTGTCTCACTCAGTGCATACTCCCCGTATCACTCAGTGCATACTTTATGTCTCACTCAGTGCATACTTCCTGTCTCACTCAGTGCATACTTCCTGTCTCACTCAGTGCATACTTCCCGTCTCACTCAGTGCATACTTCCTGTCTCACTCAGTGCATACTTCCTGTCTCACTCAGTGCATACAGCCTGTCTCACTCAGTGCATACTTCCTGTCTCACTCAGTGCATACTCCCCGTCTCACTCAGTGCATACTTTATGTCTCACTCAGTGCATACTTCCTGTCTCACTCAGTGCATACTTTATGTCTCACTCAGTGCATACTTCCTGTCTCACTCAGTGCATACTTCCTGTCTCACTCAGTGCATACTCCCCGTCTCACTCAGTGCATACTTTATGTCTCACTCAGTGCATACTTCCTGTCCCACTCAGTGCATAGTTTATGTCTCACTCAGTGCATACTTCCTGTCTCACTCAGTGCATACACCCTGTCTCACTCAGTGCATACTTCCTGTCTCACTCAGTGCATACTCCCCGTCTCACTCAGTGCATACTTTATGTCTCACTCAGTGCATACTTCCTGTCTCACTCAGTGCATACTTTATGTCTCACTCAGTGCATACTTCCTGTCTCACTCAGTGCATACTTCCTGTCTCACTCAGTGCATACTCCCCGTCTCACTCAGTGCATACTTTATGTCTCACTCAGTGCATACTTCCTGTCCCACTCAGTGCATAGTTTATGTCTCACTCAGTGCATACTTCCTGTCTCACTCAGTGCATACTTCCTGTCTCACTCAGTGCATACTCCCCGTCTCACTCAGTGCATACTTTATGTCTCACTCAGAGCATACTTCCTGTCTCACTCAGTGCATACTTTATGTCTCACTCAGTGCATACTTCCTGCCTCACTCAGTGCATACTTCCTGTCTCACTCAGTGCATACTTTATGTCTCACTCAGTGCATACTTCCTGTCTCACTCAGTGCATACTTCCTGTCTCACTCAGTGCATACTTCCTGTCTCATTCAAGCACATCAAAGGAAGCGGCAACACAAGCAAATATCGGTGCTCCAGTTTTATAATCTTGTCTCTAAAATGGCCTCAACAGTTACTGTGTTTGATAATGAAGGGAAGGACCTGATTATCCTTTGCAACCAATCTTCAGCATGAGGTTGGTTCTTGGCAGCTCCTTCCTGTTCCTGAGACCTCTTTTAGACCTTGGTATTCCCTAGTGGTGCAGAGTCTTGGAGGCAGGTGTGAGGCATTGAGACATTTCCATCAATGCCAAGCCTTAAGGTGGAGGAAGGTCTCGTGATCATCAAATCAAACTACACCGGGAGGACACAAAGTGCATTTTCTTGAGTGCAGTTTGCTCAGTGCGCACCTATCTAGCTCTGTTTGGTGCTGAATGAGGTCAATTGGGTGACTAAGGTCTTTCTAGGTGTTGTGTTATTACACTTGTCTTTCATGTTATTTTTGTCAGTGTGGAGGAGTGCCTTGTACTACAGTTACGGATGTGTGTTGTATCCTTACCTTGTCACTCCAGTCCTAAACAAGAGAACTCAAGATGCTATTGAGGCTTATAATCCCCCCTTCGCATACACACATTCTTTTTCCAGTTTGGGCCCGAGGTACATCCAGTTCAGTGCCATTGGTGTCCCAGTTCAGTCCATCCCTAATTGCCATACTAAGCCCTGAACTGGATTTAATTAATGGCGTCAGAAATGCACTGTTATCTAAGGGTGTAATATCTGAAATAAGTTTTTGTCCATTTTAATCCAGAAAATCCTAGCCACTGGCAGTTGGGGGATTACTCCTGAATCTCCAAAACTCACTGGGTGTAAATCTCCTAATGAAAAGGTTACAGGGATGGATTACAGCTCCCTGAGTCAGCAGCAAGGATTGCTAAGCCATAGTGGTGGCCACATCTCCCCTACTGTCAAGATCATTTGCCCTACCAATCCACCTCCCTCCACAGTAACATACATTTTGTGCGAAAGGTTCCATCAAATGTACAGTGTTCTTGCTATTTGTGCATGCACGCAGGGATCTCATTGTGCAGCAAAAGACATTTCTGCTCTTTCTGTGCTGCACATTGTTCCTTTCCATACCCTGTCCAGCTGGTGGGAGTCTGCTGAGGACATCCACTGATTCTTCTGTCCACATGGGTTGCAGACTTTAACTTCTTACTGAATAGTTATTTTTTGTAAATCAACACCCATTGACATTTTAAAGGCAGGACGTAGATGTAATGGTAAAGTAAACTTTTCTTTCCTTAAGTGACTGACAATAAATCTTGAAACTCTTTGCGAGTTGTAAGAGCGTGCAGAGTGAATACTTTATCTCGTCTAACCGAGGTGCAGCAGGAGAGCCCAGTTCGAGCTGTGCATTTGGTTACTGTATTCATCATTGATCTTCATTAGAGCCAGAGATAGGTTCCTCCTGCTTCTGTCCTCTGCATTCATTTGTTATCTTCTTTAGAGCCAACGGTAGGTCCCTCCTGCTTCTGTCCTCTGCATCCAATTGTTCTCTTCATTGTTATTGTTATTGTTATTGTTAACTTAGTCTTTAATGCCAGTAGCCTTACCGATTGCCACCGCTTGCTCAATGTTCGCATCTTTATGTACATTTTGTGCTTTGGTCTACCCCTTGGTTCTTATGTACTCACAGGTATGATTTATTGTTTGATTCTAAGTTCTTTCAGGGATTTGTTTTTTTCCTTCATATGCCAAACTTAAGTTTTCCTTGCCAGCATATTGAAAATTTGTATTGTGTCATACTTATTCGCTATTGCTTTGTGTACGACTGCTGGTTTACTGATAACTGTTACTGGAGGGACCTTCTCGGGTCCTGTTTCATTGATCATTGTACACACGTGGATTGCTTCTTTTGTTCAATAAAGAGATTTAAAAAAGAAATAAAAACGTAGTCTTTTATAGCGCCAACTCACCTACAGGTCTCTAGGCGCTCAACTGTGCATGAGGACAGAAGAGAAACAGGAGCACATAATAAGATTTATTTAACTGAATCAAGTACCTCCCTAAATAAAAAGGTTTTTAGCAACTTCCTAAAACGCAAGAGATTCGCTTCTTTCCGAAGTGATTCTGGTAGATTGTTCCAGATCTGCGGAACCAGAACCGAGAAAGACCTACCTCCTTTGGTCTTTAACTTATAGCGAGGGCATACCAAAAGCTGGGATTCGGCAGACCGCAGGACTCGCTTGGGGATGTACAGCTCCAAATGTAAATGTAAATGTAAATGTACAGGAATTTATATAGCGCAAATCACCGAGCGGTTTCTAAGCGCTTGCTTAGGGAACCCGTCCTGGTATTCCCCTGTGAGATAACCCCGGCAGGGTATCCGCAAGGTGAAAGCCAGGCATCCCGCCGCGAGGGGCCGTTGTGGAGATTAAGCATGCTATTGCCCAGAGTCGCAGAGCGTGAACCCATGAATCGAGTAAGCACCGGAGCGAGAATTGTCGAGTCCATGGACATTTTTAGGACTCAAGACCGGGCCGAGCCGGGATTTGAACCCTGGTCCCGGGCTGACCTCTGCTTCCAGGTCTGCCTCCTCTAACCAGTGAGCCACACTTCTCCAAGTGCTCTTTGATGTACGCAGGTGCTTGCCCATAGATGGCCTTGTGGGCTAGACAAAGGCTCTTAAACTCCACCCTCTGTTCAATGGGAAGCCAATGTAGCTTGAGTAGTAGAGGAGAGGCATGGGATCTTCTAGGTAACTTGAAGATCAGACGCGCCGCATCATTCAAGACCACCTGCAGTCTGTTGATCAAGAATTTAGGTAGGCCCAGATAAAGGGCGTTTCCATAATCCAGCCTCGAGACGATGGTGGCAGAGACTACCGTACGGAGTGCGGAAAAGGAAAGAAGGGGGGCCAATTTTTGTAACTGTCTGATAAAGCCAGTACACATCCCTACTACTGAGGAGATCTGACTGGCCATTGACAGCTCATTGTCAATCTTGATTCCGAGGCTTTTTACTTTGTCACTCGGTATCGGTGAGGGCCCTAGTTCCTGGGGCCAATAGAGATCACTCCAGGGCGAGGCTGAGGTGGAAACCACCAATACCTCAGTTTTTTCCGGATTTATTTTTAACAAATTGGCCGTCATCCAGCTAACCACGTGTCTGAGAATGTTCTGGGCGGTAGTTTGTGCCGAGGTCGTGTTGTCAATACTCAGCAACAACTGGGTGTCGTCAGCGTAGTTGAATACACGACAACCCATGTTAGCTAGAGAGTCTATCAGCGGCTGGAATTACAGGTTGAAAAGCAGTGGGGATAGTGCGGAACCCTGAGGGACTCCGCACTCCAGAATACCCACTTTAGAAATGGCGTCCCCCAGTTGGATCCTCTGGGTCCTCCCCGTCAAGAAAGATTGGAGCCATTGATGGACCTGACCCCTTATCCCAAATGCAGCCAATCTGTCCAGTAGCATGGAATTGTGGTAAATAAATAAATAATACCCTATTTTTGACTAGACTTATAGCATAACAGATAGCTCAATAAAATAAGAGTCAAGATTCGAGGTAGTAGGAGTTTCTGCAGGTTTATTACAGCATAAGGACAGGATCAGGACAACCTGCATAGGATGACCCAGCAGCTGCTGGGGCTTGGTCTGGGATGAGCGCGCTAACTTTTAATAACAATACATTGACTTATATACATAGCGCAAACACATAGCATTACATTGCAGTAGGCGTAACAGTGGGTGGAGCAGAAGGCGTGACGCGTAGCAGTCGCGAAAGATAACAGTAAAAAGAGGTGTAACTGGGAGTATACATAGACATGTGGTGCAAACGTAACAGAATATGTCATGAATGGGCGGAAACATAGGAGGGGGCTACCTAAGGAGCCGGGACCTCTAACCTAATGGTGCGCGAAAACTGGCAATGACGTATTACTAGGAGAAGCTGGGGGCTACGAACTCTGTGTTAGGAGCAGAGACTAAAGTCTGGAGGGTTGGAGCGACATGTACCTAAACCCTATCTGGTATCTAATGTTTAGGGAACATGTTGATATAAACTAGAAGTCATGAGGGGAAAAGCTAACTTGACTCTAAGACTGGACCATGCATTATTCTACATGTAGTGCGTGATGAAGAATATTAAATGACCATTAATACAGTATTTCTCTAACGTGGAGACGAGTAGGCTAGACAATGACGGAAACTATTGATGCAGTTCAGTAGCTTAGGAATGCAAAGGAGGAGGACCGAACTGATAGCTGGAACTATAACATACTTTTGGCAGACTCAGAGGCAGAGCCGGGCTGCACCGGGCACTGCGAGGCAGGAAGTAAGTGAAGGGTCGAGGATACAGGTGGGGGCTGTATCGCTCCTCAGCGAGGCTTTCAGGAGACAGGAGCTGAATCTGTGGTCCGGGCCCTTTTGAGGCCTGGAAACGGGGACTTTATAATGAAATAACGTGCACACTGGGAAACGTGGCAACATAACTTTACATAGGCCTGATATTCGTAGTATTCACGAGGACTGGAAAATGTCATACCAGAGGTGGACACAACTGTAATTGCGTCATTAATCGGACATGGGGAATAACATATGCATATTGGTCATGCACACATAACATATGATGGATGAAGCGTAGGGACACAGAACATGGCAAAATTTACTTTTCCACATTCCCTCCTTGTCACTACGTTTCCATCAGGAAACATCAATTTTCATGATACCATCTATCATTTCATACAGTACCATTTGCTCGTCTCGAATTGTCTTGGAACGGGATTTAGAACGGGGCTTGAGACTAGGAATACAAGAGGTAGCACACATGCTGCAAATCGCAGGGCCACATTGTATACAGAGGCAGCAGCTAAATATGATCGCTACTGCAATACCTAGAAAGGACAGGACTTTCCATCCCCAGGCGGAAATTATATTCCAGAACCAACCGGACCATGTCCAGGTGCCTGGATCTTGATGTAACAGATGGGCAATTTTATGGAGTCTGGTTATAGCTGAATAAACAGACGGCGCGTTATTTGGAATGAAAATGCAGCAACTAGATCCGATGACTCTACAGGCCCCGCCCCTATCGGCCAGTATGACGTCAAGGACGAGACGATTTTGCAAAACGACAAATCTCATAGCAGATTGTTCTTCGGTTAAGTTACCTAGAGCAGAGGCAGTCTCATTTACTACGGCTTCAAGAGTTCTTGTTAACCTACGGATCAGTTTACTATTCTGGACAGGTCCTACAAAGAAGAAGAAACCTTTATTGAAATCTGTATACTGTTCTAGAGTAGTTTCAGTATAATCGACAATTGGGGACTCCCTTCTATGTCTAATGTGTACTAGATGTGTGTTTCTGTGATAATCAGATGGGGCTAGGAAAACAGGTGGCAGTAAGAAAGCAATGTAACAGGTTCCCTCCCAATCGAGGGGCAGACGAACATATGCGGTCTGACCACAAATAAAATAAGAATGACGTGAAGCTTTAAAATTAGATTTCCCACTGTCACTATACTGGATAACAGTAGTACATTCACTATGTCCTACGTGTACGGAACCATAACTACGGACACATAATTCGCCTTTGACTGGTAGTACTGAAATAGCAGGTAAGTCTGGAGTAGTATCAGACTGAACATTCAGGACCATGAATTTCGACGAATAATTACCTAAATTATATACTTCATTTTCTAGATCTAAACCTGTTCTGTGGGGGAAACCTTGCTTGTCTGGAAAACATGTACTGTTAAGAAAAGACATATCTGTTGAGGATGACGTTAACGTGGACCATGCTCCACACGAACCATTATGTGAAAAAGGATAAGGAAACAGTGGCAGAACTCCCTTCAGTGTCTGGAAAGGGGGGAGTCGACCACACACCCAACAATTTGTGGCATTGCTGGTCTGGTGTGAGTAATGTAACATACGGATAAATGTGTTGTTGCGCATAGCGAGGCGGTAAGAATATTCGTGAGGAGGCAGATCACTAAACGTGTGCTCTACTGTAGCATTAGCAGACATATTTACATGAGGAACTGGAAAACACAGGAAAAGTGCGTAACTGGTGCAGGAAATCATTATGCTGAGAAACAATATGAAACTCAGAAAAACGATACATCTGATTGAACTTTGACTGACTCTCTCACTATGGGGGTCTATTTTATACATGTCAGAAACAATCTAACTGTTTCACCTAGGGGAGGACTTATACAATCAAACTGACTGACTTATTTTACTAGACCTTAATTTGAGCTTATACTCCTGTTGCGGAGTTTTCTCTAACAAGGGAGGGGTTGTAATAATGTCTTGTGCGGGACAGTCCTTTAAAACAATGTTCTGGCAGTCTTTCGAATCCTGGAAATCCTTGGAAATGTTTTTGGAGACTGATTTCAATCCATTGAAAAGTTTTACATGAGAAAGGTGGACCCACCCCTTCCTGCCTTCCAACTTGACGGCAGTTCGGGTGGTCAAGAGGACCTGACGTGGCTCCTTCCAACGTGGTTCCAGCGGACTTGATCTGTCAAAATTTCGGACCATTACAAGGGAGCCTGGAACGATCTCGTGCGGTGCCACCTCGGTATTGTCTGGAAATGCGGCGGCAACCTGTGAACGACATGAGTTGAGGGCAGACATCAAGGAAGCTAGGTAATCTGTCAGCATATTACATGAAACATCGGTAATACTTCGGGGTCTAGGAGTACCCCACATGTTAGGGGGGCGGCCGAATACGACCTCATACGGGGACAGACCTGATCTGGAATGTGCGACCATGCGCATATAAAACAAAGCGACTGGCAGAGCTACTAGCCAGTCCACACCTTTTTCTTTACAAATTTTGGCAATGCGGATTTTCAGGGTCTGATTATGTCTCTCGACTAAACCGGCTGCTTCAGGATGGCGTACACAATGGAACTTCCACTGGTACCCTAACAACAGGGAAACGTGCTTCATTAACTCTGAGGAGAATGGCTGACCGTTATCAGAATATACGACTCTAGGGAGTCCGTATCTAGGGAAAAACTCACGAACCAACTGCTTGGCAGTGGTCGCGGCTGTGTAATCGGGAACTGGATATGCCTCTGTCCACCTGGACAAAGCGCATACAACTACAAGGACATACTTGAAACCTCGACATCGCTCCATCTGAATATAATCCATCTGGAGGACCTCAAAAGGGTGGTCAGGGGGCTGGAAACCACCTTGTTCCACCGGGACACTTTTACCTGGATTAAACTGACAACATATCATACAGGTACGGACTTTCTGCTTGGCTGCAGCTCGTAAATGCTTGTTGAACCAAATGTTCTGGATACTGTCTAACATAGCTTTTTCTCCTAAATGTGCTGGACTATGTGCGGTATTGATAATGACTTGAACCATAGAATCGGGGAGAAACCATGTGGCTCTACCCTTCGTTAACCATCCTTGATCTGTCTGAACCCCTCCTTGTTCAGACCATTTCTTGATTTCATCGGGAGTAGCATGTAACTGGATATCTATGACATCTTGAGTAGGGTCCTTAACTGTCATACATGTAGTCGGATCTGGAGTGTGTGTCTGATTAACTGGAATGTCTGGAGTCTGTGCTGTAAGCTTGGCTGTGCGGTCTGCTAGATCATTACCTTGGGAAATAATGTCAGTAACTTTCGTATGTGCTTTGCATTTCATAATAGCAATGGATGTCGGTAAATGTATGGCATCTAACAGGGCTTGAATAAGGAGACCATGCTGAATCTTGGTTCCATGAGAAGTCATGAAACCTCTCTCCTGCCAGAGCACTCCGAAGTCGTGTACAACTCCGAATGCGTAACGTGAATCTGTGTAAACATTAACTTTCTGGTTCTTGGCGTGTATACAGGCTCGTGTCAGAGCGACTAGCTCTGCTGCTTGAGCGGACAGGGTGTCAATACGGTGTGTTTCAATAACTTCGGTGTCAGTAGTCACTGCATACGCGGCGACTAGTTCTCCTGTACTAGTTCTCATACATGAACCATCCACATAAAGTGTCAGGTCAGGATCTGGTAACGGAATGTCTGTCAGGTCTTGTCTTGGCTTTGTCATAATATTAACTACTTCCACACAGTCATGTGGGTCAGGATTTGAACTAACTGATGGTAACAGTGTAGCAGGATTCAGGACGTTGCAGCGTCTAATTTCTATGTGTGGCTGGAACAGTGTCAATTCATAACCTGTTAAACGTGCAATTGTCAAGTGCTGAGTTTGTGTTCGGTTTAAAAGAACTTCTACTGAATGTGGGACTTGTACTGTCAGGGAATGTCCTAAAACTATGGAATCACTTTGTCTGATAGCTAGTGCTGTGGCTGCAACTGACTTGAGGCACGCAGGCAACGCCTGGGCGACTGGATCTAATGTGCTCGAAAAATAAGCACAGGGCTTGTATTGTCCTGCTTGATCTTGTGTAAGAACAGATAATGCTGTACCTTCGCGTTCAGTAACGAAAAGTGTAAAAGGCTTACTGTAGTTCGGTGTAGCTAGAACTGGAGCTTGACATAGGGCTTTCTTTAACTCGTTGAAACTAAGTGTATGGTCAGATGTCCAAGGGAGGACAGTCGATACGGCTGCCTCCTGTGTCGTTAACTGTATCAGTGGCTTGGCTAGAAATGCATACTGGGGAATCCATTGTCTACAATAAGAAGTAAGGCCGATAAAGGCACGTACCTCCTTCTGGGTTCTGGGCTGGGGAAGATTCGCTATTAACTGGATACGGTCGGGTGTCAACTGCCTACCCCTCTTGGACAGCAAGTGTCCTAAGTATACCACTTGCTGGACACAGAATTGAAGCTTCGAAGGTGACACCTTGTGCCCCATCTCGGCTAGGAAATACAGAACCGTCAGTGACGCTCGCTCGCAAGCACGTTCAGAACGGGCTGTGATCAGTAGATCATCAACATACTGGAGCAGGGCAGTGTCAGTTGGCATGTGAATATTGTCTAGTTGTCTCTTAAGTGCTTGACTGTAAATACTAGGACTTTCTGTGAAACCTTGAGGAGCGCGTGTGAACATATAGCTCCTTCCATTTAAACAAAATCCGAAAAGAAACTGGCTGTCTGGATGAATTGGAACACTGAAAAATGCATTCTTGAGGTCAATGACAGTGAAGAACATGGCTTCGGAATCAATGGCTGTTAACAGGGAAGAGATGTCTGGGACAACTGGATATTGAGGAATAATACATTTATTAAGCTCTCGTAAATCAATCACTAATCGATATACTGGGGGTGCATTTGGATCAGTACGTTTCATGACTGGAATGATCGGAGAATTGCATACATTGGAGTCAGTTTCCACAACTACTCCTTGAGCCCTGAGCTCGTCAATAATTTTGGATAAGGCTGCTACAGCCTCAGGTGGCAATCTGTACTGTCTGATTCGGGGTAACACTACACCTGGCTTGAGAGTCACACGATGGGGTGTGATTTGCATATAACCTACATCAGTTGGACCTTGCGCCCATAAATGCTGTGGAACATTAGACAATCTTGAATCAAAATCTCGTAATACATAGTGACCCTTAAAGTCACGTAGGAACAGACGTATTCCCTCTGGGGAACAGCAAATAACTGCACCTAATTCTTTCAGTGTCTTAATGCCTAATAGGTTTTCTGGACATGACTTAGTAAGTAACAGATCAGTAGTGCGGGACAATGGACCTACTTCTAGAGTAACTGGCTTTGATATCTCATTAACTATTGGCTTTCCTGAAAATCCAAGGGAAACATTTCTTGAGCCTGAGAGCGGAGCCCCTGGAACTTCGGCATGACTAATTGTGGTCCTACTTGCCCCTGTATCGATCAAAAACTTTCTGTCTTTCCCTAATACTTGACTGTGAACATAGGGACCTTCTTGATCTACAGGTATCTCGATGAGAGGCAAGCCTACCTCCCTCTCTAGGCTGTTTCATGAATATGACTGATACTCTGGATACTCTGTCTGAGCATACTGGTACATCTGTGACGTAACGTGCTGTGTTGCAGCAATAGGCTGCGGTGCTGGAACTGTCTGTTGTGCATTCTGTGGCTGAGGAGTCTGTGAAACTTGCTCTTGTCTCGGCGGACGTGGTCTTTCTTTAGTCTTACCAGTAGCTATGTTGTGTTTCAGAACTGCACACTCGTTTATAAAATGACCTGGCTGTTTACAATAATTGCAGTTCCCTTTAACGGGAGCTGCAGGATGACTGGCTTGATTCGGACCCCTCTTCTGACTGTCTTGAGGAACAGATTGTGCAACTAGCACTTTCATTTTCGTGTCTTTCATACGTTTTCTCTCGTGTTCTTGCTCTTCTCTGATTCTATTCTGGTGATACTGGAGCATCTGGAGCATCTGGGACGGAGTATTTGCTTGCCAGGTGCTTTCGACTTTCAAAACTCGATTTTTAATTTGTGGACTTGAATTCTCGACTAATTTGGTAACGAAAAGGTGAGGGTATGACTCACTACTTGTCTTGAGACCACTGTTAATACTGAAACATTTCTCAAATCTAGAATAAAAATCACTAATATCTTCATCTTGTTTCTGTTTACAGGCTGAGATTGCATCCCAGTCTTCTTTTCTAGTTGTCAATAATCTGGGTAAAACTTGAATCAATAATTCTGGTAATTCTTTACATTTATCTCCAAGACCGGTACCTGGTACTCGTGCCTTGTCTTCAGCTTCTAGAGCTGCCCAATCGATCTTTTTCTCTCCCACCTCCCATTCCTTTTCCTTTAACTTTTCATACACCCCTGCGGGTAACAGGGCCTTTAACATTTTAATGATATCTGGGTAAGTGTATTCTCCCATACGGAGCATGTCTTTTAATTCTCTATGGAACCCTGCTGGATCTTTGTCATGACAGGGAATTAATTTCTTCATTTCAAGAAGTTCCATCTTTGATATTGGAGTGTATACAAACACTCGTTGCATTACGCCACCCGCCCCTTGGACTGGGTGGACTTCTCGTAACGGATTCTGTCTGTCTATGTAGAATGGTTTACTTTCTGGGGGTGAGACATGAACAAAATGCGGGTTCAGAAACGTTCTATATTTGTGGCGCTGTTCTAGAATGACACTAATTAAATCGGTACCTAGACCTCTCCATTTATACTGGAGTAACTCGTTCAGGACATCGTGTAACGGGCCTGGATCAGAATGTTGACCCTCATACAGAGTAATGAGGTGCTGAATCATATACATACCCACCAGTCGCTGCTCGGCTGGGGGCAGTTTCAGAAACATTTGTGCCACTATTTCGTCTGGAAAAGTGGTAGAATCAGTAATCCATCGGACGGCTGATCGGACTAGTTCTTGTTCATGCATAGTACTTAACTCACTATAACCGATTCGTGATTTCAGAATGTGGTCGGTAGCTTGAAATACTTGTTCTAGAGAACCTTGTTCTGGTGCTAGATGAAAAATAGACTTGGGTTCTAGACGTAAATGGCGATCTGGAAATCTAGATTTTCCTACATATGCTATTCTGGCGGGATTCTCGTCTTCCTCTTCAGGATCAGAGATACTTTCTTTCTCGCTTACTTGTGCTGCTTTACGCTGGTCGTGTAACCTTATTATTTCTTTACGAATTTTCTTGTACATACTCTCCATGGCACTGACGGTCTTGTGCTTACCCTCGGCTATATTATCACTCCACCTTGTCAGGATTCTCATTTCGGCGGGATCTTTAGACGGGTAATCTTGTTCTCTTATTAGACAATTGATCAGGAACTTTAATATCATGAGCTGAATCTCGGCTTTCCTTTGAGACATAATCTCGCCAATACTTTCTGGATCATCCCCTGTACGGATGAAACGATATATTCTGTCTAGATCTTCTTTCATATTCGGTAAGGTGACTAGATACTCGGTCACTCTCCTTACACGTAAGGAATATAAAACCATATTATATTCGCCTGGAACTGGATCATAGACACATTCGTTAAGGGTTTGCCTGATTTCTGTAACAGACTGATGTTTGGGCGTGCGCTGTAACGCTTGAGCATGTAATTCGAGTAATGTTAAACGCTTGTGTGGCGGCGGGGTTTGAGGAGTAGCTCCTCCTGCGGCCCCTAAACTGGAGTCGTCTACTGAGGCTCTACGTCCTGGCAGAGTGGGAAATGGAACTGTAGGCTGGACCGGGGGTACCGTAACAGGTACTCCGGTGTCTGGAGGAACATGAATTACCTGGTTTACAGGGACTGGCGGAGCGCGAACAGGATTTGCATATTCTGGGACTGTGTCGTCCAAGTAGGACGAAATAAAAATATCAGCTGCGGTCGGTTTGTGACGTAGCTTGGTCGGAACTAATGGTGGCGGGAAATTACTGGATGCCTCTGGGGTCGCTTTTGGCAAACCTTCGGCAAGAAGAGGATACATACCCTTAATGAGGGCATGCCTCTGTCTGTCTGACTGTTCGGCTTTGACTTGTTCACCTATCTCGATTAATTCTCTTTCTTGAGCTCGTTCTTGGGATTCTCTACTTAACTCTGACTTTCTGACTTCTTTTTCCGTTCTTCTATGCGCCTCCTTGCGCCATAACTCGATGGCATCTTTCTGTGACTGTCTGGCTTTCTTTTTCCATAATGCTTCTTCTACTCGCATGATGCATTCGGCATCCCATGTACCCGATACGGGCCATCTATACTTTTCTTCTAACTGTTTGGTATACTCTACCCATAAATCTAGATACAATATGGCGCTTATGCCATGTTTCTGATACATAAAATGACCTGGACTGTCCCTAGGCGGAACAGGAACTGCTGCTTCCAGCAGACCCTTTCTAGTTTTTAACTGACGTAACTTGGAAAATATAGGCATGACTGAACTGTAATCTGGACACAATACAATACACAATAAACACGAAATCACGTCACACTCATACCACAACCTTACAATACATGAAGAACATTATAAATAACAGTTTGAGCAGAATATTACCTGGAATACTGAGAGCAGAAATACAAGAATTTTCTCGAGAACGGAACAGACTAGAGTTACTGGATGCACTGCTGTAACAGTACGGAACATACCGGTCCCATAAAGGGACGCATCAAGACCCGTATCCACCTAGGTGAACACTTCGTTTGTGAGTCTGGGCACCACCAACCCACGGACCAGGAGTCAATTTAGATTGGTCCTGTCTAGATACTACCCCAGCAATGGTACTCACCGGGCAGCACGGAACGGAAGGCCTCGGACGGGACTGGACTGCTACGATGACGGACGGACTTCGGACTTCAGTTACGGGTGGGCCTCCGGATACCTCGGACCTTGGACTCTCGGCTTGGGCTCTGGTCGGGACTCGCCGCGTTCCTCCACCGTCTCGTTCGGATGCTGGACCGCCTCCTCCGTCTCCTCCGTGGGCCTGAGGGATACTTGAGCAGAAATATCTGCCACTGCGCAGAAGAGTTCCGTCACGACTGCAGAGGGTCAGGGGGTCGGCGTGGCTTCACCGACGCGTGGGGAAAGGGCAAGTCCCTATTCGGGCGCCATTATGTGGTAAATAAATAAATAATACCCTATTTTTGACTAGACTTATAGCATAACAGATAGCTCAATAAAATAAGAGTCAAGATTCGAGGTAGTAGGAGTTTCTGCAGGTTTATTACAGCATAAGGACAGGATCAGGACAACCTGCATAGGATGACCCAGCAGCTGCTGGGGCTTGGTCTGGGATGAGCGCGCTAACTTTTAATAACAATACATTGACTTATATACATAGCGCAAACACATAGCATTACATTGCAGTAGGCGTAACAGTGGGTGGAGCAGAAGGCGTGACGCGTAGCAGTCGCGAAAGATAACAGTAAAAAGAGGTGTAACTGGGAGTATACATAGACATGTGGTGCAAACGTAACAGAATATGTCATGAATGGGCGGAAACATAGGAGGGGGCTACCTAAGGAGCCGGGACCTCTAACCTAATGGTGCGCGAAAACTGGCAATGACGTATTACTAGGAGAAGCTGGGGGCTACGAACTCTGTGTTAGGAGCAGAGACTAAAGTCTGGAGGGTCGGAGCGACATGTACCTAAACCCTATCTGGTATCTAATGTTTAGGGAACATGTTGATATAAACTAGAAGTCATGAGGGGAAAAGCTAACTTGACTCTAAGACTGGACCATGCATTATTCTACATGTAGTGCGTGATGAAGAATATTAAATGACCATTAATACAGTATTTCTCTAACGTGGAGACGAGTAGGCTAGACAATGACGGAAACTATTGATGCAGTTCAGTAGCTTAGGAATGCAAAGGAGGAGGACCGAACTGATAGCTGGAACTATAGCATACTTTTGGCAGACTCAGAGGCAGAGCCGGGCTGCACCGGGCACTGCGAGGCAGGAAGTAAGTGAAGGGTCGAGGATACAGGTGGGGGCTGTATCGCTCCTCAGCGAGGCTTTCAGGAGACAGGAGCTGAATCTGTGGTCCGGGCCCTTTTGAGGCCTGGAAACGGGGACTTTATAATGAAATAACGTGCACACTGGGAAACGTGGCAACATAACTTTACATAGGCCTGATATTCGTAGTATTCACGAGGACTGGAAAATGTCATACCAGAGGTGGACACAACTGTAATTGCGTCATTAATCGGACATGGGGAATAACATATGCATATTGGTCATGCACACATAACATATGATGGATGAAGCGTAGGGACACAGAACATGGCAAAATTTACTTTTCCACAGAATGACTGACAGTATCAAACGCCGCCGATAAATCTAAAAGTATCAGGGCGCTCGGTTTCTTACTGTCAGCCATACCTCTCAGCTCGTCCAGCACCGAGAGCAGCACTAACTCGGTGCTGTGGTGTGCACAAAATACCGCCTGACGCTCCTGGAGAAGATGGTGTAATTCCGGGAATGAGGAAAGGGACCTCAGCACATGTTGCTCTAGGATCTTGGACATGAAGGGCAGTTGGGATATCGGCCTATAGTTTTTTTAAATGGCCGGTTCGGCTCCAGGCTTTTTTAACAGGGGCCTAACACGTGCCTTCTTGAGGCTTGAGGGTAAGTAACCAGTCTCCATTGAGCTGTTAAGAAGGGAGATAATATGATCTTCTAGGATGGGGCACGCCAAACGAAAGATCCTAGGGGGACACGGGTCCGCTGGGGAGCCTGACTTGGTATTATTCATAATCTGCTCAAGACTTAGAGAGTCTAATTTAGGAAGCTTAGAAATATATGCTTCAGGGGAAAGCTGAGCTTCCTGTAACAGACAAGGGCTCTTCAGGGCACTATTCTTAATCTCAGAAAGGATAATCTCCACCTTCTCAAGAAAGAAAGTTTGAAAATTATCAGTAGTTATTGTTGTTTCCAACGTATCAGATTTTTTGCTTAACTCAGTCAAGATTTTGAATGTTTCCTTCTGAATATTGTCAGCTTGACTTATACGAGTTTCATAAAAATCTGCTTTTGTTGCCACAATCAATTTCTTATATGACTTAAGTGATATTCTGTATTGTTCCCTGTCTGTCCCAACTTTAGTTCTCCTCCAGGTCCTTTCTAAACACCAGAGTTTCTTTTTGTGGTCCCTCAACAGTGGGGTGAACCATGGGGCACCTTTTACTATTCCTTTTACTTTTTGTAGTCTCTCAGGTGCTATCTGGTCGATTGCCTGACTCAGATTCCGCATTAGATCCTTGTAGTCCTGTTCTAAATCTCCATTTGAGATTAATGTTTGGACACGGTCGGGAAGACTACAGGTCAAGGATTGCAAATCCACTTTTGTCCATTGCCGGACTTTTTTCAATATAGGGGGATTTTGGGACGAATAGCTTGCGATCGGGATCTCACAATTCACCAAGTAGTGGTCCGACCAAATACAGGGTACAATGTCCACGAGGTTTACCCTTGGGTCTGATGTCCAGATAAGGTCTAAGATGTGTCCCTTTACATGAGTGGGGGCATCCACAAGCTGTCTGATACCCAATGAGGACATAGTATTCTCCAGTTGTCTAGATGGCAGATCCTTCTGCGCTTTATCCCAGTGCATATTAAAATCCCCTGTCACCACAATCTTTTGGTATCTAGTACATAAATCAGACATGATCGGGGCGAACAGATCATTAAATACTGAAGTGGAGTTTGGGGGACCTTATACGGTGAGGATCACTAAGCATGAATTATTCAGCATAATCTTCACTCCAAGTATATCAGCAAGTTCTATGGTTTCAGCAGTTATTTTGACAGCTTTTAGGTTTTTCTTAAACAGAATTGCTACCCACCCCCCCACCCCCCGGGCATTCTCCGTGCGGTTGTGCCATACCGCATCATAGTTGCTGGGAAGGGCAGCTATAATATCTGGCAGGGAATTTTCGCCCAACCATGTCTCCGTGAGAGTTAAAATATCAATAGCATCATCCTGAAGAAGAGTGAATACCTCGAGATGGTGCTTTTGAAGAGACCTAGTGTTTAAACAGGTTACCTTCAAGGAGAGAGGGGCTGATCCCAAACGACCCCTGCGAGGTTGGAGAATATTTAAGTCATTTAATCTAGTCACAGTGATAGGGTCTAAACTCTGCCTGCCCATATCCAGGTCTAGCAAGTCTTTAGATGTAAATACCTGACGTCGACCAGAAGTCCTGGCCCCTGACCCCGACCGAGCGCGGACGGGCGCAGATGGGCAGGACTCTGGCACGACTCCGGCGCAGGTCTTCCTTAGAGAGCCAGCGGTAGGCCCCTTCTGCTTCTGTCCTCTGCATCCATTCGTTCTCTTCATTAGAGAGCCAGCAGTAGGCCCCTTCTGCTTCTGTCCTCTGCGTTCAGTCGTTATCTTCATTAGAGCGCAGAGGTAGGTCCCTCCAGCTTCTGTCCTCTACGTTCATTCGTTATCTTGGTTAGAGCCAGAGGTAGGTCCCTCCCACTTCTGCCTTCTGCATTTATTCGTTATCTTCATTAGAGGGCAGAGGTAGGTCCCTCCCACTACTGTCCTCTATGTTCATTCGTTATCTTGGTTAGAGCCAGAGGTAGGTCCCTCCTGTTTCTGTCCTCTGTGTTCATTCGTTATCTAAGTTTGAGCCAGAGATAGGTCCCTCCTGCTTCTATCCTCTGCATCCATTTGTTATCTTCGTTAGAGCCAGCGGTAGGTCCCTCCTGCTTCTGCCTTCTGCATTTATTTGTTATCTTCATTAGAGCGCAGAGGTAGGTCCCTCCCACTTCTGTCCTCTATGTTCATTTGTTATCTTGGTTAGAGCCAGAGGTAGGTCTCTCCTGTGTCGGTCCTCTGCGTTCATTTGTTATCTTTGTTGGAGCCAGAGGTAGGTCCCTCCTGCTTCTATCCTCTGCATCCATTCGTTATCTTCGTTAGAGCCAGCGGTAGATATCTCCTGCTTCTGTCCTCTGCATCCATTCGCTCTCTTCATTAAAGAGCCAGCGGTAGGTCCCTCCCGCTTCTGTCCTCTGCCTTTGTTCGATATCTTCATTAGAGCCAGAGGTAGGTCCCTCCCGCTTCTGTCCTCTGCGTTCATTCGTTATCTTCATTAGAGCCAGCGGTTGGTCCCTCCAGCTTCTGTCCTCTGCATCCATTCGTTCTCTTCATTAGAGCCAGAGGTAGGTCCCTCTTGCTTCTGTCCTGTGCATCTATTCGTTCTCTTCATTAGAGCCAGCAGTAGGTCCCTCCCGCTTCTGTCCTCTACCTTTGTTCAATATCTTCATTAGAGCCAGAAGTAGGTACCTCCCGCTTCTGTATTCTGCATTCATTCGTTATCTTCATTAGAGCCAGAAGTAGGTTCCTCCCGCTTCTGTCCTCTGCCTTTGTTCGTTATCTTTATTAGAGCCAGCGGTAGGTCCCTCCCGCTTATGTACTCTGAATTCATTTGTTATCTTCATTAGAGCCTGAGAGGCATTGTCCTCTTTCTCTGTGTGCTGCAGAATGAGGACAAAGAAAAAGATACACCTCACCTGGGAAGGCATAGCATTTTGGCATGTTACCAGGTCTACCACTTTTAGAAAATCTAGGAATGCATCAAAATCCATGTTGAAAGGAAAACACCCACGCAACACCTTCTCAGGGCAGCTGTGTGATTTGCTCTGAATTTATGAAGCAACTATGGGCCATGCAAGGTGGCCATTCTTGGCTTCATAAACTGCATTTTGGGCTTGCATTGCGCATGCACCACATTGCGTGCTGCAAGCACGATGCAACACCACACATAAATGTGCCCCATAATTACTTGCACAAAGAGGGCTTTTATTTATATTAGTCTCATTAGAATGGCATAACAGCTTTGTTCTACTCACAATGAAGTGTCACTCTAAGTGTCACACATACAGGAAGGGCGGAAACGGCTAGGATCCTATGATGCCGGTTACAATAAATAACAAACACCGCCGTACCTACCCATCTATCCGAGCTCGGCGGAGATGGGTAGGTGTTTCCACGCGGTCACGGGCTGATTAGGGTAAGATGGGACATCCTTATGAGACTCGGATATTCCCAGTCATCTGTGCCTATTCTTAAGCCCCTTTTTTGTAATGTATTCGCCCTGTAGCTACACCTGAAGGCTTAACCCCGATGTACTGTCCCGCCGACCACTCATGTGGCTCTTAGACCCTGACCATTAGGTGTGTCAGGCGCCTGTTAACTTCTACACCTTGTTTGACAAACCACCTTGAGATGTAGATGGTGTCACTTACATAATTATGGTTAGACCTGCCACTTATGGACATAAATGGTGTTATTGATTAGCCTGCTGTCTTAATCACTGTTTTTAAACCACTGTTTGTTACCTTCCCCACAAACATAGTGTTAGTGTGTGTGTGTTTTACACTGCATGCTGAAACCACTCGGCATGTACAGGTTGTGTTTATTCTCTAACACCACCCCAAGCATGCCACACTATGTCCACACTCTGGCGCTGACCCTCCTTGCTGTTGATGAGAAATGTACTATTAATGTTTATCTCCTTTCTTTCTCATTATCTAGGCATAGGACTTTCCACAGAGGTAAAATATACCCACACCACATACATGACACTGGCATGTTATTGAGTTCTTTTATGATTATTTTTTTCACTCCTATAAGGTCCTGATGAATCGCAGGTGATTTACCCAATTGCGAGAAACATGTTGACCATTTGTTCTTCAAGGCTCGTCTAGGGTCACTCTACCTAACGAGGTGACACCAAGCGAGCTATTTTCACGGTTTTAATTGTAGTAGGGGGACCTCCAGAATAAAGTGGTTTCCGGCACCCCCTGCTGCATTTTAATCACCACACCAGGCTTACCTGCTATCCCGCCCACACACCCGCACTTCACCACAGGGCAGTTGGATACAAAAGATCTCCGCCAAAGTGCCCCTCCTTGAGGTGAGCCCGTCGCGGATTGCACCGCCCCCCCGACGAGGAGCAACCGCCGATGATGAAGCATGACACCCTTCCGGGTGTGTGAGGCAAATACATCCAACAAAATGGATGCCCAAAGGTGTAATACTCACACCTTCAGTCACGCCAGCTTTACCTAACCTTCCCCTCCTTTCAGGAACAGTTCAACACCCCTCTTGTTGAATTACACATACGGGATGGCAATATCACACATAAACACACAGAAAACGTGAAGAAGTCAATCAATCAATCATTCGTAAAGCGCACTACATACCCACGAGGGTCACTAGGCGCCGGGGGGGGGGGGCTGCTACTGATCGAACAGCCAGGTCTTGAGTATCTTCCTGAAGGTCAGCAGGTCTTGGGTCTGTCCTAGGCTCAGTGGGAGGGTGTTCCATGTCTTGGCGGCGAGGTGGGAGAAGGATCTCCCACCGGTGGTTGTTCTTCAGATGCGCGGGACGGTGGCGAGTGAGAGGTCGGCAGAGCATAGCTGGCGGTTGGGCATGTAGAAGGAGAGCCGTCTGTTGAGGTAGGCTGGGCCAGTCTTGTGGAGTGCCTTGTGTGCATGGATGAGGATCTTGAAGGATATCCTCTTGTTGACGGACAGCCAGTGCAGGTTTATCAGGTGGGGGCTGATGTGGCTGTCGTTTGGTACGTCGAGGATCAGTCATGCCGAGGCGTTTTGGATGCGTTGTTGTCGTTTGATGAGCTTGGTCGGGGCTCCCGCGTAGAGGGCGTTGTCTTTCTTGTATCTCGGGATCCATCTGTAGATCTTGCGGAGCACGCCGAGGGTATTGAAGCAGGAGGAGGAGAGGGCGTTGACTTGCTTGGTCATTGAGAGCATTGAGTCGAGGATGATTCCTTGGTTGCTTGCGTGGTCGGTGGATGTTGGGGCTGCCCCCAGTGCCGTTGGCCACCAGGCTGAAGGGTTGGAACCGAGGATAAGGACCTCCGTCTTGTCCGAGTTCAGCTTCAGACGGCTGTCTTCATCCAGTCGGCGATGGCCTTCATTCCTTCGTGGAGGTTGCCTTTGGCTGTGATGGGTTCCTTGGTAAGGGAGAGGATCAGCTGAGTGCCGTCGGCATAGGCGAGTATGTTGAGGTCGTGCTGTAGGGCTACCTGTGCGAGAGGGCCAAGTAAATGTTGAACAGCGTCGGGCTGAGGAAGGATCCCTGGGGCACGCCGCAGATGATCTCGGAGGCTTTGGAATGGAATGGGGGAGGCAGACGCTCTGGGTTCTGCCAGAGAGGAAGGAGGCGGTCCAATCCAGAGCCTTGTCTCGAATCCCTGCGGCGTGGAGGAGTGCGCGTAAACTGTGGTGGCAGACGGTGTCGAAGTCGGTAGAGAGGTCTAGGAGGATGAGTGCTGCGGTCTCGCCATTGTCCAGCTGGGTCCTGATGTCGTCGATGGCGGCAATGAGGGCAGTCTTGGTGCTGTGGTTGCTGCGGAACCCTGACTGGGAAGGGTCCAGGATTCTGTTTTCTTTGAGGTATCGGGTTAGCTGTCTGTCACACATAATCAAACTGACACCTTGGTGGCTATGCAAGGGCCCCTTTCCACAGCCTGTAGGGAGTTCGGCCATTTAGTGTTTCGCCACCGCTCGCCCACCTAATGGGAAACCTAACGGGGAACTGGCAAACACAAGGGGGCTGCAAGCACTTGACTCAAGCAAGTCTTGTCTCCTGATCTTTCCGAACCCATCCACAGCCTTTGACACCGTTAATCATATCTCTCTTCTGAACACATTAAAAAACATAGATTGGGATTTGAAGCAGCGGTGCTTTGATTGTTTGAATCATACCTCTTAGGCAGACCTCAGAAGATTAAAATAGCAAACTGTCTCCCTACATCAAAGGCTGTGGATCAAGGCGCCCCTCAAGGCTCGATCTTCGCACCCACCCTTTTCAATCTTTACATGGAACCGCTGGGACACCTTCTAAAAAAGTCTGGGATTATTACCTCTATGCAGATGACACTCAACTCTCCCTAAGGGTGTCCTCCGTACTCAGCATTTAAATCCTCAACACCACCCTAAACTCCATCCAAGACTAGACTTCATCTCATCATCTAATTCTGGATCCATCCAAAACCGAATTCCTTCTTTTCTCAACCTTTAACTCTCTACCGTCTGTTCAATAATGGATGGACAGTCGGAACGTTCTTAACATCAAACCTAACATCGTTGACAGTCTCAAATCCCTGGGTGTCATCCTGGACAAAAGACTCAGCTTACATTCCCAAATCAACACCATGGCCAGGAAGGCACGCCTCGAACTGCGCCACCTCTGGGGGGTTCAGTGTTTCATTCATGGGCTATACCTAACAACTCTTGTCCAATCTTTGGTTCTCTGCAGACTGAACTACTGTCATTCTCTCCTTGCAGGCCTCTCCAAAACCCACCGATCCCTTCTAAAATCCATCCTCCATTCAGCGGCACCTTTCATCTATTGAGCCAAAAGAAAAGATCCTATTACACCCATACTGATTTCTCTTCGCTGACTTCCCATTGAAGCTGGGTCTATTTACAAGACTGCCTGCACCACCCATAAAGCCTTGCACACTTCCGCTCCTCGCTACCTGGCCAATAAACTCAAAATATCAGGCGGCTCCAGACCTTCACACAAAGCTGAAAATGCACTGCTCGAAACTCCAACTTTCAAAAGGGAAAGACTCACGGTGCAGTCCTTCCCAGGAAATGCGACCAGAATTTGGAACTCGCTACCTCCAATCCTCCGGACCACGTCCTATTTCCGGACTTTCAAAACAGAGTTTAAAACTCTTCACTTCCAAAGACACTTCTATTAATTCACCTCAACACAGGTCATGACCCTGATTGCCACCTGACACTCATGAGAGCTCAATTTTGTAAATTTGTATTTAGTGCTTGTGTAACCCTAATCGCGCCATCTTTTCGTACTTTGTAATCCTGAATGTATCTGTAAGTTGTTAATATGTAACTTTCACCACAAGTACCTATAAGTAATGTTACCTACCTTCGTGCTACTCTCATTGCTTATGTAATTTACCTGCTCTATTGTAAAGCGCTCTGACACCTCGGGGTAAAGTTTGCGCTATATAAAAATATATAAATAAACAAACGGATGGAGGAGCACGGGGCTTGGGGCAGGCTGTCCTGAGAGGGTGGTTCGATCGAGGGCGGGCATACACCTGGAGACAGGGATGCACTTCTATACTAAGTGGAGGCCCTTGCAGAAAAAAGTGAGTTAAAAAACCATTACAGGTGTCAAATTAAGTTTAATATTGCTTGCATCTATATGGTGTTTTAAAAATGTGGTCGGTGTGTTGGGGATGTAATTGTCCCCCCACCGATGTTAAAGGGTCCGCATGTTTCTGCCTGGTGGCCCAGTAGGGTTTGCAGCATTCATCAGGACCTAAGTGAGAGATATTGCGGGCTCCACTCTTACCAAACTGTGGTGAGAGAGTATACACTGTGTGGGGTGAGCAAGATCACACTCCACTGCGAGGTGGCCTTGGTAACTAAAGTATTAAGGATGGGACCAAGATCCCCATAGGAAGGTGAGGGCAGGGGATGTAGGCTACATCGAGGAGAGGAGGAGCCAACACATAGGTGTAGCAGCGGAGATCGCATCACGTTACACTCTGGACCAAATGGGTCTCCTGCCCTCACCCTCCGATGGACAGCTGCAGTCGAGCCACAATGCTGCTTGTCAGGCTGTCTCCCTTGAGCAGTCCTCCATGAGGTCTCAGTCAGGGGGTCTTGTCCAGGATAGATACCGTCCTCATAGCGGGGTCCTTCTCCTTGCCCTAGTACGGGCAGCACCTTCACCCTTCTCTGATCCAAGGTGCACCATAAACCTCCTGTTTTGAAGTGGTAGATCCCGCACACGGAAGCCTTATCTGGACCTCGCTCAGCTGGAAGCGGAGGGGTAGTCACTGATGCAAAAAATATCTGTGGCTGGAGAAGCTTCTGCTGGTGAAGGAAGAGCCTCTCAGATGGACTGACGGAGGTCAGGATGCTGCTGAAGCTGTGTCCACTCTGAGGGATGACAGAAGCATCTTGGCATGCATCTAGCCCACATAGAGCGTAGGGCAGCAGGAAGTGCTCCCACTCAGTTCTCACTACTGCGCAACCAGTGGGTACATACACAGTGCGAGAGCTCGAACGAGTACACTGAGTTTAGTCCCTGTCAAGGCTGATGAGGTCAGACCCGGATACCTCCAGGTCCCAGACTCGGGGATTGGCTGATGCTCCTTGGCACTAGAACCATACACCATGCCCTCTACCTGGTAAAGGCATTACATATGAAATGCATATTGTTATTGATATTGTGATGTAAGGTGCTGGTATTGTTGCAGGGATTCTGTTTGGGACCAGAACTATACAGCAGAAAATGGGCACACGTTAGGTACAAACAATACTATGTAGTTTGGTAGATTGAGACAAAACAATGGACACCGATAGAATCGTGAAGACAATATATTAAACTTTATATATGTCTTCTTTCTTTTGTATTCTTACAGAACGCCAGCCGACACGTGTTTCATCAGCAGGACAATGCCTGTGACTCACCAGGGCTGTGAGCGGCGTTTGTGTTCTGAGCGGTGGGTCCGGTGATAAAGACGAAAATCACGTTGAGAGAGTGAAAAGGCAAGGGTCGATGGGCGACGGATGTCTTGCACGTGCAGTCGGATACGACTGGGATGCGGTCTCCTGGAGAGGCGGTGTATCTCCTGGTCTGGGTCAGACGGGATGTGCTGATGAAACACCTGTTGGCTGGCGTTCTGTAAGAATACAAAAGAAAGAAGACATATATAAAGTTTAATATATTGTCTTCACGATTCTATCGGTGTCCATTGTTTTGTCTCAATCTACCAAACTACATAGTATTGTTTGTACCTAGCGTGTGCCCAGTACCTGCTGTTGAATTTTGTGTGGTGTTCAGGCATTTTGTGTCTGATCGCCTCTGAGAGGCTTCAGGGTTTTCCTCTATACTTGTGGCACCGCCCTACGCTTGTTCATCCTGTCCATCACTACACACCCTTACTGCAATGCATTAGCGCCCTATACTGTACAATCCAAACCCTCAGCAGAACTCACCTGGGACCAGAACTATGCCTGGGATCACAGAACGTAAGTATGTAGGAATGAGTCACCATACCACATCAGTACCTCAGGGCCACAATCCAGACTAGCCCATAGTGCCTCATCTGCCCTCCTATCATTCCCAGAGTAAGAGGTAAGTTGGCACATTGGCACACAACACACTAGTCCCCTGAGGGACCCACGGTAACAGGTCATCACCTCTCATTCTCTCACTCCGGCATGTCCATAATAAACAAAAATAAGACACAAGAACAGTTTACAATATCTATTGAAACTATTGTGCACTATTATGAAGCAACCGTGCTGTAACTAGAAAGCATACAAAACCTAGTAGTGTAATTAGCATCACTAATTAACCATACCCAATGAAAAGCCTATCATGGTTAACGGTGCATCTGCGTAAGCCTGGCCTCACAATAATATATCTGTGATCTCTCGGATGATACTACGTGTCATACCTGGCATTTGCCGTTAGCTGGTCTGCATCTCAAATTGTGCAGAGCTGGTGAGCTCGTTCCCGGACCTTTCACCTGCTAGAAATTCTTCTCTATATTTTTAAAATGGCACGTCTCGGCCTTGGGCGAAACGTTCAGACTGACTTCCAGCAGAAGAGCTGGCTAATAAAACATGTGCAACCTATTTCTAAAATCACAAAAAGGCACAAAAACAAGCGTGTTACCTCATAACGTGTGCAAAGCAAAAGCAGCCGTCAACATGTGTAGTTAGGCTACCATAGGGGAAAATGACAGTGGGCCCTATGGGGACTCGCAACAGTCTGTGGAAAGGTTTAAGTGAAGACCCTTCGGGTGGGAAGACAGGAAGCAAGCAAGGGTGGAAGCAGTGGAATCAGTTCAACTGCTGCCTCTTCTAGTGGGGTTCAGCTCGGCGGCAACGTCACAATTCAATTCACGATCCGTCATACTCAGAAAATGTACTGATAAATCATCAAAGACTTAGGGGCAGATTTACAAGCCCCTTGCGCCACTTATGCGTCACTTTAAACATGGGAAAAGTGACGCAAAAGTGGCGCAAGTGGCTTGTAAATCCGCCCCTTAGTGTATCAAAAACATCGACCCTCAATGCATTGAAAGCAGCTGAAATAGCAGTTCCAGTCATTTGTAATACAAAATGCCCATGAATTGAACAATGTTACACAACTTGCATGAAAGCTCAAAACTCAGGCTAAAACTAGCGGTGTCTTTGCAGGTTGTAGTGCCATGTTGTACAAACACGGTGCGGTACTAATACCCCCACCCACAATCAAGTCGCTGCATGAAAGAAGTAAGGGGCATATTACCAAGGGCCTTATTGCCGCTTTAGCGGGAATTTTTCCAGCTTAAGTGGCGATAATTTTATCGCCCTATTACCTAGCTGTCGCTAACACCAGTTAGCGACAGCTAATAGGCGATAGCGGGCATTTAGGGGCCCACTATGCATGTCAGCGATAATTATCGCTAATGACATGCAAAGTGGGCGTGCCAAGATGTTAGCGACTGGAAACAGTCGCTAACATCGCTATCACCTATTACCAAATTTTGGAACTAATCGCGCTAAGCATGATTATCTCCAAAAGCTAACGCTTGCCCAGAGCAGTTCTTAGCCATGTTATCCAATGGAAGGTGGATAACATGGCTAAGAGCATTGTCACAATAATGCATGAATAGCGCTGATTTTACAGCAATATTCATGCATTTCCCACGATTTTTACCGCTTTTGAGATAAACCTTGATAATATCAAGGTATCTCAGAGGTAAAAATCGTCGGAGCGCGGCGATATTTTAATACCCGCTAACCAAGCTTAGCGATAATTATCGCTATAGCTTGGCAATATGCCTCTAAGTGTCAAAGAGACTGAGGCTGAGACGACAGATCCTACCGGATTTATTTTTATCCCAGAATGAAGACTATGAAAGTTGTCTTTTCCATCAAGAACCTAAACCTAATTATTTGAGGCCATGCTGGATTCAGAGCCCTTCCTGAAGGGGCTCGAGACAAATTCTGAAAGAACTCCATACTTCCACTTCCCAGTGTCTGGGATGAGTAGTCTAACGCTCTATGCGTGGCACTTGGCAGATGTAGATGAATTTCCGCATCGGAAAGATGTAGTCTAACTCCTGATGCGTGGCACTTGGCACTATACGATGAATTTCCGCATCGGAAAGATGCAGTCTAACTCCTGATGCGTGGCATTTGGCAGGATACGATGAATTTCAGCAATGGAGAAGCTGCCGTGTCAGTCTGGACTGTCCTGTCTCACTCAGGTTTGTTGGCACGTATGCACACGAGTACACTGTGGAAGTACCCTAACCCCACGGAGCCTTGCCGCTCTTTATGGTTTTAATGCCACAAAGAGCCCTGCTTTTAGGATGAAAGTAAAGCAGCATAATGAGGTGCGCACAGGATTGTGGGTATGCAGAGTGCTGGTGACGCGCTGACTCCTGCTCTCGAGCATCCTGACCTCTGTCGGCAGGAGGGAGCGTTGCATCTCCCGCAGGCGCACGTCTGTCCTTACGCACGGCGCCTCGTTCCGCGTCTCGTGACGCCTTCCGTCACCCAGTGTTGCTCGCGCGCGATAATGGCCGCCTTCTTTGAGGGAAGCAGCGGGCGCTCGTCTCCTCAGCGAGAACCGACCGCTCACAGTTGCTCATATTTTCAACCAATCACGGAGTTTCTTGTGAGAAACCCTCCAAAAATTTGAACAGATTCCGTTTCTCACGGCCCCTCTGAGTGCGCGTGATTCACGGAAAGTCATTTAGTTTAAATCGCGATAAATATCCCTGTCCGCTCAGTCCCGATAAAAATATCACTTCCTTCTGGTAGGGTGACTTTGCAGAGGTGACGTATCAGTCACTCTCATGAATGCCTCTGTGTGCACACCTACAGGCGCTCCTTCTACTGTTAAACAAACGCCTGTATCACCTGTAGTGATGAATCGGGTGTTTGCCGCAGGGGCTTCTGGGTATGCAAATGAGAGTAGCTGGCCACGCCCCCTCCAGTGACAGCCAGGCTCCTGCAGCAGCCCCATGGTGACTTGTGCTCTGGATCCCAAATGTATAATTTCCGTCTAGGGCTGGTTTCCAGCACTGGGGGTGGATGCACTGTATTTGTTTCCTTCCATGTCTGGGCGTCATTTCTGACTCCGACCCATCAGTTACACTGATTATTCAAGGTCCCTCTATTGGGCACTATTGGCTTTGCCAATGCTTCGTGTTTCATGCCATATGGTACAATACACTAATAACCCGAAATTTCCCTTAAAGCGTGGTGTGCCCAGTTTCGTGCCTTCCAACTCGAGGGCTGATACTCTGCCCCTTCCTTCTTAAGTGTCCGCTCTTTATCTTTATCGAGTCCCGCATTGATCTACGTCATCCAGTGTCACGTGGCGTCTTCCTGAGGGAGTCAGCGCGCGCTCCTCTCCTCAGCGAGGCCCGACCGCCCCCTGGAGGCCTCACGTTTCAACCAATCACGGAGCATCTTACACAGACACCCTTCATAATCACAACAACTTCCGCTTCTCACGGCCCCTCGAGGTGCGCGTGACAAGCGGTGTGCCAAATTAAATTAGTAGGTCGTAACGTGCTCTGTCCGCATAGTCACAATAAAAATATAACTTCCTACTATTAGAGTGACTTTACACGGGTGACGTTTTAGTCACTCTCATGAATGCCTGTGAGTGCACAGGTACAGGCGCTCCTTCTACTGTTAAACAAATGCCTGTATCACCTGCAGTGATGAAGCGGGTGTTTGCCGCAAAGGCTTCTGGGTATGCAAATGACAGTGGCTGGCCACGCCCCCTCCAGTGACGGCAAGGCTCCTGCAGCAGCCCCCTGGGGACTTGTGCTCTGGATCCAGGCTGGGAAGAGTCTCAAATCCAGTAATATTCACACAGCCAACATTTCAGGACAGGGAGGGGAGATTTAAAATAGAAAATCAGGAGAATGAAAATCCCCATTGACTTCTGTTGTAGAAAATGCAATTTCAGGCGTCTGTATTTATTCATATTTATTTTGTGTTTTGCGTATAAATGTAGTTGAAAAACGGTACATTTCCATATTTATTCAAATGATAGACCCACAGTCATACTTTGATGTCTGTTGTGTTTTAGCTATTTGAGTTGCAAAATATTACATAAAAGTACACCCACTGGCAAATATTAGCATTATACCACAAATGTATGTTGAGAAATGCAGTTATTTCAAGAAATGTCATCCAGTTATTTAATTTTCCATGCTTTCATCTGCTCAGCTGTTGGGCTGAATTCATGAAAGATAGCACGAAGGGTCGCGGAAAAGAAGCATATTTTCTGTATTTATCCATGTTTACAAATAAATACAGACAGAAAACACAATGTTTTCTGTCTGTATTTATCTTTAAAAATCTGTAAAAACGGAAAACAGGGAGCCTTAATTATCATGTATGAATAATGACCAAAGGCTCCATGGGGTTAGGGTACTTCCACAATATACTCGTGTGTATACTTGCCAACAGGCCCGATTCACACAGGACAGTCCCGACTTTTGAAGCCAAAAAGGCTGTCTCCCACCTGACACGACAGCTTCTTCAATGCAAGTCAATGGGGAAATGCATCTATCCCTGCCCAGTACCACGCATCAGGAGTGAGACTAACACATTTTAGTGCTGGTGTCCGCATCAATAGACTAAAATGCATTAGTCACACAATTATAGCGCTCGGGGACACTGCAGGAGCCGTGCTCGAGGAACTGAGCTGCGCAGCCCTGAGCGATCGCACTGGCATGCGCTGTGCTAGTAGAGCATGCTTTCTCACTTGTTGTAATGTTTACACACTGCCGTGCCTCCTAGGAAAGGCACTCCGGTGCCCTGTGGTCAATCAATCAATCAATCAATCAATCAATCAATCAGAGGGCAGGTGTCTCTGTCATTAAATATTCCAGGCAGACAGTCAACCGTGTGGATCCTGGAGACAGCACCTTGCCTGTTGTTCGTTCCCGGCAACGCACCCGCCCCACTGTGACCTCGCTCGGGCTGATTGACCAGAGTCAGACACCTACAGGCAGCAGCTTTATTTTAAGTTGTAGTTAAACCCAGAAATCACCGGCCTTCACCCACGCCCAACTGGAGCTTACCTGCTGAGGGTTTCAGATCGCTATGAGTAAAATATTAATAATTTCAGTGTAGTTATGAGTGACATTTCAACGGCTATGAGCGACACTTACTCAAAAGCAAAATCAAGCAATGAACACAAGGAAAAACTAATAAATATCAGAAGTTACACCCATTTGAGCAACGAGAAACTCTAAGAAGATCTTAAAACTGCTGCCAAGGACCAGAAATGGAAGGGCAATAGCCAGAGACAGACTGCACTTCTCAGTCACAGAGGGCAGGGGGCACTACAGCTGCTCAGAAGATGCTCTCATTGGTCTGATTATTCATGGCCACGCACTATCCTAAAAAGCAAATTTGATGGTATAGCATAGCAAGTGCAACTAGGGTATTATACCATGACGCCCAAGCACAGGCATATTTGTTATTATACCACCATATTGCCGAACCCATCATTCAAGTCTTAAGTCCCCTATAGCTGTATTGATGCATGTAAGTAAACACTGTAAAAACCCTGCGACTGATACACCCATACTTATACATTCTGTCCATGCATCTCCTGGCTCCAAGGACAAGGTGTGTGCTCTGCAGTGTTTGCTGGTTAAGAACAACTCCACCACAGATAGGTAATATTAACTTCAAAGTGTTTATTCATGGGTTCCTGGTTCCTCATACATAGAGAGTGATGCCAGCAAGACCCAGCACAACAACTACTCCTGGCCAACTGCCACGAATGTTCCCATTCGATTACAGATCCTTTCCCTCACCAACCTTCCACTCACAACATTAGAATGTCTCACACACCTTCCCCTCAATACAAATAACAAACACAACAAAACAACAATAGATAAATGTCTTCAAGTTTCACTGCACCTTTCAACACCTAAGCAATTTTAAGCTTTTTTAAGCAATTGTACCGAAAGTTTTAACTTTCTCAACGGTCCGATGGATCGGAGATGACGGGGCATATTTACAAGCCCTTTGCACCACTTTTGCGTCACTTTTAACATTTAAAAATTTACGCAAGGGGCTTGTAAATCTGCCCGAGATGTTTAAAGTAACTCTTAAGTTCATCTAAGCAACGTTATCTTCCCCATTGTTATTGAATGGCATTTTTGTATGAAGCTAAATCCCTTAATTCACTGCATAGAATGTGCCTAGGAGAGTTGTCACAGGAAACAAAGTCACAGTCGCTTTAGGAACAGCGAGCAAAAGCGTCATAGGCGGTAGGGATACGTGTGGGAGAGACCAGAGAAGTGGCTCCCTCGACCGCAGACATCACAGGTATGGGTGTGCCGTTTGTTGGCTTGCACCAGTGAATAGATGGGGCAACCACTTTATGTTTCAGTGTTTCATACCAATTTATGTGAGATATCAGATTTTTCTTTTTACACCTGTCAGTGGCAAGATTTTATCGGCGGGCTTTAAACCGCTATCAACTTCGATGTGCAGAAGTCCCGTTGGTGTTCTAGACCATCTATCCCAGGTGCTGTTTTATTTCTTCTGAAGTAGTCTTTTCCCGTTTACTATACACCATGTGTGAAACAGTAACAATGATGGCACTGAAGACCCAAGGCCTCAGTGCTTTGCCAACAAACATTGGCACCTGAGTGACCCCTGAAGGCTCCTTGAAGCCCGACCGCTACTTCAGTACAGTTGCATGCATTAATATGTTTTTTTTCCGTCTTGTACTTTCTTAAATGTGATTGGGGGTCAAAAATCCTAAATTATTTCCCATACTCACCATTTTATGTACTCTGTCACTTCAACCGAAAATGAAACACATATTATTTGCATAGTGGATGTTGCCTATTTTGCTTGTGATAAACTGTGCACACTGTAGTTAATTGCAACGTTCCCGCTAACTTCAGCAATAAGAACTGCTTGCCTACAGCGAGCACTGGACATTTCGAGGCGTCTAAATGAGTCCAGGCTGAGCACTGTATTTCTGAAATCCTGTCTCTTGGTCCAGTTGGTGAGAGTAGGCATTTTTACTTCTGATTCTTCTCAACGTGCTCTACATGTAACAGGTTTAGCTAAAAAGCCTCATCTAGTCCATCTCCAAGGCAATCAGTGAAAATCTAGATTTAGGCATCATGGGAACTAAGAGGTATTAAAAGAAAATCTCATTCACCCCATCCCATTATGCCAGCTTTTCCATGAGCTAAAATGACTAAGATAACAAAAAATAACTGGGCATATTTACAATAAGTGGCGCATCCCTGCATATCAGCAGGGATGCGCCACTTATTGTGCGCCATGCCTCCGCCACAATGGATGCGCCGCATTTACAATGCGGCGCACCATGAGGCAAAAACGGCACAGATGCGTCACGCATCTTTGCCGTAAAAGTGGCGCATTGCTGGAGTTGCGTCGCAAGTGCGACGCAGCTCCAGCAAGGCTCTAGGGTGCCCTATCCTTCAAATGCTGCGTCAATCCTTACGCCTGCTTCAAGCAGGCGCAGGGTTTTGACGCAGCATTGGCCCCAAAGTGACTGAGTGAAATCTTGTAGATTTCACTCAGCCACTTTAAGGAGGCGTTCGTGCGCAGGAACGCCTCCTTATGGCGCAAGGCTTTACAACGTGACACATCTCCCAGATGCGTCATGTTGTTAATACCCCACACCATGGTGCATCTTTTGCACCACCCCTGCGTCACAAAAGTGAAGCAACGGTGGCGCATAAGAGGCGCAAGAGGCTTGTAAATCTGCCCCAACAACCTTAACTCATGACTGTCATTGGACCATATTTGGAGTGTGAGACCAACCAGCATTGAGAAAAAGGACAGCCGTAACCAGATTTGTATTGCTTCTCCACGAGGCAGCTATGTCTCTGAGTGCCCAGCTGTAGCGGTACAGTATCTTTTTACACTTTTATTAGCTGAATGATGGTCTATCAGCCATTGCATTTCCTTCAGGTGTTACTGTTGTAGAGCTAATGGTTTGGATGTTGATGACACAGCATTTGCATGTGAGGAAAGACTAGCTTTTGCCTGACCCTGTTTGGTGACTTGCATCATTGGGCTAATTTGTTTATAAAAAAGCAATCAATCCAACACATGGCCAATACTGGAAATGTTCAACTAAACGAATGTTTAATGATTGCATTCTGTGTTTATGATCCAGTTCACCAGGTGCCACACTAACTTGGATGTTGTTTGATTTAGATTGAGGTTTGCCAAGAAAGAGATAATTTCAGTGATCATCTGCTGACTTAATCTGTTTTCATCCAAAAGGCAATCTCAAAATAGAACATCCTGGGGGGGTGTGGCTACGGAGGCGACTAAGATGGCCGCACCCGCTTAGAGCTCCGCCGATCGGGCGATTACACCAGCCCCGATCCCGCGATGTGAGAGCCTTTCCTGGGGTGCCTTCCAGTTCCCAAAGACCGCGAACCCTGCTGCAGCGACTGATGCCTCCATAGCCGCTAGGTCCAGCTCCAGCCACCGCCGATGCCCGATACCATCTGGGTCCGGCCCGGGCCTACCATCCGCCATCCTGGTGTTGCGAGGCCGAGGTGAGTCCGCGCCCCTTGCCACCCCCTTCCCGATCTCCCTCCCCGCTCCCGCCCAGTCTGTTGCCTGCTCCGGTGACCCGCTCGTTGCTTGCCGCTCCCCCACCCGGTCCCCGCTGCAGGCACGGGTATTTTGGCCCTTGGGCCTACCGCGCTGCTATGAGCCGGGGCCTTGGGTGGGTGGGCTGGCCGGCCTCGTGCTCCGGTCCCGGGGGTGGTGTTGCGGGTCGTGAGTGGTAGTGCGGGTGGGGTTGGGGTTCGGTGTGGGTGGGTGACTGGGCTCCCCCTCCCCTTGGTGCCGGGTGGGTGCTCCGTGGCCGGCTGAATGGTGGTACCCTCCAGGCCCCACTCCCTTCCGGCATGGGGCCTCGCTCATTTCACCAGAGGCCTTGCCCGCCCAGCTAAGCTGACGACTGCCTTCGCTGCGTGTGTCCCGTCTTTTCCAGATGGATGGGCCTACCTGCTCTTCTTGTCTTCCCGATCTGGCCGCTGCATGACTTGGTCGTCTTGTGTCCGGGGGACTGCTGGCCACCGTCTTCCACCGTGAGCTGCCATGTGAGCTTCTCCTGGATGTCCAGCCATTGCTCTGCTGGTGAATCCTGACCCAGTGTGCCACGTATTTCCCGTCTCCTTGCTACTCCCCTCTGGTGGCATCAGGTCAGCCCTGGTGCGGCAACGTCCTGGAGTCACACAGTGAGATCCTATAGTTTGGTCACCTTCATTGCTGTTGCGACCATCCTGCCACGATGGTCAAGAAAGACCCTCCACAGCCTAAGCTCCAATTCGACAAGACCCCTGGGGCCATGGCGGACCCCACCGCAAGCTCGACAGCGGAGGCTGACCCTCCTCATGAGACGCCTAGCTCAGATGCCCTGGCCACCGCCATGCTCACCAAAATGAGGGCGGGCTTCAAGGGCCTGGACGCTCTGTTTGATGATCTGGACAAAAAGCTGGCTGATATGAACTCCAAGATCCAGGGTCACGATCTCAGGCTTGGTGTGGTGGAATCTAGGGTGTCAGATATCGAGGACGGGGCCTCCTCCTCCCTTAAACGACTCGGAAGAATGGAAAAGATCTTTAAAGATGTGGCTATAAAGAACGAGGATTTGGAGGCCAGGGGGCGCCGCAATAACATTTGTATTCTCGGCGTGCCGGAGATGACAGCCACTGACAGACAGGACACATTTGTGGAACAGCTCCTTTCTGATTTGTTTGGCAGGGAATCTTTCACCCAGGGTTTTGTTGTTGAACGTGCACACCGATCCTTAGGCCCTCGCCCCAGACCGGGCTTGCCTCTCAGACCACTTGTGGCCAAGCTCATGAACTTTAGAGATCGGGACACTGCCCTTCGAGCGGCACGTGAGAGGGGTGAGATCCAGTGGCGGGGCAGCAACCTCTCCTTCTTCCCAGATTTTACTGCCATGGTCCAGGAGGCCCGGCGCAAATATCAAAGTGTTAAGGCCATGCTTGGAAACCTGGGCCTTCGATACGGCATGCTCTATCCTGCGCGTCTCAAGGTCGACATTGATGGCCGTCCCAAAATCTTTGACACTCCAAATGCGGCTCAGGAGTTTTTCCGTGACTTTAAGAACAACTCGGGCGGGGCATCGAACAGATCCCGGCCCAATTTCCCGCCGCAGCAGGCTTTGCTATCCAGCGTTGATCTTTTCTCCCCAACTGGGAATGGTTGATAACAGTCTCTTTGCTTTCTCCTTTTTTCTTCCGCTCCTTTGATTGTTCATTAAAAGTAGCACTGTTGTCTGGTTTAGGCTCTTTGCATATGCTATTACATTCAGTTTTTTGTTGTTGTTGATATTTCACTGCTGGTTTGCCCGTCCGGCGTGGCGTCGCCATGCCCCATGGTGGATGCCTCCATGGTTTATTTTTTGGGTTGCGATGTAGGGATATTCCTCTTATGGGTATATGAGAGGTTGGGTGGTGGGTGAAGGGGGGTTTTTGTTTCTTTTTTTATTGGATGTTTCAATTTGCCAAAGATGAGATTTGCTTTGTGTGATGTGATGCTTTTTTGCACTGATTTGTGTTTTTTGGTACAACATAGATGGTACGGTTAGGAAATGTGCCCGGTCCTTCCGGGCTTTCGTTATTAACGTGGAATGTGCGTGGATTGAATAATAACAGGAAACTTAGGCAGGTTTTAAATTATGTTATGCATCATCATGCTGATGTCCTTTTTATGCAGGAGACCCATTTGGCTGGCTCGGAAGGTGATTTGATGGCTTCTGCTTTGGGACTGCACAGATTTTTTTCTAATTACAGCTCATATTCCAGGGGTGTTGCCCTTTTGATACATAAGAGACTTCAGTTTGCACACTGTTTTCCACACCGGGACCCTCTGGGCCGGTTTTTGATAGTAACAGGTTTATTGATGGGCCATAAGGTCTCCTTTGTATGTATTTATGGTCCGAATACCGATTCTCCTTCCTTTTATCACTCCCTGTCGAACCATCTCCTAGCTGCAGACACTGGGCTTCTGATCATTGGTGGGGACTTTAATCTCCTTTTGAATCATACTAGAGACAGCACCGCCTCTACACCTGACTCCAAGCCCCATTCCCGACTGGTCCTTCATGAGATTTGCACACACTACTCCTTGGTGGATGTTGAGGCCCATCTAAACGTACACCATCCTTCCTTCACCCATTATTCAGGCTTTCAAAACACATGGACAAGGTTAGACTACTGGCTGGTCTCTACTGAGGTGGCTGGCTGGTTGGGGGAAGTCCAGACTCTTCCACGCACTCTTTCTGATCATCCCCGGTTCTCCTTCAGCTTTCAATTCCCCACGAGGGAGGTTATGAGCTGCAATGGCGCTTTCCCGGTCGGGCCTTATTGGACCCCGTCTTCACTGAGGACGTTAGGCAGGCCATAGAGGATTATTTTGATCTCAACACTGGCTCAGTTGACACCTGGGCAGTTCTGTGGGATGGTTTTAAGGCATAGAGGGGTCTGCAATTCGAAACATGCCGGGGTGCTTTGGGATCTTCGTTCCACTTTGGACCGGGTGGAGGAGAAAATTGCAGCACTAGACCGGGAATTGCTTAGCTCCCCTTCTGATTCCCTGGCCGCGCGCCGGCTGGAGTTGTGCGTTGAATTTCATGATGCCGCGGAGAGGGAATTACTTTTCCTCACTAAACAATGCGTGGCTCGGCGGTACGGGGAAGGTGAGCGACCGGGCCGGTTATTGGCTAACACGCTGCGTCCCCCCAGAGGCCTAACGTACATCATTGCAATGTCAGGAATGGACGGCTCCCCAGTCCACTCCACCCCCGCGGTGTGTGACCTGTTTCTCACTTATTATAAAGACCTTTATCAGACCCTCCAGCTTATCACGATTTCGCAATTAACGAAAAAATCGCAAAGTCAGCGGAAATGCGCGATGGCCGCGATATTTACCATTTCGGCCGCGAAAAGAGTGTCCCTGCTGCTATTTAAAAAAAAAAATGTGTCTTCTTAATGGATGTACACAAACAGCATTAGAGATAAGGTAGAGGAGAGAAGCAGGCGAAAAGGCACATGGGGTCAGAGGCGCCGCGCAACTAGTGGTTCACCCGTATAAACATCTGGGAGAGAGTATGTGGCCTAATGGTCAGAAATGCTGGATTTAGACGTCTCGGTGTCTGCTCAACAGCCCGTGATTCTAGGCAATTCAGTTCATCTCCCCGTGCCTATACACATTTTAAAATACAAATCTGATGTTGTGTAATTTTAAAGCACTCTAATCCCTTTCGTCAAAATTCGCCCTAAATAGAACTGGATAAAACATTCCTGGTATGTTCACATCACTTATGTAGACAGCGCCTCATCCATGTGGGCTCGAACCCTTGCAAGGAGTGCATTTCCAACCTCGTGATTAGGCTCTTTTTTCACAAGGATGTGTGCCTGTGATTAAAAAAAGATTTCTGCAGCAGAGTTTCATAAAAAACAGAAGAGCTGGGAAATGCCCTTCCACTCGGCACATGCCGGCATGAAGTTCACTGTCACAAGGCCTTTAGAGCAAAAAAAAAATAAAGAAAGATAAGAAAGCGAGTATTCACCAGTGTTTACTTCCAGAAATGTACGTCACTAAAAGTTGACTCACTTCTAGATGCTTCCTGAGGGAAGTTTAACAACAGTATGTATACGTTATCCTCACTACTCTCAGATTCATGTAGAAAAAATTCTTCCAAATAACCGATGTGCTTGTTTTTAGCAGTAAAATGGGGTTTCGTGAGGTTGTGGTCAGTAAAGTAGAGGATAGACGAGTTGATGTTCCCCAATGGCATTGTGGTCAGTCACAACTTATAAGAAAAACCTTCAAACAGTAAGCTGTCAAGCCAGGCAGAACTTTAAACATGCCTATTTTAAAGTTAATACTCTGCTAAAACATTTTCTATTGATTTAAGGCTGAAAATGAATGATAATGAGTAAAATAAAGTGCCGCAAAAATGCCGCTAAATTTCCACTTTTGTGCCGCTAAATTTCCATATTTGTCCCGCTAAATTTGCTAATCCATGCCGCAGTATCCTGGGGGGTCTGCTTTATACCTCTCGTCTCTCCGGGGATTCCAGCGGGCAGGAAGATTACTTATCTGAGGTGGCTCTGGTCTATCTCGAACGTTACATGCAGGAGTTCCTTCTAACCCCCATCACGTCGGACAGTATAGTGGAGGCGATAGACGCACTTCGCGCCTCTTTGGCTCCTGGGCTAGACGGCTTCTCTGCGGACTTTTATAAAGCATACAAAGACCTGTTGGTTCCGAGATTAGTAGAGGTATATGCCGAGACTCTTGAGGCAGGAGTCCTCCCTCCGACATTGCACGAAGCGGTGATCATCTTATTACCCAAACCGGGGAAGGATCCTATGCAATGTGGCTCGTATCGGCCTCTTTCCTTATTAAACTTAGATTATAAAATCCTGGCCAAAGTCATCGCCATTAGACTTTCACTGTTGATGGAGTCCATAATTTCCCCGGTGCAATCGGGCTTTGTTCCACACAGGTCTACCTCGCTTAATCTTTGCACGCTGTTCATGGTTTTGCGTCGCATGGATCCCTCCACGCCTGCTGCCGCCATTTTGTTGGACGCCGAGAAGGCCTTTGACTCTCTTGAGTGGCCTTTTTTTCTATCGGTAATGCGCCGAATGGGCATGCCGGAGTGCTTCGTGGCTACAGTGGCCCTTTTATATAATAAGCCCACGGCCCGGTTGCGTCTGAATGGCACTCTCTCTGACCATTTCCCTCTGCACCGTGGCACGAGGCAAGGATGCCCCTTTATCCCCTCTCCTTTTTATTTTAGCCATGGACCCCCTAGCTAGACAGTTTCAAGAGAATCATCTCCAGCGTGGCCTGCAGTTTCGCACGGGACCTCTGCTGCTTTCCATGTACGCTGACGATATGGTATTGTATGTCCGCCTGCCTCAAGATAACATATTGCCTCTTATTCGGGAAATCATACGTTTCAGTAATTTTTCTGGACTTCATATTAATTGGCACAAGTCTGTCATATTTCCACTGATGGCCAGCACGGTGCCTTGGGCATTTGACTTTCCGTTAGAATGGTGTGCGGATTCTGTTAAGTATTTGGGTATCCATATTCATCTTGACACTGCCTCGGTCATTCGTCTCAATTATGGCACCGCTGTTGCTGCGCTGGAGGCGCAGGTCACCTGATGGCTATGCTTACCCCTGTCCATGGCGGGCAGAATTGCAATCATCAAAATGATTGTTTTGCCCCGGTTTTTATATTTTTTCAACAACATTTCTATTCCGTTGACTAAAGTCTTTTTTTCACAACTTCGCTCACACTTGATCCGCTTGGTTTGGGGAGACAAGACTCCTCGAGTCAGCTGGAAGGTCTTCATTTTACCCCCTGAGAGGGGAGGGCTGGGAGTACCAGATCTATATTTGTATTATTTAGTAGCTCAATGCTGTTATGCATTCGCCTGGTTCCATCCGGATGCCCGCATCCCCTATTTGCGACCAGAGGCCGATCTGGTCTTACCTAGACAACTTCTCACGATTCTTCCAACGGGCTTCCCTAGGGACCCCCGGGACATTCCGACGGTTTCCACCACCTGTTGGGCTTGGATTAGACTGCGTAGAAAGCTGGGTTTGGATCTGTTATATTCCCCAGCTTTACCTCTGCCCAACTCCTCCCTGTTTCCTATTACTGGCGAAACTTTAGTGATGCGTACACTGGCGAAATTCAATATTAGCACCACTGGCGATTTGTTCCCAGATGGACACGTCTTCTCTTTGTCGAAGGAGGACAGATTTAATGATCGGTCCTTCATGGACACTTTCATACTTACCCGGTTGCACTCGGCATTGCGGGCTGAGTATTCCTCTTTCCCATTGGCGCCTTCGGAGCTCCCTCCCCTCTCCTTATTGATTCAAAGCCCGAATAACGCACATTTGATTTCTAAACTGTATAAACAGTGCGGGCGCTCAAGCGGATGCTCGACTCCAGGCTCCGCGCAGCTTGGGAGGGTGACCTGGGTGGGCCCATCTCTGACAATCAGTGGGCTTTCTGCTGCAGGACCACATCTGACATTTCTCTGAACAGCCGTCACAAGCTGCTACATTTCAAATTCCTTCGGCGGGTGTATTTCACCCCGCCCACACGTACCGGATTGACAATTCTAGGCCTCACCATTGCCGCAAATGTCTTGCCCCATTAGCGGACTTTGCACACTTAACCTGGACCTGCCCTAAAATACATGACTATTGGCTTGATATTCATTCCACCTTAGGAGACATATTATCCATACCTCTTTCTCCTTTGTCTGAAATCGCTCTTTTGGGGTATGTACTAAATTTCACGAAGAAGGTACGCCGACTGGCGGCCTTGGGCTTCCGTTGGGCTAAACGTGAGATTGCACTGCTATGGGGTAGTAAATGCGCCCCTACTCTCCGCACCTGGTTAAATAGTATGGCATTTTGTAGCGTGAATAGCGAGGAATATAGCACTTTACTTCCTACTTCCTCCTGACCCATCGACATTTGGGGCCCATACAGAGATTACATATCCCGACGCCAGCTAACAAGTGAGTCTCCAACACAGGCCGGCATAACCCCCTCAGGAGTAGGATAGTCTCATTCTATCTCACATAATGATTAGGATAATGGTGTATGCTGTACATTTAATTGTTTTTTTGATTTTCAGTTTTTGTCTTTGTTTCTGGATGCATAGGTCAGCTTTTCCACATGATCATTTCACGTTGTATATTTATTATTATTGTTGGTGCAAATGTATCATGTCTCCTTGTTCTCATAATAGAACATCCTGTATATCTTGTTCTTTTTTGTTTCCTTCCATGGAGCACCGGCCAAGTACTGTATCCTTATGCTTTAGGTGTTTATGTGTTCCTTTGGGGACTCCTTTTTTATTTCTTACCTGCTCATGTTTAACTGTGGGTGCATGCTCTCTACTCTGACTGCCAGAAGCACTTCTTATAAGTGTTCTGTTTGGCCTTTTGTTCTCCTGGCTCATCGCAGCGCTCACTTCACGGCTACCTCGCTTATTTTTTTTGTGTGCTTCATGCTCAGCACACTGCACACTTCAAGTCTGCTGTGCTTTACATTCGTTTTGTGTTCCTAATCCTCTACATGCTCGTGTTACACTCAGGGTGCATGTTAAGCTTTTGTGCCTGTTGCAATTCACTTAATCTCGACCGTGCTGCCCTCCCACCACCACCTCCTCCCGCCCGGATTAGATCTAAATTCATCCCAGCTGCACAATGTTTGTAGCTTATTTGGAGAACAAACCCTACTGTGTGGTTCGCTAATAAACCTGCCATCTTGAAACTGCCAATATTCTCACTTTCAAAAAACACTAAAGCAGGAGAAGTGTGTTATAATGTGCTTATTGCCATTTTCATGTCTCTCCTCTTTGGTTCTCTCTCTGCCTGCTCAGCCTACTATGATGTCATGTAGAATGTTAGGGTGGCTTTGTATGTGGCAAGATCAGTTGGTGAGATGGGCTGAGCAGAGTGGACCTTGCTCCTGGTGGGGCTTTACCAGAGACTACCTGACTTATATGGAATCTCCTTGTAACTATATACCTGCTGACTTCTACCTGATTAAACCTATTTATACCACCTACAAGAGATGTCTGCCCCATTACTTCGTTTTAACACTGGCGACGTTTGGAAAAGAACCTACTTATGCTACCTTGGATGGATTTGACTTTTAAAACGGAAGAAGATCAAATAGTGTTTTTAAAGAAGCTCAGCAAGAATTGAGACTTAAAGATTTAAAGACTTAAAGTAAGTGAACATTTTCCTATGGATTTCATGAAACTTGGCACCCTATTGCCCCACCAGTGACCCTGCCAACGGTCGCCCTTACTACATGGTGCCAGTTTCTATTAGCCCAGTTTCTATTAACCTGCCTACTACCTGGGAAATAGTCTCAGCTTATATCTGATTAAGCCTATTGGAATTCCAAATGAGCCCTTTTCGTTTATTGTAAAGGCTTGACAACTGGGATCGATTTTCCCTTACTGGACTGGATTCTCCCCTCATCAGCGTTTTGCTGCGCTGTTATTTCAAGTGTATAACATGCAGCGCTGTGAGCAGAGACTTTTAACTTTTAGGATCGAGCCACCGTTTCTTTCTGTACCAACTGACTCACCGTGTTAACACGCAGCGCCATGTTTACAAGCAGCGCAATGAAGTTTGTATATTTCGATGTTCAACATGTAGCGCTTACGTTTTGAAGTGTTTGGGCTCAGCAGCACAATGAAAAACCCTAAAATACAAAAACAAAGTGTGTACAACATCTAGCGCGAACTGTAGCTCGTGGCATTTATTTAAAAAATAGACTCTCTGCGCGCATGAAGGACTTTTCTCTGCTTCTACTCACCGTTTGTTTTCTGCGCATTTGCTGCCAATAGCGGATCATTTTTCTTCGTTGACTCACCGTTTTGACGGTTGGCCTCAGGAGCTCCTTCCACTTCGCCTGCCTGTTTTGCTTTAATGACGTCGTTGGAATCCTCCGGAGTATTGGTGGAAGTCTCCTTTGACCCCTGTGACAGCGTCTGGTTCAGCGTCCATGTGAGGTCTATTTTCTGTAGAAAGTGACGGCAAACGACGCTGTGGCGGCCATTTTGGGACATTGGGATGAATCCCTTTATTGCATTGAGTTTCACGACGTTTTACCTCCGAGTTTGACTAGCAGATACATCGCAGGCGAGTGATGTTTACTCTTGTCAACATCTTATTTACCTGAAGGCTAACTTTATTATAGTTGTGGCAAACCTGGTTTTACAAACGCTATTCTGGATTTACATGCGCTAAAGAGGATTTCATGGTGATTCTACACTCAACCATGAGGGGAACTCTCGTATTGATGGTGCTGTTTGTGGCGCAATTATCTACTTACCTGCTAAAATTGGATTTTGGATGAATGAATATTTGCATTAGACTTCCATGGATTTGGCTTCCTGTTTTGCTGACTGGACTTTCGGGTGAGGCATCGCTCATCTTAAACTACGGTGACCACGTTTTTTGTTTTAGTTTGTTATGTTAATATTACCTTGTTTTATAATTGCATATTCACAACTTTGTATTGGGGACATGATACTGTCATTGATTTGTGTGTGACTTTTTGTGTGTTTTGTCTGATTAATGTTGTTTTGCGGAAGACGTCGCGAATCTTCCTGTATTTACAACATTCTTTACTTGCAACAGTTCCCCGGAGCTTGAGACACTTTTATCTTTGCTGGTCAATTGTATTTTTGTCTCTTGTTCTCTAAGGTGGTGTTGATGAGTATGAGTGTTTTTTTTCCTTGACTTTGTGTGGTGTGTCCCTTTTACAGTTGTGCGTGGGTGTTAGGTGTTTAGTGGTTTTCCTGAGTTTTGTCGTGGGTCTTGTTGATCCATGTTTTGTTTTCCATTGAGTGCGGTTGTTCCCTTAGTTCTGTGTTCTGGAGTGTCTTGTCTGCACATTGTGCTTGGTTATTTCTAAATTTTTAAGTCTTGGTCAATTTCGTCTAGGATTTTTGAATTAAGGTTTACCTTTAGTTTTTCGGGTGTGTGACGTGGGTTAAAACTTGCCCACAGTTGTACGAGAGTGTCTTAGGTTTTAAGTTACCCTTGGTTTTTGATTAGCGTGTACATGCTGTGTGTGTTTTCTTCACACATGGGTTAAGAGTTACCCTAGGTTTTTGGTTTTTCTGGTTGTGCTATTTGCCTACACAGTCTGTGTGTGACGGGTACACACTCATTACCTTCATTTTGGGATTTAGTGCAGTTAAGGGTTGTATTCCCTGTTTTGCCCCAGTTTATCCAGATTTAGTATTGTGCTGGTTTTGTTTTATCGCAGTTTTTGTGAATGGCACATTAAGTTTTGGCTGAAGTTTTGGATTTATTGGTTTTTACGATGGTTTATCTTGTATTATTTTTCGTTTGTTTTTGATCATTTTCAGGGAGAAGGAGGTATTATATTGAGTTAATACTGTATCTTCTTCTTTCTGTTGGAAATGCGTTTTCCATCTGAGCATTTCTTTTTGTACTTATAATCACTATCCGTGGGGAGAATTGAGTTTGCTGCATTATGTAATGCATTTCTCTTCTTCTCCTTTTGGTTTTTATTAGTTCATTCTCTATTCTTCCACTTATTGCGTTTATTAATGCATTCTCTTTTTCTCCTTTTCTTTTGTATGGATAAGAGATGTTTTGCTTCTATGTTTTAACACATTCTCTATTTCTTCTTCCTTTGTTTGTTCAGTTATTAAGGAGGGGGATGTGTTATAATGTGCTTATTGCCATTTTCATGTCTCTTCTCTTTGGTTCTCTCTCTGCCTGCTCAGCCTACTATGATGTCATGTAGAATGTTAGGGTGGCTTTGTATGTGGCAAGATCAGTTGGTGAGATGGGCTGAGCAGAGTGGACCTTGCTCCTGGTGGGGCTTTACCAGAGACTACCTGACTTATATGGAATCTCCTTGTAACTATATACCTGCTGACTTCTACCTGATTAAACCTATTTATACCACCCACAAGAGATGTCTGCCCCATTACTTCGTTTTAACAAAGTACATACATACAAAAAATGAATAGGATTTAGACAATCATATTAAAGATTTCTTATATTTATTCATCAGAGTTTTGTGATTTCTGGCACTTTTTTTTTTGCATACAATATACCTGTCACTAAACCAGAAAAAAGGGATTCATATAAATAGTTATAAAAAATATAGACGCATATTTTCTAATTATGCGTTGGCAGCAGGCATTGATAACAGCCACATAGTGAAGGAACAAGGTACACATCTTACTGGCTAGACGTCCAATGTCAGAATTACATTGGTGGGAGTGCACTTTCGAGGCGGGCTAGGAGTGAGGTCCGTTCGGCAGTTTCCTTGCACTTTCTTGGTGCTGCAATGCTGCAGAAACTTGCCCTGGAATTGATCTAGCGGTACAATGGGGGATTTGAGTGAATGAGCATCTCCTCTCGCCTCGCTCCCTTCTTAACGGCGCCTCCCCCCAACCGCCCCCGGATATTCACAGTTCCATCCAATCACGGAGCTTCTTGTGGAGAAACCCTACAAAAATTACCACAACTGCCGCTTCTCACGGCCCCTCGAGGTGCGCGTGACCCGCGGACAATTGGAAAATCACCTTTAGACACACCTTTCACCGTCCGCCAATGACAAAAACAAGATAACTTACTACTGTTAGAGTGACTTTACACCAGTGACGTGCCAGTCACTCTCATGAATGCCTATGTGTGCACAACTACACATACTCCTTCTCCTATTACATAAACGCCTGTGTCGCCTGTACTGATGAATCGGGTGTTTGCCGCAGGGGCTTCTGGGTATGCAAATGACTAACTGGCCACGCCCCCTCAGTGACAGCAAGGCTCCTGCAGCAGCCCCATGGGAACTTGTGCTCTGGATCCAGGGGGTGAAGAGTCTCAAAATTCAGTAATAATCACACAGGCCAACATTTCAGGACAGGGAGGGGGAGATTTAAAATAGAAAATCAGGAGAATGAAAATCCCACATTGATTTCTGTTGTAGAAAACATAGCTGCCAAGGTTTAATACTGCGATGTGTGACATTTTCATAATTTCAGTGAAATTATGAGTGACATTTCAATGAATACCAGTGACACTTTCTTAGTTGCAAAATCAAGCAACGAAATCAAGCAATGAAAACGAACTCTTTAATGTTGCTGGAGAGTCTATTGCTTAGTATTTACACTTAAGTAACATTGCTTGCAGACATAAGTTTCTCTATGGATCTTGGATAGTGAATACATAAAAGTACACGGCCTGATTATAACACGCCCATTAAATTTCGATCCCCCTTCAAACACCTGTTTGCCCAGAGACCGAGATTGTAAGTGTTGTGATGCCTATCACACTCGGTAATTACCCTTTTTGTTTGATTTCAGCCAAGCAACCCTGCGGGAATTTAGCCAGAGAAAAGGGCATGGTATGTATAGGACAGGCACATTTTGGTGCATTAAGGAATACAATTACCATGTTATTGACCCACAAAATCAGAATTGCCAACAAGTATCAAGTAGATAAATAACTGAAATAAAGACTCAGCCAGCCTGTCCGGCCTCTTAAAGCCATTTTATTCTAAGTCTGAAACTATTCAAAAAACAGTCTGACAGAGTCTGCGTTTCTCATGAATTAATAGCATTGAGCCTTGGGTTACTGCTTTTCTTCTCCCCACGTCTCGCCGTCCAGCTTTCCCTCTACCCGTTTTATTCCTCCTCCCAGGCGTCCCTCCTCTTCCTCTCGCTTTCATCCTTCTATACACCGTTCACTCTTTCTCAAGTCCTCTTAGTCCTCTTCTCCTCCTCTTTACCTTCTGGCTCACATTCCCTCTGCATCTTTCGCTCCCTCCCTCCTTATCTTTCATTTATTCCTTCCCGCTTCTCTCGCGCATTCACTTCCCGCTCTTCTCCTTTGTCTTCCCATCTCTTCTATCTTTGTCTCTCATTTATATTCCATCTCCCCACCTCTACCCCTCTTCTCTTCCCTCCTATTCCTCCTATTTGCCCTTCTCTCCTCTCAAGCTCTTCCTCCCCCCTCTCTATTTCCGCCCGGGGAACCTTTTACTCATTCTCCTCGCATCTCTATTCTCCTGTCCCACCGCTCTCTACATCTTGTACTCTTTCTCCCTTCTTCTCCTATCTCTTCTGCTCCTCTTTTCCCCCATCTCAAACTTGTTCTCCCCCCTCAAGGCCTCTCCCTTCCCTCACCTCTTTAGCCTTGGCCTCTTTTCGCACACCTAATTCTTCTATCCCATCTCTCTTTCATCTTCCTTCCCACCCTCTCAAACTCACGCCTTCCATTTCTTTACAACCTCCCCCTTTCTAGCTCCTTCACATCTCACCCTTTTCTCCCCTTCTAGTCTCTTCACCTTTCCCCCTCCTCCAATCTCTCTTCCACTCGCCACTACATAGATCCTCCTGCCCTCCCCGTTTGCGTCCCCTCATTCTTTCTCCCTCTCCCTCCCATCTTCATTCTCACGTCTCATTCGCAGCTCCTTCAACTCTTACTTTTCAGCCCCACACCCCCTCTCCATTTATTTATTTATTTATTAGTTTATATAGCGCTAGAATCACTCCGTAAGGAGTATCTCTGCGCTTCATGCCCAATAAATTAGCAACTACACAGTGGAAGACGATTAAATTTCGTTTTTAAACAGAATAGTTTTTAGCTGTTTTCGGAAGGTTAAATGCTCTTTGCATAACCTTAGGGCCAACGGAAGCTTGTTCCACATCTTGGGGCCCATAGTTGACAGGGCTCTTCCTCCATGTCTAACTTTTTTGATATGCGGCACCACAAGAAGAAAGTTGTTGCTTGATCTAAGGGACCGTAAAGGGACGTATGGTCTAAATTTCCTTTCCAGGTAGGCGGGTCCTAGTCCATTCAAGCATTTGTGGATTAGGCAGCATATCTTGAATTTTGCCCTTTGTCTAACATTAAGCCAATGTAATTGCTTAAAGAGGGGTTTGGATGCAGTTCTTGGGGGGGCATTCAGGACCAGGCGAGCCGCCGTGTTCTGCACAACCTGCAATTTATCCAATAGCCCTTCATTGACTGAGAGTAACAACCCATTACAGTAATCAATCCGGCTCAGGATAAGTGCCTGAACCAGGATCTTTCTTGTTGAGTTGGGTAAGAGTGGAAATTTTTTTCGGAGTAAACCAATGGTGTGGAAGCATATCCCTGAAATGTAGGTGACATGTTGTTTTAAGGACAGGTCGTGATCAAGTCGAATTCCAAGATTCTTCACGACCTGTTTGGGTTCAGGGACTGCTCCCAGCTCTGTTGGCCACCAATCAGGGGTCCAAAGTATCTTAGCTTCCCCAAACAGCATGATCTCCGTCTTGCTGACGTTACATTGGAGGTAGTTATTGGACATCCAATTGGCCACTTCCTCCATGCCAGATGAGAAGGAGTTCCTAACCTCAGCGGAAAGAGTTCTAAAAGGAAACAGGAGCTGTGTGTCATCTGCGTAGGATACGGGAACAAACCCGTATCTACGCAGCACTCCTGCCAGGGGTGCCACATAGATATTGAAGAGCGTCGGGCTCAGGCATGAGCCTTGTGGCACCCCCTTAGAGATCTCAGTTTCCGCTGAGCGAAATGCACCCATGGTGACTGTCTGGGTGCGATCTGTTAGGAAACTCCTTATCCAATCTAGGGCTTTGTTCTTCAGGCCAGCGTTCGACAACCGTTGAGTCAGGATGGAATGTGACACGGTGTCGAACGCTGCCGATAGATCTAACAGAACAAGTATGACAGAGAAACCCTTGTCCTGGTAGGCATGGAGGTCATCGGTGACAGCCAGCAAGGTGGATTCAGTGCTATATCTGGGGCGGAATCCTGATTGGGATTCATCAAGGGCTTGCACTTGTTCAATGTGGCTGGACAAGTGCTTGTTAACATGTTTTTCTATAGCTTTCCCCAGGAAAGGTAGCAGAGAGATGGGCCTTAAATTACTCAAGTCAGACCAAGGTATGGTGGTATTTTTTCTGGTTGGTCTGACGAGTGCTCGCTTCCATTCCTTGGGGACAGTGCCTGAAGTGAGTGATAGGTTAACTAGTTCTGTAACCAGGGGGCTTAAATGTTCTTCCAAAATAGGCATGAGTTTAGCAGGAATAGCATCCTCTGGACTTCCACTCTTAATTCGTTTTAAAAGGGCAGAGGTTTCTAGACATGAAATAGGGGGGAAGCTGTCCAGGGATTGCGTGTCCCCGATGGGATTCATGGGATCTGAGTGAAATGTCTCCTTGAGGGGTCTAGATTGATTGGTACATAAGATCTTATCATAGATTTTATCAATTTTGTTGGTAAAAAAACAGGAAACTTCGTCACACAGTTTTTGAGATGATATATCAGGGGCTTCACATGCTGACGGTTTAGCCAACGTCTGCACTATCTGAAAGAGAACTCTAGGTGAGTTCCCAGCCTCCTGTATTTGAGTAGCAATGTGTGCTTTCCGTGCACCCCTTATTGCTTTATGATAAGAAGATAGGGTAGCCCAATATCTTTCTCTATCTTCAAGGAGATGGGAAGTTCGCCACTTTTTCTCCAGTTTCCTGGCTCCTTGTTTAAGAGTTCGTAAATGGGCAGAGAACCAGACTGCATGCTTTTGTACTGGCCTTGGTTTAAAACATTTTAAAGGGGCAATTTTATCAATGGTTGTCTTTATTTCGTCTCCGAATTTCTTGAGAGCTACTTCAATATCATCCGAAGGCCGAAAGACGGGAGAAGTACAATTTTCTAAAAAAGTGGACACATTAACTTTGTGCCACTGTCTGCGAGTGCAAGGCAGGGTGCTGGAGTATGCTAGACTAGGTTCTCGACGAGGTGTGGTAAATTCCACGATAAAATGATCAGTCTCCATGCACGCGCCAGCTCGAATCGGCCACAGGGGTTTGGATGACGTCCCCAACTAGCCCGGGCTCCGAAGACTTTTCTCGTTCAGGGGAGGAAGAGAACTGAAACATTAACAGCTGGCCATATGATCATCTCTCTAACTCAGCAAAGGCCACATCACAGCCCATCGGGTGACGTTTTTCAGCACACACAACCAACCAGTCCACACAGAACATGCCGCACCCATGCACAATAAGTTTCAAGAGAGCAAGTAATGCTCACACGCCAACCCCCTCCACCATACGGCCTACGACACCAAATCACGCATGTAAAGCTAAACAGACAGCCAACTAAGGTGCACAGGACTCGAAAAAAGTCACGAGCTGAGTCCGACCGCGAAGGAAATCTCACAACCCTGGCAGTCTGGGGGCTACAGCAGTGGCAGTGGCAGTGGCAGTGGGGAGGGGGGCTAAAAATGAAGTAAAAGTGAAAACTTACCCCCAGGTCAGCGCCGTCTCTGCTCTGGTTTGGGGTCCCGCATTGGCGCCTCCCGCCTTCAACGTCTTCCAGCCTTAGACTAGCCTGACTGCGAGGTGTTTCACTCTCAGCCAATCCAGGCGCTGCATTAGCAGCACCAGGATTGGCTCGAGCAGGGATGCCCCCTGCCCATTAGGAGACCGGGGGCTGCTGCATGAAGCAACCCTCGCTCTCCTTAGGGGAAGGCAGTGGCTAGTAGTGCGCATGTTTGGGCTGGTCATAAAAATGACCAGCCCAAAAACAAACATGCGCACGATTGCTGCTGGGCTCACAACAACACACAATAGTCTGTCTGTCACTCACCAAAGTGGACGTGGCCCGGTGCCGGAATTATCATGCGTCAGTGACTGTGTGAGCCTCAGCCGCCGCAAGTGGTGAGCCGCGAGTTATAATTTATGGGCATGTGGCATTAGTGGCATTAATGGGGAAATGCCCCAGCGCCCAAATGGATGCACCGCCACTGTCTATCTAACTATCGCACTCACTCTATCTATCTATCGCCCTCCCTCTATCTATCTATCCATCGCCCTCACTCTATCTATCTATCTATCTATCTATCTATCTATCTATCTATCTATCTATCTATCTATCTATCTATCTATCTATCTATCTATCTATCTATCTATCTATCTATCTATCTATCTATCTATCTATCCATCTATATATCTATCTATCTATCGATTTCTATATCTATCTATCTATCTATCTATCTATCTATCTATCTATCTATCTATCTATCTATCTATCTATCTATCTATCTATCTATCTAGCTATCGCACTCACTCTATCTATCTATCGCCCTCCCTCTATCTATCTATCTATCGCCCTCACTCTATCTAACTATCGCCCTCCCTCTATCTATCTATCGCCCTCACTCTATCTATCTATCGCACTCACTCTATCTATCTATCGCACTCACTCGATCTATCTATCGCCCTTACTCTATCTATATATCGCCCTCCCTCTATCTATCGCATCATCACAGCATCACTCAGCACCACCACAGCATAACTCAGGGGCACCACAACATCACTATGCACTACCACAGCATCACTGAACGCCACAGCATCATTCGTCACCACCACAACATCACTCAGCGCCACCACAGCACCAATCTGTGCAACCATTCAACAACAACTGGTTCAAATATGTTCTCTCAATGTTTTAAGCTTTATTACAAATGTCACAAAAAGATCTTAATATTTCACTTCGGTTTGTGTATTTTCTTCACAATAAAATACACTGAACACAATCTTCACAAGAGTTATTTACAAACATTTAAGCTATTGCCATTATAAATTACAATAGCTTTTATTTAAGTATTAATTATTAAAACAAAATAAAAGCCATTGTTCTTTGTAATATCAATACATGTAAGTCACGTAAATACAACACATTTTGCATTACAAATGCTATAGGTGTCACAATTGCGAAAGTTAAAACTATTGGCATTGTAAATGACAAAGCTATTCATTTCGCTATTTTCAAAACAAACACATAAATAAAAAATGTGTCATTTACAATACCAATAGTTCAAACTTTCCTAATGCGAGACCTATTGCATTACAAATGCTTGTTTAGGACTTGTGCCCTGCCCAGCCCCTTTGTCTCTGCTCTGCTGACACCTCCTAGATAACAAACACGCCCCTGCTGGAGAGCAGGAGGGTGAAATGAGGAGAAATTGGGACTGTTGGGTTCATTTCTTCACCAGAGGGGCGAAGGAGGGAGGGGGATTTGCTCTCTGTAAAGCAGAGGGGACAAGTGGAGGCTGCTTTTTTCCTTCTAGAGTCCTCCGCCTCTGTCGTGAAGAAAGTAATCCGTCTCCTCATTTCACCCTTCTTCTCCACAAACCCAGCGCACCTTCTCGTCATTTCACCCTTCTTGTAATCCGTCTCCTCATTTCATCCTTCTGCTCTACAAAGCCCAATGCACCATCTCCTCATTTCACCCTTCTTGTAATCCGTCTCCTCATTTCATCCCTCTGCTCTACAAAGTCCAGCGCACCTTCTCCTCATTTCACCCTTCTTGTAATCCGTCTCCTCATTTCATCCCTCCGCTCTACAAAGTCCAGCGCACCTTCTCCTCATTTCACCCTTCTTGTAATCCGTCTCCTCATTTCATCCTTCTGCTCTACAAAGTCCAATGCATCATCTCCTCATTTCACCCTTCTTGTAATCCGTCTCCTCATTTCATCCCTCTACTCTACAAAGTCCGGCGCACCTTCTCCTTATTCCACCCTTCTTGTAATCCGTCTCCTCATTTCATCCCTCCGCTCTACAAAGTCCAGCGCACCTTCTCCTCATTTCACCCTTCTTGTAATCCGTCTCCTCATTTCATCCCTCCGCTCTACAAAGTCCAGCGCACCTTCTCCTCATTTCACCCTTCTTGTAATCCGTCTCCTCATTTCATCCTTCTGCTCTACAAAGTCCAGCGCACCTTCTCCTCATTTCACCCATCTTGTAATCCGTCTCCTCATTTCATCCCTCCGCTCTACAAAGTCCAGCGCACCTTCTCCTCATTTCACCCTTCTTGTAATCCGTCTCCTCATTTCATCCTTCTGCTCTACAAAGTCCAATGCATCATCTCCTCATTTCACCCTTCTTGTAATCCGTCTCCTCATTTCATCCCTCTACTCTACAAAGTCCGGCGCACCTTCTCCTCATTTCACCCTTCTTGTAATCCGTCTCCTCATTTCATCCCTCCGCTCTACAAAGTCCAGCGCACCTTCTCCTCATTTCACCCTTCTTGTAATCCGTCTCCTCATTTCATCCCTCCGCTCTACAAAGTCCGGCGCACCTTCTCCTCATTTCACCCTTCTTGTAATCCGTCTCCTCATTTCATCCTTCTGCTCTACAAAGTCCAGCGCACCTTCTCCTCATTTCACCCATCTTGTAATCCGTCTCCTCATTTCATCCCTCCGCTCTACAAAGTCCAGCGCACCTTCTCCTCATTTCACCCTTCTTGTAATCCGTCTCCTCATTTCATCCTTCTGCTCTACAAAGTCCAGCGCACCTTCTCCTCATTTCACCCATCTTGAAATCCGTCTCCTCATTTCATCCCTCCGCTCTACAAAGTCCAGCGCACCTTCTCCTCATTTCACCCTTCTTGTAATCCGTCTCCTCATTTCATCCTTCTGCTCTACAAAGTCCTGCGCACCTTCTCCTCATTTCACCCTTCTTCTCTGGTGATCAACAAAGGCTTCTCTTTCTTCAATCGTCTTCATTCTCCCCAAAGCAGGAACGTTTGTTAATTAGCAACAGGTGTGCAGGAACGAGTACACGTATTACGTGTCCTGCTCTAACCTGACTTTCAGTGTTCATTTAAAAAAAAAAGGAAAGAGATGCCCCCATCGATATTACTCATCTAAATACCCACACTCCTTTGAACTATCCGTATCTTTTGCAGGGCACAAGTCCTAAAAAAAGAAGTGGGGGGACTCTCCAAGGTAGGCGTGGTCACAGGAAGTGACATCACGACAGGAAGTGACATCACCGCAGGAAGTGACATCACCGCAGGAAGTGACATCACCACAGGAAGTGACATCTATCATTTGCATATATTGCAACAAAAGTAGAATTAGTGTGTTGAAAAAAGCAGAAGAAAAGCACATACTAGAAACTACAATAGTGATTATCAAAACTATAAAATTTATTACACTACCTAGAACACGACATTTACATTTATTAACAAGTAGAATAAACTGTGACCATGAGAGAAAAAAATGAAAGGTGCACACTTACAGTTAAAGCCTTATACTCTGTACATCTGTTATTTCAGACATTATGGGACATGTTATATTGCCACAGGATGTCTGGCCATGGAAAAATGTGAGACAGCTTATATCATTGTAAGCTATCAATTAAAAAACGACCATGCGTCTGCATATCTTTTATTGTGCTGGGCTGTAGGATCGACCTTTCTAGATTGATTATCATCTGCATGACGATGAGTAATCAACCACCTGTTCACATATGGCACTGGATTCCAAAGAGGAAGAGGAGGACCCATGAGGTTTATGAACATTAATGATGAAAGGCGTCCGATACCAAGGCAGTTTCGTATGGGTGACATTACCAAGTTCATTGTGCTGAAACCCCTTTCGCAGTCACTTGAACTCACAGGAAGTGTGTTTATCGCCCTCAAAACAGGTTGCAGTTGCTCTGGAATGTCATTACCACCATTATCATAGTGTGCCACACTACTGCTATTTTGTTGCTTCTGTTATAGCATCCACATATATGATACAACAAGCAACATTACACCTACAACAAGCCAGGACTATTGGCTTTGTCAATGGCTGTTAGTTGCATATTATTACTGAGGACAATTAAAGTTGTGCTGCTTCTCTGTTCTTGTTTTATTTTAATAGCATCATAGTCTTTCAGGCCACGTAATATCTAATACTAGATTGGCATCTAGTCTCCTTGGGACTCTCAAACTTCTTCTCAACCATTTCCCCATACCATCCTGGATAACTTAGCACAGGACCATGCTTCTCATACGCCAGTTTGAGCTATTGACATTGCAAAACACAATGCCTTTTATTTTTGTTTTGCATTTTAAAACATAAATAAAAGGCATTGCAGTTTACAATGCCAATAGCTTAAACTCGCGTAAATCCGAGACCTATTGCATTGCAAATGCTTGTTTTTATTTGTCTGTAACTTTTAACTCTATATATATATATATATATATATATATATATATATATATATATATATATATATAGAAAATCCCTTTTTTATGTATGTATGGAGCCTTCCAAATTACTCTGGGTTCTAGAACAAGCTCAGCTGAGATTTCTAGAACTGCATTTTTAGTTTACCGTTTCCTGTGTGTTTAACATATATAGTGCAGTGTTACTGTTTCAAAGGTTTTTGCTGCTGTTATTTTTGTTTACGCCTGACCCCGCCACCCCCTCCAATACCTGGGTGCTCTGCTTCTGTTTTCTTCATCTCTATTATTGTGCAAAGTTTAGTTTCATTAAAGACTGGCTTTAAGAAATCACAGTTTTTTCCCCAAAGTCATTTAATAGAGAAACGCAAGTTTACTAATTGTATCCATAAATTATATATTCCGCTGACATACATTATAGAGCGTTTGCTAAGGCAGTCGATATCATTTCACGGGGTTTGCTATAGCCTAACACGGTTTCACGCCTTTTAACCAGTAAAACAGGATGAAAGACTGAGTCGCCTCTACCGAGATACAAACTGGTGTACAAACTAGTATTTATAAAGGAATCTCTGCAACAGGCGCTTAACCGACTGAGCTGCCGCAATTACATGCATCCATTTGGTAATGCACCTGTTGGTTGCAGCCGCTGTTTTTTTACACTTTCTAAAATACACCCACTTTAATTAAAGGAAAGACATTCACGCCATGACACAGGTCTGCTTTATAAAACACAGCACAATTGAATTTTCTCTTTAAATGTCATTAGAAATACCGAAATCGGTGGTGCGCTTATAGTCGCATCTCGGAAGGATCAAGAAGGCGCTTTAGGCCTCGTAGAGAGTATGGAAGAGAATATATACATACAGTCTGATGTATCCTTGTGTGTTGCTGTTTCCACATTTTTTTGCGTTTGTGTTTTTATGTAATGTATGTGTGTGCAGGGAGTCGGGACTACAGCTATTTATTCAATAATCAAGAAGGCGCTTTAGGCCTCGTAGAGAGTATGGAAGAGAATATATACATGTATGGAGAGTATGGAAGAGAATATATACATGTATGTATATATTCTCTTCCATACTCTCTACGAGGCCTAAAGCGCCTTCTTGATTATTGAATAAATAGCTGTAGTCCCGACTCCCTGCACACACATACATTACATAAAAACACAAACGCAAAAAAATGTGGAAACAGCAACACACAAGGATACATCATACTACTTACTCGAGTCAAATCAAATCCGTGTAAAAATGTTTGGAAGAGGGCAGCAGGCGAGGCCGGGAGGGGGCACCAGGCGAGGCCGGGAGGGGGCACCAGGCGAGGCCGGGAGGGGGCAGCAGGCGAGGCCGGGAGGGGGCACCAGGCGAGGCCGGGAGGGGGCACCAGGCGAGGCCGGGAGGGGGCAGCAGGCGAGGCCGGGAGGGGGCAGCAGGCGAGGCCGGGAGGGGGCAGCAGGCGAGGCCGGGAGGGGGCACCAGGCGAGGCCGGGAGGGGGCACCAGGCGAGGCCGGGAGGGGGCACCAGGCGAGGCCGGGAGGGGGCACCAGGCGAGGCCAGGAGGGGGCACCAGGCGAGGCCGGGAGGGGGCAGCAGGCGAGGCCGGGAGGGGGCAGCAGGCGAGGCCGGGAGGGGGCAGCAGGCGAGGCCGGGAGGGGGCACCAGGCGAGGCCGGGAGGGGGCAGCAGGCGAGGCCGGGAGGGGGCAGCAGGCGAGGCCGGGAGGGGGCAGCAGGCGAGGCCGGGAGGGGGCAGCAGGCGAGGCCGGGAGGGGGCAGCAGGCGAGGCCGGGAGGGGGCAGCAGGCGAGGCCGGGAGGGGGCACCAGGCGAGGCCGGGAGGGGGCACCAGGCGAGGCCGGGAGGGGGCAGCAGGCGAGGCCGGGAGGGGGCAGCAGGCGAGGCCGGGAGGGGGCAGCAGGCGAGGCCGGGAGGGGGCAGCAGGCGAGGCCGGGAGGGGGCAGCAGGCGAGGCCGGGAGGGGGCACCAGGCGAGGCCGGGAGGGGGCACCAGGCGAGGCCGGGAGGGGGCACCAGGCGAGGCCGGGAGGGGGCAGCAGGCGAGGCCGGGAGGGGGCAGCAGGCGAGGCCGGGAGGGGGCAGCAGGCGAGGCCGGGAGGGGGCAGCAGGCGAGGCCGGGAGGGGGCAGCAGGCGAGGCCGGGAGGGGGCAGCAGGCGAGGCCGGGAGGGGGCAGCAGGCGAGGCCGGGAGGGGGCAGCAGGCGAGGTCGGGAGGGGGCAGCAGACGAGCGAGGCCGGGACTGGAGAGGGCAGCAGGCGAGGCCGGGAAGTCTGGTGCAGGAAGCGGCGGCAGGTCAGGCAGCAGGCAAAGGGGTCACACGCTCCGAAAAAGCAAAGGAGCTCATTGAAGGAAAGCGCGAAAAATAAAGAGCATGTTGCGGGTGGGCGGGACTGCCGAGTTGCAGACCCACCCATTCATTGGTTGAGGTCGGAATCGGATCCTTGGCGTCTATTGGGTACCCTGCCAACGGTGCACCTGGTAGGTGCAGGGGCGTGGTGACCGGCGTGCTGGGACCTGGAAATGCCTTGTTTACTTTGTGCCTCCCATTTTGTAAGGTATGATGGACGCGGTTTTGAATTAGCAGGGTGGACGGCGTCCACCCTGAAAAACCCTCGCAAATAAGTGGGGGGATGCCGTCCACCCGCGTGGTACCCCGACTCGTGCCCTGATCTTTTGTTTAATTTACTATTCGGACGCTTCTTCCAGGAAACGTCTTTCAAAAATCCAAGAAGTGAGTCTCACTGCCACACGAAGTGCAAGTGGAACTTCATTCCTGGATCCATACTTCACATGTCAAGAGAGTGCAGCGTTATTCGCATTTTAGAGAAGCGAGAACCACGACCGCCCGGTGAGGTTAGGGCGAGGCTGCACTTGTGACGATTAACGATAAAGAGTTAGGAGAGAATCTACGAACACAGGGTTCATTAAGGTAGTTATTCGTGGCCTTAGGGAGGAAAAGCAAATGCAATGAGGGTTGTATGCAGATATTTCGCAAAGGATTGTGGGCAGGCGGTGACGCTGCAGTTGTTTGACCCCCAGCTGTGGAAGCGCTTTCAAAGAGACCGACAGTGGACCCGTGACCTGCACACTCACGCCCACCGTGTGACACCAGCTCCACTCCCTTCACACGGTCACCGTGTGAGGAGTCCAATCACACACTCACAGCAAGCTGTATCCTGCTCTGGATTGTCGCTTCAAGTGCAAATAACAGGATTATTTCACAGCGCTCACAGTTGTTGAATGTCACTCATAATTACACGGAAATTACGAACACATCACCCATAAGCAATCTATGTATTTTCTACTCTCGTCATTGGCTAAAAATAGGTTCCACGCAGGCACAGACAGCCCCAGCCCCTTTGTCTCTGCTCTGCTGGCACCTCGTAGATCACAAGCACGCCCCTGCTAGAGAGCAGGAGGGTGAAATGAGGAGTAGTTGGGTTCATTTCTTTGGGGGAGGGAGGGGTGTTTGCTCTCTTGAAAACAGAGGGGACACGTGGAGGCTGCTTTGTTCCTTCTAGAGTCCTCTGCCCCTCTCGTGAAGAAAGTCATTCGTCTCCTCATTTCATCCTTCTTGTAATCCGCCTCCTCATTTCACCCTCCTGCTCTACAAAGCCCAGTGTGCCTTCTCCGCATTTCACCCTCCTGCTCTACAAAGCCCAGCGCACCTTCTCCTCATTTCACCCTTCTTCTCTTGGGATCATGAAATGCTTCTCTCTTTCTTCTGTCGTCTGACTTCTCTGCAAAGCAGGAGGATGCTTAAGATTTACAAGTGACAGGTGTGCGAGATCAAAGTCGCTTATTGTGAGTCCTGTTTATACCTGACTTTCAAGAAAAAACAACTCGTAATGTTTTATCTCCATCGATATTAAATATCCTAATACCTTCGAGCATTTAAATGATCAAATATCTCACATTAACTTGCTATGCAGACGCTCCTCCTGGAAACGTCTTTCAAAAATTCAAGAAAACAGTTTCACTGGCACACGAAGTGGAAGGGAAACATCACTATTTTTTTTTTCTTCCAGAAGCAGGGGCCTTATTTATGAAGGCCTTGCGCCGCCGGTGCGTCACTTTTAACATGGGAAAAAGTGACGCACCGGCGGCGCAAGGCCTTCATAAATAAGGCCCCAGGTTTCTAAGCCCTAACACAGCATCCCCCAGGCTTGAAAATTTGCATGTGTCATTGGCCCTCGCCCACGTCCCATTCCAGCCAGCTTACAGCACCCTGGACGGACCACAATAAACGTCAAAGGGTCCTTTTTAGGTTTCGACTGCAAAAAGCTGCGCAAGCAGCTTTTGCGCAGGAGAAATCTTATGAGAACTGTAGTGTGGCTTTGGGTCGGCCCTCGTCATTCATTGGCTGGCTCCATAAATGGAGCCTAGCCATTGGACGAGGGGCCTGTCCATCAATGCCGGACCAGACACGGGGGCGTTCCCGAGATTCTTTTCCTTTTGCCGACGTCACGCGACGCCGGGAACGCCCCCGTGTCTGGTCCGGCCGGGCCGTGTTTGCTGTTCCCTCCTCCCTCCCGACGTCCGTGTCCTTTCCCGCCCCCCTCGTCCTCTCCCGCCCCCTCGTCCTCTCCCGCCCGCCCCCCTCGTCCTCTCCCGCCCCCTCGTCCTCTCCCGCCCGCCCCCCTCGTCCTCTCCCGCCCCCCCCGTGTCCTCACAAACAAATATTGGTATCCCGTCCCGCCCGCGGGTTTCTTCAGCCGGCCGGCCAATCCCAGCGCGGCCGGCCGGAAGTGCCCGCCCCCCCCGCCGCCCAGCGCGAGAAGAGGAGCCACGGCGAGCGCTGGAAGTCTGCGCTGCTCCCGGCCGGGTGACAGCAGACTGGGAGCCCAGAGAGGAACTCCCGCAGCACCCGGGTGAAGCGAGGCGGGACTGGCCTGCAGCGCTGCCACCCCGGCCGCCTCACTTGGAAGGAGGAAGAAGCGGGCGAGGGTGGGGGGCTAACCGGACAGGAGCGGAGGGCCGGCCAGCCGAGGAAGTCCAGGTGAGTGGTTCCTTTCCTGTCCCCCCTCCGCTACTGACGCTATAATTTCCTGATTTTGAACTGAGAGGGAAAGCAGGCAGCCTGCCACCCCGCGGGCTGCGGGGGCTGCCCCGCCTCGCAGGGCCTTGTGATCGATGTCGCTTTCATAACTTCCTCTGTATTAAAGTGAGGGTTCACCGGCAGGGCAGCGTCATCCATCACCCGCCTGAATGGAGTTTTGATTTGCCGAGAGCGCGCTCTGCGTTGCCCCCCCCTTCCCCTTCTGCCGATATTTTAATAATAGCGGGGCTTGGAAGAGAAAAAGCGCATGTTTAGCATCTAGAAGAATCAATCATCATGACTCTTACCCTCGTGAGTCAGGCGAGTGACTAACCGCTTTCTTCAGTCCGAAATGGTCTTGGCGATTGAACCGCTTTGTGAGAGGCTGAAGTGTCGAAGCATGTATATTAAGCCCAAACATATCCGTATGGATTTGTGGACATTACAACCCTCGTATGCCTATGGCTGACAGCCAGCACATGATAAAGCAGAAAAGGTTAAATTCAGTTTCATGATTTATCTTTATTGAGTGATTGGACATCAGTTGTAGTAGTCCGCCTAAGATATTGTTTAATTGCACTTATGAGTCATGCACCGTTCATGATATGCTTTATAGGTACTTTATTTTCCCCACATCGCCAAGGACTCGACCATCCCTCAGCACTGACACCGCAAGCTTTAATAACCACAGAGCTAAGGTTGAAAACAGTAGTGTCCGTCTGTCTGTGTGCCTGTAGTGTCCGTCTGTCTGTGTGCCTGTAGTGTCCGTCTGTCTGTGTGCCTGTAGTGTCCGTCTGTCTGTGTGCCTGTAGTGTCCGTCTGTCTGTGTGCCTGTAGTGTCCGTCTGTCTGTGTGCCTGTAGTGTCCGTCTGTCTGTGTGCCTGTAGTGTCCCGCTGTCTGTGCGCCTGCAGTGTCCATCTGTCTGATTGCAATGTCCGTCTATCTGTGTGCCTGCGGTGATCGGCTGTCTGCCTGCCTGCAGTGTCCGTGGTCCGTCTGTCTGTGTGTGTGCCTGCAGTGTCCGTCTGTCTGTGTGCGTGCAATGTCAGCCTGTCTGTGTGTCTGCAGTGTCCGAGGTCCGTCTGTCTGTCTGTGTGCCTCCAGTGTCCGTCTATCTGTGTGCCTGCAGTCTCTGTCTGTCTGTGTGCCTGCAGTGTCTAAGGTCCGTCTTTCTGTGTGCGTGCTGCAATGTCAGCCTGTCTGTTCGTTCCCCCAGCAAAAAAAAGTGAGCAACCACTGTCAAGGAAACCACAGTGTCATGGAGCAGCCCCTCTCCTATCTGTTCCTTCCTTCAACAAATCTCGCACAGGGTGAAACGCCGAAGATGCACCACTCCGTGCCAGCAGGAATAAGAGGACTTTGCAAACAGCAAAAAAAAAAATGGAGCACATTAAAACTTGGCTGCGCAGCCATGTAAGAGGCAGGGCATGTCTGCGCTTGTGCAAAGTAGTATATTATAACCAGCCACGTAAGAGGGCCGATCTGCGCTTGCGCAGAGTCCCCATCTCCAGACCTCACACGCGTCACCCAGCATCACAGGCACTGGTCACGCTCGAACCCGCGCCATCTTAAACCTTTGCACCTAGGATCTCCGTGCAAATCAGAGCGCTCCACAGCCCGGGGATGAAGTGCTGTGTAAATGTCACAGTGCAGTACATGGTATAGGCCAATTCTACTACAGTACCTGCTTCAGTGCACACTTGCACTGAGAACAACTGCTGTGCTGTGACAGCTGTGTGGGCGGATGGCTGTGAGAGCTGTGTGGGCTGTGAGAGCTGTGTGGGCTGTGAGAGCTGTGTGGGCTGTGAGGGCTGTGAGGGCTGTGAGAGCTGTGTGGGCTGTGAGAGCTGTGTGGGCTGTGAGAGCTGTGAGAGCTGTGTGGGCTGTGAGAGCTGTGTGGGCTGTGAGAGCTGTGTGGGCTGTGAGAGCTGTGTGGGCTGTGTGGGCTGTGTGGGCTGTGTGGGCTGTGTGGGCTGTGTGGGCTGTGAGGGCTGTGAGGGCTGTCAGGGCTGTGAGGGCTGTGAGCTGTGTTGGGCTGAGAGCTGTGTTGGGCTGAGAGCTGTGAGGGCTGTGAGGGCTGAGAGGGCTGTGTGGGCTGTGTGGGCTGTGTGGGCTGTGTGGGCTGTGAGGGCTGAGAGAGCTGAGAGCTGTGTGGGCTGAGAGAGCTGAGAGCTGTGTTGGGCTGAGAGCTGTGTGGGCTGTGTTGGGCTGAGAGCTGTGTGGGCTGTGTTGGGCTGAGAGCTGTGTGGGCTGTGTTGGGCTGAGAGCTGTGTGGGCTGTGTCGGCTGTGGGCTGTGTGGGCTGAGAGAGCTGTGTGGGCTGTGAGAGCTGTTGGCAATATAAATAACAATGCCATTTATTTATAAGTAAAAAAAAAAGAAATGTCATGAGCAATGCCAATAACTCTAACTTTTCCAAAGGCGAAACCATTGCATTGTAAATGCTTGTTATTTGTTTCCTTTTTGTCTTTCTTGAAACCAGAGTGATCAGAGGAAAGCGCAAACGCAGTCCTCCACTACCAGAAATGATGCAGTTGAGTATCCCGCATTTGGGGACATCGCAGGGGTCAGCACATCCGAAGTGCAATGGATGAGCCTCACCCTGGGAGAACCACCTTTTTTTGTGGGGGGGGGCAGCGTTTTATTAAGTGCTTCAAAGTTTGCGATCCATAGTTTTTAAGGAAGTGGTACCTCCCCCTTAGGGAAGGCAGTCCACTTTAACTTTTCAATCAATGCATTTAAACCTTAACATGTCATCAGTTTGGGGTTCAGAAATGTTTGCAGATATCGTTTACGGTTTTAATGGGGCCACCACTTGGGGAAGGGGGGTTTTGTTACAGTTCTTCCTCCTCCTCACTTTCCTTCTTGTCCATGGCTGCATAGTCTCTAAGCAGGCTGAGCACCATCCTGCGGCACCCTTCTCGGTTCACCACCTCTCCATTGGTCACCAGGCGGGTCCTGGCGAACAGGAGAATGTCTTTAATACAGCAGAGAAGCCTCCAGCACCCCTGGATAGCTTCCTCTGTGTGTGTCCCTGGAAACAGCCCGTACATCATGGACTGTTCAGTAATGTTCTCGTAGGGGATAAGGGCTAGCAGTTCTTGTCGTAAGGCAGCCCTCAGTCTCTGGGCAAAGGGGCAGGCCCAGAAGAGGTGGTGTGCAGATTCCTCTGCAGGGCATCCCCTTGGACAGTTCCTGTGCGGGCACAGGCCTCTGCTGTGCATGAAGGACCTCACTGGCAGGCCCCCCTTCACAGACATCCATGCTATGTCCTTGTGTCTGTTTGTCAGACTTGGGGAGGATACATTTCCCCACACGTGCGTTGCCGTTGCTGGTGGCAGGTCGCTAACTGCTTCGGTGGTGTCCCTGGTCCTGATCAGTTTGCGGATTGTCTTGGGCTTCCAGAGGCAAGGAGTGACACAGTTCAGCCCAAATTCACCCACAAACTTTTCCACCTCCCTGTAGTACCATGGGAGGTCCCAGTTGAAAGTCACTGCATTTTCCCACTTATCCCATCCCAGCCGTCTCCACACCAGGAGAAGGAAAAAGCGGAAGACTTTGTAGGCAGAGTGGTCCTTGTTAATGTTTGACACGGTTATCCGGACGCAGCCACACACAAAGAAAGCCCTGAGGATCGTTGGGATGTCGGGGACTGCCTTCCCCCCTTTGCGGTATTCCTTGTGCATAACCGACCGTTTCACCCTGTCCATCTTTGAGTGCCAGACGAAATGGAACACCATGCTGTTGATGGCCCGTGCTACGTTGGCCAGGAGTGGCCAGGCCTGAGTCACATACTGCAGCACGGGCAGGGCGTCGTTCCTGAGCACCAGAGCCTTCCCCTCAATGCTCAGGTTTCTCAGGCTCCAGAGACCCAGTTTCTGCTTCACCTTGGCCAAGCGTTCGTTCCAGCTCTTCGCTGCCACCCCTGGTCCTCCAAACCAGACGCCGAGGATCTTCATCAGTCCTGCCTCGATGGGGAAGGGGAGAGGCTCGTTGCAGAGGTCCCATCGCCCGAAGAGTTTGGCCTGCGACTTGTCCACGTTTATTTTCGCCCCTGATGCCTTGCCGAAGTCTGTGCACGCCTCCAGCAGGGATTTGACTGATTCTCCATCCGCGCCGAAGAGGGTGACATCGTCCATGTACAGCGAGCACTTGACCTCCTTCTTTGCTTCGCCGGGTGTCTGGATCCCTCTGATGTTTGGGTTCTACCTGATGTACTCGGCAAGAAGTTCTATAACCAAAACAAACAGAGGTGGCGAGAGCGGGCAGCCTTGTCTTACCCCGGACCTGGTAGGAAAGGGGTCTGTTTTACAACCATTTACAATGACTGAACTGAAGATGTCTTTATACATTACTTTAACGTAACCGCAGAAGCGCTCCCCCAGCCCAAACCCGTGTCGTACCCTCTCCATGAACTCATGGTAGACGCGATCGAAAGCCTTCTCCTGATCTAGACAGACCAGTGCAGCCCGGATCTTGCGGCCCGTGATGTACCGGATCGTGTCCCTTATCAGTGCCAGGCTATCTGCGCCCCTGCGCCCCGGGACCCCACAGGTCTGGTCTGGGTGTACTAACTCCCCCATGGCGCCCTTCAGTCTGTTCACTAGTGTCTTTGCAAGGATCTTGTAGTCTACATTCAGGAGAGAGATGGGACGCCAGTTCTTTAGGTCACATCTCTTTCCTTCTTATGTTTATACAAGAGAGCAATCATTCCTTCCCTCAGAGTGCGGGGCATGATTCCCTCCCTCTCCATCTCCTCATACACCTGCAGGAGATCCGGTCCCACTAGGTCCCACAGTGAGGCATAGAACTCGACTGGGAGACCGTCACTACCCGGTGTCTTTCCTGACTTGAAGGATTTCACTGCAAGGTGCAGCTCGTCCAAAGTCAGGGGGGCATTTAGGGCTTCTCTCACTGTTGGGGAAACAGTTCTTGGGATACCAGACAGAAACTTTTCTGCCTGTTCTCCCTCTGACCTCTTCTCTGAGTAGAGGTCCCCATAGAAATCTGTCACTACCTTCTTAATGTCCTCCCTTGTGTCACAGACGGTCCCCTCCTTGTTGCGCAGTTGAACCAGAGGGGTGTGCGAAGAGTGGATTTTCTTAAAGAAGAAGGAGTTGCATTTCTCCCCCTTCTCCAAGTTCTCCACCTTGGAACGGAAAATGATCCTCCTGGATTCGTCGTGAAAGTGCTCGCTCAGCTCTTTCTTGACTTCTTCCAGGGGGCTCATGACGTCCCATCCCCGGAGTTGGAGGTCGTGCAGTTCTTGCAGCTCTTGCTGTAGTCTACTGAACTCCCTCTTTCTCCCCCTTTCAACCTGCCTGCCCACATTCTTGAAAAAATCCCGGAGCCTGCCCTTGACCCACTCCCACCATTTCCCTGTGGACTCGAATGTGTCTTTCAAGGCCTGCCACTGGGTGTATGTCTCCCTCAACACCTCCATCACACCCTCTTTCTCCAGCAGAGAGCTACTCAGTTTCCAAGTGCCTGGACCTGTCAGGAACTTGCCCGTCAGTTCCCCTTGGAAGTGGATAGCTCTGTGGTCAGAGAAATGAACTGTCACCATTGAATGCTGCTTGAGCTCCACTGATTGAGAGGTGAAGATGAAGTCTATCCCGGAGCGCAAGGAACCATCGGGGCGACTCCAGGTGAAGTTCCTGGCGTCCGCCCCCATGGTCCCAATGACGTCTGTCAGGGAGGACTCCCCCACCATCTCTACCAGTAGTCTCGCAGCGTCATCCATCCGTCCTTCCCCAGCCCTGGCCCCACATCTACCACCTGCTCCTAGAATACAGTTAAAACCCCCGCCCATCAAAATTGTTCTAGAGGTGACCAGCTGTGGCCTGAGGCGCTGAAACAGCTCCCGTCGCTCGCCTACGTCAGAAGGGGCGTACACGTTGATGAGTCTAACTGGCTCTCCTGCCCACGAACCGTCGACGACAAGAGCCCTGCCGCCCTCCAGCTCGGTGACTGAGTCCATCGTGAAACGCCTTCCTCTGACTAAGGTAGCCTCTCCCACAGACCTACTGCTGTTCCCCCCAGACCAAAAGGAAGGCCCTAGGGTCCACTGCTGTTCTAGGTGGGAGTATGACGTTGCAAAGGGGATGGAGCATTCCTGAATCATGTACACATCACACTCCTGGCTGGCAAGAAAACTCAAAGTACTAGCACATCTGCGCCTGTCTCTAATACTTCTGACATTTATGGAAAATAATGAAATAGCCATCATTAATTAGTTTTTAAGAGTAAACTTAATACTTAAAGACTAATTATCAAGTCAAGGCAATTGGTTGCAAAAACATTCGACAAGGCTACTTACGGGGCTGGTTGAGCCTCCTGTCGGGTCTCTTGTGCTGGGCTTTCCTGCCCGGCGGCTGTTGCTTGCTGTTGCACGATGGCTGCTCCACCTTCTTGGCTGGGCTCGTGGTCGGCCTCCTCTGGGGTGACGGGCAGGTCTTGCTCTTGGCCTTCGATGGTGGTCTCAACCTCCTCTACTCTTGTTGGCGATGGGGGTGGGGATGCTTCCATGGAGTTTGCCAGCGCCCTCATCTCCCTCAGCACTTCTGTCACTTGCTTGAGTTGCTCATTCGTGGTGTCTTGTGCCGGCTGCATTTCTTCTTCTGGATCCTCGAGCGCAGAGTAGGAGTTGTGGGTGCTCACGGGTCTCTTGCTTGCTCCTTCAGAGTCCGTTGAGTGTCTCCTTTTCCTGCGCTCCTGTGTTGCCCAGGCACCTTCCTCCGGGGCCTCGGTGGCAGTTGGGGTGGGAGTCTCCATTAGCTCACTGTGCACACCGGGCTCAGGGATGGTATCGTTGGGTGTCTGTGTCTCTGGGACCTTGGCGGTGTCCTGCTTGGGCTTGGGCGCGTTCTGGTTGTGGCCCTTCCCTTTCCCGGTCCCCCTCTCCTGCCACTGGGCTGGGACTGGATGCAGGGTCACTTCTGCCTCCTCCTCCTCTGGTTGGCTTCTCCACTGAGGTTGGGCAGCGTGGGGGTAGGATTTGGCTCTTTTTGGGCAGTCCTTAAAGAGATGGCCTACACCCCCACAGAGGTTGCATGGGGTTTTCTATTTGCAGGTTTTTGCTGTGTGGTCTTCTTTTTTGCAGTTCCTGCATATTTGCGCTGTGCAGTCTTTGCCAGTGTGGCCTGGTTTGCTGCACCTGTTGCATAGTTTGGGCTGCCCAGGGTAGTACATTTATCCTGAGTCGCGCCCTAGAGAGAAACTGGAAGGGGGGTGGCAAATCCCATCTGGGGCCAACGGGTCCTCCTTCAGCTTCACCATTGCTGTCCATTTACCATCCCAGATGCCATCACTGTCCAGGTTGCGGGAGGGGGCTTTAGTCACTGTGCAGTGGCGGCGTAGGAAGGTTGTCAGGTCTTGGACATTGACATGTGGGTTGTAGACATGCACGGTCATTCTCTTGACCTGCGTTTCTCCTCCCGTCGTGACCAGCACATCTGCAGATTTGTTCGAACATGAACTGTCAGCAGGTAGGTGCCTTTGGGTGCATCCGTCATGATGCACCAGATTTCTGCTGCTGTGAACCCCATCTTAGTTACCAGCAGCTCAGTGAATATCTTCCTGCTTAGGTGTTGTGTGGTGTTGTGTGGTGCCATCTGACTCCACCTTTCTCTGCAGCTTCACACTGTTGTGGCACCATGGATTCAGAGGTCTGCTCATCCTGCTGCTCCGCTGTGCTGTGCCCAGGAGAAGAAGAAGGATTCCTCAAGGAGCTAGGGGCAGAACCAAGAAGATGCCTTCAAAACAAAGAGCACATCTTGCTGAACGATTCGAATCGGTGGTGGTCCCATCCTCTTAGGACTACCACAAGCACAGTTATGGTCACAAATACAGTCCCAATTAAAAGCCCCTGCAAAGCATTATGGGACGAGATTAGCAGTGGGAAGTGAATATTATAGTATCCAAATAATTCTACAAAGAGCTGCAGTTCCCCTCCTCATCCCCAGATGTCCCTGATGAGGCAAATGCAATAGCATTTAAAATATTATACATCAAGCTGCAGTTCACCTCGTTGTCCCAAGATGTCGCTGATGAGGCAAATGCAATAGCATTTAAAATAGTACACATCAAGCTGCAGTTCACCTCGTCGTCCCTAGATGTCCCTGATGAGGCAAATGCAATAGCATTTAAAATATTATACATCAAGCTGCAGTTCACCTCGTCGTCCCTAGATGTCCCTGATGAGGCAAATGCAATAGCATTTAAAATATTATACATCAAGCTGCCGTTCACATCGTCGTCCCTAGATGTCCCTGATGAGTAAAATTCAAAAACATTGAAACCCTTTCATGAATGCTAATAATGATGCTAATCTTATCCCATAATGCTTTGCAGGGGCTTTTCATTGTATTTTTGCCCATAACTGTGCTTGGGGTGGTTTTAAGAGAATGGGACCACCACTGAATTACTGCTCATACCTACAGAAGATTTAACAGATGAATTGATGGAATATTTACCTGCAACCTGTGAAGTCATATATACTAATGGATGTATTAAACAAACTCTACAAGAAATGCCAATTGTAAAAAAAATATATAATAAAGGAATACTTGTAACATCTAAGAAAAGTAACATGTTTATTTACTTTAATACAAAACTGCCTTAGAAAAAAAGTTACCATTCATTTACCTGTATAATAAAACTTACACATATATATATATATATATATATATATATATATATATATATATATATATATATATATATATATATATATATATATATATATATATATACTATACACTTTCAATGTTTACAAACTACATTGCACAAAAAAGAGATTAAATACATTGTTTTACAAATATTATACAGCATAAGATTTTAACTAGAACTATTTGAACACTGATTTATAAAGAATTTCATATTATACAATGTTTAGGCATTATGTCTTTGTACTGTATACTTTTTTATAAAATGTAAATAATAGTAGAAAAAAAGGAAAAAAATGTTTTTTACTTACATATAAAACTACCTTAGAAAACAAACATCATTAAATATTAAATAGTGAATATAAAATACTAAAGTATTAAACCATTAATTTGACAACAAATCAGTAAAAAGCGGAAAATGATAGAATGTCAAGCTAGTAAAACATAAGTTACATATTTCATTAACATAATTCATTTGGAATAATACAAGGGAATGCAATATAAAGAATACAGAATCACACCAGTAGTAAGTATAAATATAATAGTAAAAGGTTGACTAATTGAAGACAATACACCATAGTCATAAGTCAGTGAACTAACAGTACCCAAAGGTCAATACAATATAATGAACAAAATAATCTAAGAAGTAAGGTTAGCAAGCAGATTTAAAAAAAAATTATACTTGTTACTGGAAAACCTTTCCTCCATAACTTATTTTATTCTGTCTACAAAAGTTAAACAAAACTTCCAATAAATCATGCACTTTCAATGTTTAAGAGCTACACTGCAAAACAAAAGTCAAAATTTTAAGAGGAGACAAATACACAGTTGTACAAATGTTATACGATAATGTTTTGAAATATATTGGATAAATGTAGCTTTATAATAAGTATCACATTTTACAATAGTTTGTATTAAAAAAATATTGTTTTGAAAGAATCACAAACAATCCTGCATATATTCTTTTAAGCCATTGCAAATGTCTTAACAGTACAACAAAATAACATTACTTATGCAAGTTAATAAAAGAAATTACAAAATTTAAAGCGTCATTCATTTTGTTTTTTGATAATACAAGTAGGCAACCATTATATAATAATTAAAATGATGATATTGTATACAGCACATACCAATAACATTGAAAGAATATTCTTTAGTAAAAATGACACCACTTAACACAAAAATATAGAGAGACTGATTGACATTGCCAGTGCTTGTTTAAAACAATGTTTTTCCAGAATTAAAAGTTATACAAACAACATGACGCAAACAAGTTGTTACAGGAACAATCAAGTTGATCAGTTTCCATGTTACCGCTCCTGTGAAAGGTGCATCATTGTGGAACTATGAGGTACTCTATCATCAATGTTAACAAAGTTGTGTTCATAATAACGCACTACATACCCATGAGGGTCTCAAGGCGCTGAATAATGTGTAACCATAGAGACACTGTTGACTGTTGAGAGGTACCAGAGCGTCTATTCTGCTCACTTTGGAGCCATAACTGACCTTTGAACCCCTGCCATCCATGGGACCTCCTGTCTCTCCCTTTTTAGGTCTTGCCTAGGCAGCGCGCACGCGCAGCTCTAGTAAAAATTACCTCTTGGAATCGCTCTTGACTTCCGGCCTATTGCTTGCTGTTATGTGCATCGGCTCGAAAGTGCTCGTGCACCACTCGCGGGACTTCCGGCCTATGGTTTGCTGTAATGAGCAGCGTCTCGCAAGCATACGCGCACAACTCGCGGGACGCTGTAGCTGTATTCGTGGCCGGGCTTGTTTTAAATCAAATACGTGAATTGTTCCCACTTTGCTGTGCCCTTCTTGTCTACATGTGTAAGTGCATGCATTCCTCAAGCTAGGGAGGGCAGGCGTGTCCCTTCTCAGTCTTGCTTGCTTACACCAGCTGTCACAATGGAGATCACCAGTCAGTATTTAGGGCTGGCTAATCTTCACACTTCGGCAACACTGACCGATATATACCAGTCGGTACCTGTTGAAACACCAAGTGTCCACAGATGCTGGAAGGCTGCCGTGCTTTGCCGTCCATTGACTCTCTCAAAGATGACCTGTCCTGACCAGGGAGTTACTTTTGTCCAGTGTGAGTGGTGTGTGTGCTGAAGCTCTTGTTATGGGTGTTGGGATACGCGTGACCTATCTGTGGGAGACTGCAGCAAAGAATACAGGGGCATATTATGAAGGACAGGCGATACATTATCGCCGCTTTTATCGGCAGGAAACTGCCGATAACGTGGCGATAATGTCCTTGATAATATGCTCTATGAATTCCAATCGAAGCCCATGTTAGATGTGTTCACATCTAACATGGGCTTCGATTGGAATTCATAGAGCATATTATCAAGGCCATTATCGCCGCTTTAGCTGCAGTTTCCTGCCGATAAAAGCGGCGATAATGTATCGCCTGTCCTTGATAATATGCCCCACAGTTCTGTCCCGGGAGCTGGGCGCTCTGTGAGCAGAAAACGAAGTCCCCTGACAACATGAAACCTCTTTTATCCAGACTCTGTTCAGATTACGCACAATTTGTTTTATTTTCTGACGTGTAAATGGCACAGTTGGGATGCCCTGACTTTGTACCCGTGTTTGTTCTTCAGTGTAGCACAACTTGGCAGGCGTAAAGTTAACCCTATCCATCTTGAATCAGCTCCATTTCATTGCCATCAATGCAACTTCACGCTCCCGCCCTTCCTTTCCCATTCGCTACCTTATCCCACGCCGCAGCTCTCAGCCTCTAATCATCGGATGCTGAAAGCAGGCTTAGTCAACTGCCGGTCTCTCCCCCGTCATGCCAATGACATCTGGTTGTTGATTTCCTCCGAGGAGTGGGACATTTTATTCCTCACTGAGTCTTGGATGACTGACTCCTCCTCTCCTGACATCTATTTAGCCATTCCATCAGGCTATGACATAAAATGTGTTAATCGTGCAGGGGGAAAATCGGGAGGCGGACTAGCAATCATCTTTAAATCTTATTTTCAGCTGACCATCACCAAACTTACCAACATTGGTATCATTGAAGCCCTCTATTTCTCAGTATCCGATTCCGCGGCTGTTATTCTAGCTGGCTCTCTAATCTACAACCCCCCCACGGCGGCTTCCCTTTCTCTTACCGCTCTCACTCACCAGTTAGCTGATCTAGCCCTTAAGCACCAATACTTTTTAGCTTTAGGTGATTTTAACCTTCACGTTGATAATTCCCTCTGCGCAAAAGCGAATAATTTACTGGAAATCATGGACAGCCTTAATTTCACTCAACTTGTCACCGGTCCTACTCATGTGGCAGGTCACACCCTGGACCTTATTTTCGCTAATTTTCCCACTATCACTGTCTCCCCCTCCCTTCCTCTTACATGGTCCGACCACTACCTTATCCCTTTTTCTTTGGCCTTAGACCGTAAATCTATTCCTCCTGTGCCCAGGAAAGAGCTGGGAAGGAAGTGGCACAAAGTCACTTGCGCTTCCCTGGACCCGATATTCCACTTCCAGACGGACCATCTATCCTCGGATATCGACTCTAATATCGCCAGGCTCAACTCCGCCCTCATTAACGCTATTGACCACATTGCCCCCCAGAAACTCATCACCTCCACTAGATCCCGTCCTTCCGCTCCCTGGTTCTCCACCTCCCTCCGCGAGGAAAAAAGTAGCTGTAAAGCACTCGAACGGAAGTGGAGACTAAATTACGATCTTGAAGCTAAGCTTGCCTACAAGGCGGCCTTGAAAAAATTTCTCAAACATAAAAAAATAGCCATGAAAGATCACTTCTCGCTCCAAATTACCAAAGCCAAAAACTCTTCAAAAGCCCTCTTTTCCATCGTTAAAGATTTCATTACCCCTCCGGCCAGGACCACTCAGGTCTCAGCTAGCCAGAAACTATGCGAAGGACTCTCGGACTTTTTCCTCGAAAAGATCGATAAACTCTGCGTCTCCTTCCCTAAAGGGCCAATGCCTCGGCCTCCGTCCACTGATCCCCCTACCTCTCCGTCCCTTCTTGCCTTCAATAAACTTGCCCAGGAGGATGCTATCAGACTACTCATTCATTGTAAGTCTGGTGCACCCTCTGACCCCGTTCCGGCCAAAATCATGTGTGAACTGGCCCCCTTGCTAGCCGACTCTTTCCTGTCCATCTGGAATGCCTCTCTGCACCATGGCTTTTTCCCTACCACCTGGAAGGAAGCCTTGGTGATCCCAATTTTAAAAAAGGCAGATGCCGATCCCACTGTTTTTTCCAACTACCGCCCTATTTCCCTCCTCCCTAAACCTGCAAAGGTTTTGGAAAAAGCCGTGCAGTTGCAACTCACGGAGTACTTGGAGAACAACTTACTACTGCACGACTCGCAATCTGGATTTCGGGCGGGATACAGTACTGAGACGGCTCTGCTGGAGGTCTCGGAGACCATCCGGGAGTGCGTGGACAGAGGCGAGGAGGCCATGCTGGTCCTCCTCGACCTGTCCGCGGCATTCGATACGGTGTCCCACCCTATCCTCCTGGACCGTCTACGGCATATAGGCATTAGTGGCACTGCCATCAGTTGGATCGAGTCCTTCCTCTCTGGAAGAAGTCAAAGGGTGCTGTTGCGGCCTTTCAGATCGGAGGAAAAACCCTTATCTTGCGGTGTGCCACAGGGCTCGGCCCTCAGCCCTCTGTTTTTTAACATATATCTTGCCCCACTGGCCGGCGTGGTGGAGTCCTGCGGAGTCAGGGTGGTCTCTTATGCTGATGACACTCAGCTAGTGTTCTCCTTTAGAGGCCACTCTGACTCTGCGTTCTCCAACTTCCGCCGGTGCCTTAACAACATCAGTGATTGGATGTCTGAAAACCATCTAAGACTCAATGCAGACAAAACAGAGGTGCTGTTTTTTAACCAGAAAAATTCCATTCCCTCCTCCTGGTGGTGGCCCACGGCACTCGATTCCGCTCCCTCTCCCGTCCATTCGGCCCGTAACCTGGGCTTCCATTTCAATGACTCCCTTTCATGCAAGACTCAGATTCAAAAAGTGACCTCTGCCTGCTTCCTGAAGCTTCGCATGATTAGGAAAATCCTCCCCTATCTCCCTCTGGATTCCCGCCGTACAGTTACCCATGCCCTCATCACGTCCCACCTGGACTATGCTAATAGCCTCTATGCCGGAGCTCCCCAATACCTGATTGACCGGCTGCAGATTGTCCAGAACGCGGCGGCGAGGCTGATTGGTAATATTTCTTATCGTCAGTCAGTTGCCGCATATCGTAGAGAACTGCACTGGCTACCTGTGGCCAGCCGTATTCAGTTTAAGATCCTCACTCTGACTCACCGAGCCATTAATGATCGCGGACCAAACTACCTAAAAAAACGAGTTTCAATATCCCGTTCCATCAGATCTCTGAGATCCAATGACCTATGCCTTCTGATCTCTCCCCGTTTTAGACTATCCAGAATGGGTGGCAGAGGATTCAGTGTCATTGCTGCAAAACTATGGAACTCGCTGCCAGTCGATCTCAGATTTTGCCCTTCCGAATCTACCTTCCGGGCCAGACTCAAAACCTGGCTCTTCTCTAGACTCTGATTTATCACGCCACTTCCCCTCTCTGTTCCTTCTCTCCCCTCTAAGACTCAGGTTCTAGCGCCGGGACACCCCTCCGGGGGTAGCTGTGCGCTTTATAAGCTACATAAAATAAATAAAATAAATAAATAAAGTTCAAAAGAAAGAGTCAACTTTTGCCATTGCAAATGGTACATGTAGAGGGTGGCTTGGCAGGTGGTAAATATTGTCCAGGTGCTCCAGTGTGTTTTTTAGTTTTTTTGCATCTGGGAGAAGTGGAGGCTGGGAGATAAGCTCTTTGCTCCGAAGCCCTCATTTTGGTCATGTGGAGATGAGTGGATTGGAGTCTAGATGCCCTTCGGCAGTCTTCAGTGTGGCCGCTCCACTCACTGCCTTTCTGTGTAGCCCACACATGGGTGCATGGTAATGAACCCTATCTCCATAGGCAGACCATGCAGTATGTGCCCCAGTTTTTGTGTCTCTTTTAATTTCTGGAACTGGGTTCTTTAGATATATATTGGCGACCCAGTTAGCTTGTGTCGTAGGTGACTGCCTAGTACTCACATACGGCTGCACCACTCCTATGTAAACCTTCATCTGGGTGATTGCACCATGAAGGCAGAAACAAACATGGTCCTTCATAACATCAAACATAGAATTCTGTTTTTGATTGCATTTTTTTTCTGTCTCTTGTTCCAACTAGTTTCTGTGAAGTGCCATTTCAGCTGCCTGCAGTTTAAGTGCTGGGTTAAGTGTGGTCTCCTTAACAAATGATAAAATGCCTGTGAGCACTGACAGCATTGACATTTGTAAAACATCACTAGTAAAACAACCACGAGTTGCTGTTTTTATACTGCACATTTTTATTGCAAGCACACGGGGCAGTGTTTATCATTTGCTTTCAGTTTGTGACACATGCTTCCAATAAAACTAAGAGTTCCACCTTCTTGCAAGGCTAGCAGCATTGGTTTTGAAAATGCTTGCTTGATCTTGTTATTAGCTCCTGTTGGTAAGAACTCCTGCAGCAAGCTAGAGCCTCGAAGCATGAATCGATCAATTATTTGTAGACGTGCAATGAAGTCTGTGCTGGCCAGCCTGTGGCATGTTTATGCAGTCTCAAGGGGGTGCTTTTCCTATAGTCCCCACTTTGTTTCTGGAACTCAGAGTTTGTTGCTTCGGCCTGCATGGGGGCGCTCTCAGGGGGTGCTGTCCCCACCCCAGATGACCCCTAAATGTACATCATTCAAGGTGATCAGTAAAAGGCGTTGTTGATGAGCTGGTGTCTGAAGGGTGTGATCCTAACCTTGGCTTCTCCACTTGACCACGATTGCATGAACCTGTGACACGAATGTCTCGTCCTGCAACTCTTGCTCTCTACCTGGGAGCACCGGCAGCACACTGAACCTCAACATCAAGAGTATCTGTTTGGACCAGCCACGCCTAGAAGTGTCTCCCTCGCCTTATATTGTACTAGTCTCACTATTCACCATCTGGTGAAGTGAGACCACGAGAGCTGTCTCGTCTGCTACAATGATAACCTTTATGAAGCGCTGCGCCGGCGTCTAGGCGCTGTTCATCGGGTGAGGTGCATGCTAGGTGGAGGCCACGATCATGAAAGGCTTCTGCTGTGTCTTAAGAGGTTGGCGGGATGCTGCTTGCTTGCGCTGCCGCAGTCCACAGGTGACCGGCCACTTCGACATGTACAGTGGGGTTGTAGGTGGTGGTGCTGTGCGGTGCATCCTGCTTTGTCCTTCCACACCGGCTGCTTTTGAGTGGAGTGGGAGTTGTAGTCCGTGTGTGCTGTGCGGTGCATCCTGCTTTTTCCTTCTACACCGGCTGCTTTTGAGTGGAGTGGGAGTTGTAGTCCGTGTGTGCTGTGCGGTGCATCCTGCTTTTTCCTTCCACACCGGCTGCTTTTGAGTGGAGTGGGAGTTGTCGTCCGTGTGTGCTGTGCGGTGCATCCTGCTTTTTCATTCCACACCGGCTGCTTTTGAGGGGAGTGAGAGTTGTAGGCCGTGTGTGCTGTGCGGTGCATCCTGCTTTTTCCTTCCACACCGGCTGCTTTTGAGTGGAGTGGGAGTTGTAGTCCGTGTGTGCTGTGCGGTGCATCCTGCTTTTTCCTTCCACACCGGCTGTTTTTGAATGTAGTGGGAGTTGTAGGCCGTGTGTGCTGTGCGGTGCATCCTGCTTTTTCCTTCCACACCGGCTGCTTTTGAGTGGAGTGGGAGTTGTAGTCCGTGTGTGCTGTGCGGTGCATCCTGCTTTTTCCTTCCACACCGGCTGTTTTTGAGTGGAGTGGGAGTTGTAGGCCGTGTGTGCTGTGCGGTGCATCCTGCTTTTTCCTTCCACACCGGCTGTTTTTGAATGGAGTGGGAGTTGTAGGCCGTGTGTGCTGTGCGGTGCATCCTGCTTTGTCCTTCCACACCGGCTGCTTTTGAGTGGAGTGGGAGTTGTAGGCTGTGTGTGCTGTGCGGTGCATCCTGCTTTATCCTTCCACATCGGCTGTTTTTGAGTGGAGTGGGAGTTGTAGGCCGTGTGTGCTGTGCGGTGCATCCTGCTTTTTCCTTCCACATCGGCTGTTTTTGAGTGGAGTGGGAGTTGTAGGCCGTGTGTGCTGTGCGGTGCATCCTGCTTTTTCCTTCCACATCGGCTGTTTTTGAGTGGAGTGGGAGTTGTAGGCCGTGTGTGCTGTGCAGTGCATCCTGCTTTTTCCTTCCACACCGGCTGCTTTTGAGTGGAGTGGGAGTTGTAGGCTGTGTGTGCTGTGCAGTGCATCCTGCTTTTTCCTTCCACACCGGCTGATTTTGAGAGGAGTGGGAGTTGTAGGCTGTGTGTGCTGTGCGGTGCATCCTGCTTTTTCCTTCCACACCGGCTGTTTTTGAGTGGAGTGGGAGTTGTCGTCCGTGTGTGCTGTGCGGTGCATCCTGCTTTTTCCTTCCACACCGGCTGCTTTTGAGTGGAGTGGGAGTTGTCGTCCGTGTGTGCTGTGCGGTGCATCCTGCTTTTTCCTTCCACACCGGCTGCTTTTGAGTGGAGTGGGAGTTGTAGTCCGTGTGTGCTGTGCGGTGCATCCTGCTTTTTCCTTCACACCGGCTGCTTTTGAGTGGAGTGGGAGTTGTAGTCCGTGTGTGCTGTGCGGTGCATCCTGCTTTTTCCTTCCACACCGGCTATTTTTGAGTGGAGTGGGTGTTGAAGGCCTTGTAGCTACCTGCTGGTGTCCCTTCTATCCACCTGGCCCACCCCCTCCCATGCATACTGTTTGCACTACGCGCCTGCACCACTGAAATCCTTGCACTGCCCCTACCTGCCCTCCATTGCCAGGGCGTCGAGCTCTGGTGTCCGTTGCAGGGCAGAAAGGCAAATTCCTCTTCTTGCCATTACATCTTCGCTGGATGGGGCTTGGAATAAAGCAGATCCTTCTCTGCACCCCTCTTCTCAGTCAGGCATCTATTAAACTTTACTCCTCCCAGAGCAGGCTCTGCTATCCACCCCTGCTAGGGGAGCTGCTCCGGGGTGGACCTTACAAAGCATGTTAAAAAATTGCTGTATCTTGTGCATGCCTTTGGTTCCCTCACCTCTGTCCTGAGTAGACTCTGTCATGGATGCTGTCTCCTGTCCTTGCCGTTGGGTGGACAGAGTAGAGAATTTACCGTCTATAGCCTGTCCCTGTAGAGGGTGCTTCACGCCGGTGTGGCCCCGGTACAGCTTTACTGGCTGTCTGTAGTTAGTGTATGACATGGGTTAGTGGAGTTGTTGTTTTTTCTTTACTCCTGGGGGGAGTAAACCGGAGCAATGAAATTCTGACATTCCCATTTCACTTATAATTGGTGATCATAACTAACTAACTCTCAATACCTCACTCACTAACTCTCTCACTCTCACTAACTAAATCTCACTCTCTCTCACTAACTCAACTCTCTCTCACTAACTAACTCACTCTCAATAACTCACTCGCTAACTCTCTCACTCTCACTAACTAAATCTCACTCACTCTCACTAACTCAACTCTCTCTCACTAACTAACTCACTCGCTAACTCTCTCACTCTCACTAACTAAATCTCACTCACTCTCACTAACTCTCTCACTAATTTCATCACTCTTACTAACTCTCTCAATCTCTCACTAACTATCTCCCACTAATTAACTCACTAAATCTATCACTCTCACTAACTAAGTAAGTAACCTTCACTCTCCTGTTATTTATACCCACTCCTTTCACAATAAACACCATAAAAAGGCAACGATTAGAACAGGCAGATACAAGTTGCCAGCATTCAAACATAAAAAAACACAAATCATTACTTCTAATTAATAGTTTTTTATCATCGTCATTTTGTTGTACATTATACATCATAAGTAACAAAAATGCTTCTCACACTTCTTTATTATAACATTTCAGCATACTGCAGACTTCTGCACAACACAGCTTAAAAACAAACACAAACTCAATGTCTCTGCCTTAACACTTATTAGTTCCCAAAGGCAAGACCTATTGGCTATGCCAATGCTTGTTTTGTTTATTTCAGCAGGATTACTTTTTGTCACTATTAAATTAGCTTCACACATTCCCTTTATTGCTGGATTTTGAGACCCTTCACCAGGGCTCAAGTCCTAAAAAAAGAAGTGGGGGGACTCATCCGAAAAAGAGGTGCTACAGAGTATGTGACTACGGGCCAGCGATGCAGTGACACTGGCAGTAAAAACTGCTTGCAGTTTGATACCAGTGTTGATTTATATGAACTTGTTTACATACTAATAGGTTAGTTCACAAAATGCTAATTTGGAGTAGGTCCCAATCCTGCCTACCTCATTAATATTTATGAGATTAGTTTCACATTGTGACGCACTCTGACTGGCCACAAAGATGGGGCTGGCGGCCTGTGCAAGATTCTTCCTACTTGCTGAAATAAAGCTTGAATTCCGCGGACAGGAGATGTGCACGTGTACGGACAGGGGATGTGCACTCCGTACGCGTGCACATCTCCTGTCCCCGGAGACTGGCAGCGAGCGCATCGCGCGCTTTTAGTTTCCCTCCCCCTGTCGGCTCCACGGAGCCAGTTTGTTCATTTTTGCAATTGTGCAACAATCTTGCTGTAGCATGGACTGAAACAAAAAAATATGTTTGCTCCATTTCATTGTTACACAAAAAGCAAAACGATGCTAATGTATTTCACAAGCCAAGTGGAGTTTGCTACCACCAGCAGTAACTGTTCCAACACGAAGTGTTCTGCACACCACAGACTTTCAGAAATGGGGGCCTAAGTTTTTAAAGGGAAGACTTCTTTACAAAACACGCACAGGTCAAACCTTCAAAGGGACAATACGATGAAGGGAATGATATTATTAATTCCAGTTTCTTGCCTTTGCTTAGACTGCATTCCAGGTCATTGTTTTTCACACACTATGCCATTCCAGACAGAGACCACACATATACAAAGCAGTCTTGCCAAACACATGTTAGAGGCTAGAATGTTTGACAAAATAATATATTCAATGAACCTGTCAAGAAGCGACTAAAGCAGAGAGAATATCTAAGATTTTATTTGGGGGCATTGGTGATTAAACTGGTCAGCAGATGTAACTGATCACCGGAAGTCAAGGATGTAAAAATATATTAATATATATATTTGGGATTTTAGACATCTTGCCAACGGATATAATGGAATTCAATACAAACTTTTGTAAAATATGTTCCTGTGTTGCATGGTCTAAGTCTTCCTCAAACGCAAACGTACAAGTTTATACTTTGCGAAGTCTAACGTCATTAAACCCGCAAGCTTTAATGACATAAGGAAAGATGGAAGCTTCCTCTTCAGGCAGAGAGACTGTGAAACACAGGGACAGTACTGCACACGTGGGATTTCGGATAAGGGGTAGGGAAAGGGTCGCACGGTACTCCCTCCATCAGAGCTCCTCACCTGATTGAATAAGACATTATTTTTGAACGAGTCAATTAACGCAATCAATTGTAATATTTTATAAGCTTGCACTGTGTATGCATAATTTGCTTTTGAATGTCTGTGGTTGAAGTCTTAGAAAAAAACAGTGTTCGAGTTTGTCACTTTATCAGCTGAGGGCACAGCTACGCAGTCCCCGTCTTTTGTTATATAGACATATTAATACAAAATAATAAGGAACGCGTAATGTTTCACACAGTCGTGATGTGTTTTAGTCTTAGCGATCCTCACTCGGAAAGGGTATGTGGTAATCTGGATGAGAAGGCGGACTTCAAAGAAGTTGTTTTATTATTCAAAGATGCTCCTGGCAAGTACTGTTCTCGAAGATCTTAAAATTGGTCAGGCCAAAGGTTTCAGCTTACTTGACTGCACGAGAAAGCAAGTACCTGGGGCCTCATTTATGAGGCTATGCGTCACTTTTACGCCGCCGGTGCGTCACTTTTTGTGACGCACCAGTGGCATAAAAAATGCGCCTTGTTGAGTCATATTTACAAAGTGACGCATCTAGGTAGATGCGTCTCTTTGTAAACCCCTGCGCCACATTATACCTGTGCCAGGTATAATGTATGCAAGGGGGGCGTATTGACGCAAGGAAGGGTCGTAGAAGTGATGCAGTGAAATTATGAGATTTCACTGCGTCACTTTTAGGATGCCGTTGCGTCAAATTCTTGAGCCTGCCTCACAGCAGGCGTAAGACTGACGCAGGCCCTTTCACATGGGGTTTGCCCCATGTGAAAGGACGCATTGCTGGAGTTGCGTCACTTTTGTGACACACTCAAGCAATGCGTCACTTTTGCGCTTACAGATACTTCAGAAATACTGACGTATCTGTAACTCCTTGCGACATGATGCGTCATACATTAAATATGACGCATCAGGAATGTCGCAAGGAGTGCGCACTGAAAAGTGACGCATCGCTGCTTTCACCCAGCGTTGCGTCATTTCTCATAAATGAGGCCCCTGCAATGGAACTCAGAATCGACGCAAGACAACAGCAGTATTTCATAGACCCTAAACCTTATCGGCAGATGAACGGGACCCCTCACTGAGTGGTACCGTTCATCTGCAGATAAGGTTTAGGGTCTATGCAACATCCATGGGGCTCACGGGGCTTCAGCCCCCCCCGTCGTGTCTGTCAGCCCGGGCAGAGACAGCTTCGGGGGCTGGTGACCATCTCGTTGCAGCCGCACCCGAGGACTTAACAGGTCTTTAAAAGACCATTTACTTGTAAATGAGGCTTTTGTTGTGTTTTCGCCCCTTCTTTCAGTCACTCTGTCTATGGTTGGAAGAATTAGCCCCCCCCCTGAAATGTAGCTCTAGTGGCCCGCCTGCCGCTCAGTATCAAGAATATAATTAGGGCTCCTGGTTTATGGTTTTGATATTTTTTAAAGGTAGTAAAAACGAGGTTTGGTCATTTTTAAAGGATAGTAAAAACGAGGTTTGGTAATTTAACTCCGATATTCTAACTCATAAACGTACACTCATCCTTCAATGTTTAGAGGGCTTTAATGAGCTGTGTAGTAGTCATACCCAACAAACAATACGCTCTTCTGCACGTGTCAGCGTCCTAGTTCTAGCGCATGGGTACTCACAAACTTTCTCTCGGGGGCCAAATTGAAAGTGTGGTTTGTGGCCGAGGGCCGCACCGGTGGGGGCGGGGCCAGTGGGGGTGGGCCAGTTGGGGCGGGGTCAGTGGGGGCAGCCCTAGATGGAGGGGAAAAAAATCACTGTCGTTTCAAAACATTACTAGACAATGCTGTGAGAAGCGGAAGTTGTTGAAATGTTTGGAGGATTTCACGGCGCGAAGCACAGACCCTTTAAAAGTCAGCTGTAACTAGCGCTGTTAGATGTATGGGCTGCGCCTCACCTCACAGGCCTCTGACCCCTCACTCCGAGCACAGGAGATAACCTGCACTGTGTTAATGCAAAGCCTGACCCGCAGGTTGGGTGATTTGTGGTGAGAGGCACCCGCCACGCGCCGCCGTCCACGAGCGGCCACACATTGTATGTGCAGTTAGTTCCAGAAGTCCCGGGCGTTTGTAATGTGAAATATTTCATGTCATATTAGTTCAAGCAACAATCATACAGGCCTTATTACTTCACAGAGCCAATGCCGCGGCAGCTTCAGAGATTTTTCCTGGGTCTTGTTTTCTGGTACACTCCAAAATGCCATGAAGAAACATATGCATTTAATATATATTCCAGCAGTTGTAGAATCTGTTTTGCTGATAGATTGCAACGAAATTATATCACTGTACATCTGCTTCATTGTATGTTCAGGAGAAGACGGATGAAGGAGAGAGGAGTGGAGGAGCAAAGTGAGATTGGAAGAGCAAATGAGGGAACAGAAACTAGGAAATCGGGGAATAAAAGAGGGAACTCAAAGGGATGGCAAGAACAGGAGACACAAAATGAGGGAAAAGAAAGGAAGCAAAGAGAATAGAGGAGAAGCAAGGGGGAAGAGAAAACAGCTTGAGGTGGAAGGGGGAAACAGAGAGGAAAAATAAGGGAACAGCAAAGGTAATTGGGGAATAGGAGAGAAAGGGAGGGAACATGAGAGAGAAGAAAGGAATAAGGGAGAGAAGAAGGGATTAGGAGAGCAAGGGAGGGAATGTGAAAGAGGTGATTAGTTGAGAGAAAAGGGAACAGGAGAGAATAAGAGAGGTGGATAAGATGAAGAAGAGAGAACAGTGGAAAGGCAGTAAGGAGACATCCCTCAGTTGCTTGCCAGCTAGTTTTGCCCTAAATATAAATGTCAAGCCACACATACCTTCATTATCCTCAATGTGCACTGGCTCTGCTGTTTGGGGGGCATATGTGTGTTTGTGTTTTCTATGCCCGCCAATTGCCAAATGATTTGCCAACTGATATGTCCTCAAGTGGCAGAGAACATTAAGAGTAGGAGCATATTATGTTGTTCAATGTCTGCAGTGTGGAAAATTCGAATGCGCCTGAATATTAGATTAACTTCTACTCTTTTTCGTGGTGAAATGTTGAAATCATCATTGAGGACAGATATGGCGTTTTTAGTGGTTAATACTCCTTTCCTCATTCCTAACATGAAAAGGACATTGACGCATTACCTTTGTTTCCCTGCAAATGCATTTTGAAACCCTGCTACATTGCAAAACAATTGCTTTAGGTCTGCTGATGTACAAGACGGTCATCTGAAAAGGTTTTTATTTCTGTGACTTATGTCCTCTCCCTGAAAAACAGCAAGTTTTTACCAAAATGCAAGAAGTGACTGCAGATGTTGCAGAGTGAAAATGTCTGTTGTCATGAGCCATTCAGAACAGTCTGTGGCATGATCTTTTCTAGAACAACAAACTGCATTCTTACATTGCTATTGTCTGCTAATAAAAATGTAATAAACATGTGCTCCATGTAGTTACAACTGCTTTGGAAATACAGCATTGTCTAGTAATGTTTTGAAACGACAGTGATTTTTTTCCCCTCCATCTAGGGCTGCCCCCACTGACCCCGCCCCAACTGGCCCACCCCCACTGGCCCCGCCGGTGCGGCCCTCGGCCACAAACCACACTTTCAATTTGGCCCCGAGAGAAAGTTTGTGAGTACCCATGCGCTAGAACTAGGACGCTGACACGTGCAGAAGAGCGTATTGCTTGTTGGGTATGACTACTACACAGCTCATTAAAGCCCTCTAAACATTGAAGGATGAGTGTACGTTTATGAGTTAGAATATCGGAGTTAAATTACCAAACCTCGTTTTTACTATCCTTTAAAAAATATCAAAACCATAAACCAGGAGCCCTAATTATATTCGTGATACTGAGCGGCAGGCGGGCCACTAGAGCTACATTTCAGGGGGGGGGGGGGCTAATTCTTCCAACCATAGACAGAGTGACTGAAAGAAGGGGCGAAAACACAACAAAAGCCTCATTTACAAGTAAATGGTCTTTTAAAGACCTGTTAAGTCCTCGGGTGCGGCTGCAACGAGATGGTCACCAGCCCCCGAAGCTGTCTCTGCCCGGGCTGACAGACACGACGGGGGGGGCTGAAGCCCCGTGAGCCCAATGGATGATGCATAGACCCTAAACCTTATCTGCAGATGAACAGTACCACTCAGTGAGGGGTCCCGTTCATCTGCAGATAAGGTTTAGGGTGTATGAAATACTGCTGTTATCTTGCGTACATTCTGAGTTCCATTGCAGGGGCCTCATTTATGAGAAATGACGCAACGCTGCGTGAAAACAGCGATGCGTCACTTTTCAGTGCGCACTCCTTGCGACATTCCTGATGCGTCATATTTAATGTATGACGCATCATGTCGCAAGGAGTTACAGATACGTCAGTATTTCTGACGTATCTGTAAGCGCAAAAGTGAAGCATTGCTAGAGTGTGTCACAAAAGTGACGCAACTCCAGCAATGCGTCCTTTCACATGGGGCAAGCCGCATGTGAAAGGGCCTGCATCAGTCTTACGCCTGCTGTGAGACAGGCGCAAGAATTTGACGTAATGGTGTCCTAAAAGTGACGCAGTGAAATCTCATAATTTCACTGCGTCACTTTTACGACCCTTCTTTGCGTCAATACGCCCCCCTTGCATACATATACCTGGCGCAGGTATAATGTGGCGCAGGGGTTTACAAAGAGACGATTCTACCTAGATGCGTCTCTTTGTAAATATGACTCAACAAGGCGCATTTTTTATGCCACTGGTGCGTCACAAAAAGGGATCACTGAAAGAATATCGACTACCACAATATCGAGTACCCAAAATATCGAGGTGAAAATATCTACTACAAAAATATCGAGTTTGTATGTACAAACAGGTAAGTACAAAAATATCGACTACAAAATATCGTTTACAAAAATATCGTTGTAAAAAATATCGACTTTACTAAAAACAATGTTTAATTACATTAATATAAAAAATTAATTACTAAAATATAATTAACAATACTTAAAATAACTTTTAATAATTAAATATTTAATGAAAGTAAAAAAAAAATATATTTTTAATCATATTTCTTAAAACATATATATATAGTAACAACATTTAATTAAATAATAGGCAATATTGTATATGTACCCCAAAAACCCAAAACTGACCCTGAACCCTAAAAATACCCCTTTACCCAAAAACTAAAAACTGACCCTGAACCCTAAAAATAACCCTTTACCCAAAAACTGAAAACTGACCCTGAACCCTAAAAATACCCCTTTACCCAAAAACTGAAAACTGACCCTGAACCCTAAAAATACCCCTTGACCCAAAAACTGAAAACTGACCCTGAACCCTAAAAATACCCCTTTACCCAAAAACTGAAAACTGACCCTGAACCCTAAAAATACCCCTTTACCCAAAAACTGAAAACTGACCCTGAACCCTAAAAATACCCCTTTACCCAAAAACTGAAAACTGACCCTGAACCCTAAAAATACCCCTTTACCCAAAAACTGAAAACTGACCCTGAACCCTAAAAATACCCCTTTACCCAAAAACTAAAAACTGACCCTGAACCCTAAAAATACCCCTTTACCCAAAAACTGAAAACTGACCCTGAACCCTAAAAATACCCCTTTACCCAAAAACTGAAAACTGACCCTGAACCCTAAAAATACCCCTTTACCCAAAAACTGAAAACTGACCCTGAACCCTAAAAATACCCCTTTACCCAAAAACTAAAAACTGACCCTGAACCCTAAAAATACCCCTTTCATTTAACATAATTAGCAATTAATCAATTAAATAAAATTAATTACCAATTACATTTTAATTAATTAACAAACATTTTTAATTAACAATTAATTAAATATTACTACCAATTATTAAATTAACATATTTAATTAATTATAATTAAATTACTTCCCACCCTATTCCCCTATAAACCCACAACCCGCTAGAGAAAATACATTATTTTAATTGACATAATTAGCAATTAATCAATTAAATAAAATTAATTACCAATTAAATTTTAAATAATTAACATATATTATTTAATTACCAATTAATTAATTATTACTACCAATTAATAAATTTACATATTTAATTAATTATAATTAAATTACTTCCCACCCTATTCCCCTATAAACCCACAACCCGCTAGAGAAAATAAATTATTTTAATTGACATAATTAGCAATTAATCAATTAAATAAAATTAATTACCAATTAAATTTTAAATAATTAACATATATTATTTAATTACCAATTAATTAATTATTACTACCAATTAATAAATTTACATATTTAATTAATTATAATTAAATTACTTCCCACCCTATTCCCCTATAAACCCACAACCCGCTAGAGAAAATAAATTATTTTAATTGACATAATTAGCAATTAATCAATTAAATAAAATTAATTACCAATTAAATTTTAAATAATTAACATATATTATTTAATTACCAATTAATTAATTATTACTACCAATTAATAAATTTACATATTTAATTAATTATAATTAAATTACTTCCCACCCTATTCCCCTATAAACCCACAACCCGCTACAGAATTAAATTACACAATAATTAAAAAAATAATTAATTAAAAAAAATAATAAAATAAATTGACACTTTTCACACATATTATAACATAAACACACTATAAATAATTAAATATTATTTAAAAAACTATATTTTTTACTATCTAGATTATATACTTGGATATTTTCACTGTCTATATTATTTACAGTCGATATTACTTCACTTACCTTAAAAACGATATTTTGGCTGTCGATATTCTGTCTAGTCGATATTTTCTCCAAACGATATTTAAAACTCGATATTCTGTCCAGACGATATTTTGGAGTCGATATTATGTCTGTGCACCCACAAAAAGTGACGCACCGGCGGCGTAAAAGTGAGGCATAGCCTTATAAATGAGACCCCAAGTACTTGCCTTCTCGTGGAGTCAAGTGAGCTGAAACCTTTGGCCAGACCAATTTTAAGATCTTCGAGAACAGTACTTGCCAGGAGCATCTTTGAATAATAAAACAACTTCTTTGAAGTCAGCCTTCTCATCCAGATTACCACATACCCTTTCCGAGTGAGGATCGCTAAGACTAAATCACAACACGACTGTGTGAAACATTACGCGTTCCTTATTATTTTGTATTAATATGTCTATATCACAAAAGACGGGGACTGCGTAGCTGTGCCCTCAGCTGATAAAGTGACAAACTCGAACACTGTTTTTTTCTAAGACTGCAACCACAGACATTCAAAAGCAAATTATACATACACAGTGCAAGTTTATAAAATATTACAATTGATTGCGTTAATTGACTCGTTCACAAATAATGTCTTATTCAATCAGGTGAGGAGTTCTGATGGAGGGAGTATCATGCAACCCTTTCCCTACCCCTTATCCGAAATCCCACGTGTGCAGTACTGTCCCTGTGTTTCACAGTCTCTCTGCCTGAAGAGGAAGCTTCCATCTTTCCTTATGTCATTAAAGCTTGCAGGTTTAATGACGTTAGACTTCGCAAAGTATAAACTTGTATGTTTGCTTTTGAGGAAGACTTAGACCATGCAACACAGGAACGTATTTTACAAAAGTTTGGATTGAATTCCATTATATCCGTTGGCAAGATGTCTAAAATCCCAAATATATATATATATATATTTAATATATTTTTACATCCTTGACTTCCGGTGATCAGTTACATCTGCTGACCAGTTTAATCACCAATGCCCCCAAATAAAATCTTAGATATTCTCTCTGCTTTAGTCGCTTCTTGACAGGTTCATTGAATATATTATTTTGTCAAACATTCTAGCCTCTAACATGTGTTTGGCAAGACTGCTTTGCATATGTGTGGTCTCTGTCTAGAATGGCACAGTGTGTGAAAAACAATGACCTGGAATGCAGTCTAAGCAAAGGCAAGAAACTGGAATTAATAATATCATTCCCTTCATCGTATTGTCCCTTTGAAGGTTTGACCTGTGCGTGTTTTGTAAACACTCCTGTCCGTACGCGTGCACATCTCCTGTGCTCGGAATTCAAGCTTTATTTCAGCTAGTAGGAAGAATCTTGCACAGGCCACCAGCCCCATGATTGTGGCCAGTCAGAGTGCGTCACAATGTGAAACTAATCTCATAAATATTAATGAGGTAGGCAGGATTGCATTAGCATTAGCATTTTGTGAACTAACCTATTAGTATGTAAACAAGTTCATATAAACCAACACTGGTATGCAAATGTAAATGTACAGGAATTTATATAGCGCAAAATCACCTAGCGGTTTCTAAGCGCTTGCTTAGGGAACCTGTCCTGGTATTCCCCTGTGAGATAACCCCGGCAGGGTATCCGCAAGGTGAAAGCCAGGCATCCCACCGCGAGGGACCGTTGTGGAGATTAAGCATGCTATTGCCCAGAGTCGCAGAGTGTGAACCCGTGAATCGAGTAGGCACCGGAGCGAGAATTGTCGAGTCCATGGACATTTTAGGACTCGAGTCCCCGCCGAGCCGGGAATTGAACCCTGGTCTCGGGCTGACCTCTGCTTCCAGGTCTGCCTCCTCTAACCAGTGAGCCACACTTCTCCTTCTCAAACTGCAAGCAATTTTTACTGCCAGTGTTACTGCATCGCTGGCCCGTAGTCACATACTCTGTAGTACCTCTTTTTCGGATGAGTCCCCCCACTTCTATTTTTAGAACTTGAGCCCTGGTGAAGGGTCTCAAAATCCAGCAATAAAGGGAATGTGTGAAGCTAATTTAATAGTGACAAAAAGTGACACTAGAAGTCCCACCAGAAGTAATCCTGCTGAAATAAACAAAACAAGCATTGGCATAGCCAATAGGTCTTGCCTTTGGGAACTAATAAGTGTTAAGGCAGAGATATTGAGTTTGTGTTTGTTTTTAAGCTGTGTTGTGCAGAAGTCTGCAGTATGCTGAAATGTTATAATAAAGAAGTGTGAGAAGCATTTTTGTTAGTTTAGTTATGATACAAAATGACAATAATAAAAAACTATTAATTAGAAGTAATGATTTGTGTTTTGTTATGTTTGAATGCTGGCAACTTGTATCTGCCTGTTCTAATCGTTGCTTTTTAAGGTGTTTATTGTTAAAGGGGTGGGTATAAATAACAGGAGAGTGAAGGTTACTTACTTAGTTAGTGAGAGTGATAGATTTAGTGAGTTAATTAGTGAGAGATAGTTAGTGAGAGATTGAGAGAGTTAGTAAGAGTGATACAATTAGTGAGAGAGTTAGAGTGAGAGAGTTAGCAAGTGACTTAGTGAGAGAGAGTTATTGAGTTAGTGAGAGAGAGTGAGAGAGTTAGTGAGAGTGAGAGAGTTAGCGAGTGAGTTAGTTAGTGAGAGAGAGTTATTGAGTTAGTGAGAGTGAGAGAGTTAGTCAGAGTGAGAGAGTTAGCGAGTGACTTAGTTAGTGAGAGAGAGTTATTGAGTTAGTGGGAGAGTGTGAGATTTAGTTAGTGAGAGAGTTAGTGAGTGAGTTATTGAGAGTGAGTTAGTTATGATCACCAATTATAAGTGAAATGGAAATGTCAGAATTTCATTGCTTCGGTTTACTCCACCCAGGATTAAAGAAAAAACAACAACTCCACTAACCCATGTCATACACTGACTACAGGCAGCCAGTAAATCTGTACCAGGGCCACACCGGCGTGACGGTGAAGCACCCTCTACAGGGACAGGCTACAGACGGTACATTCTCTACTCTGTCCACCCAACGGCAAGGACAGGATACAGCATCCATGGCAGAGTCTACTCAGGACAGAGGTGAGGGACCCGAAGGCATGCACTAAATGTAGCAATTTGTTAACATGATTTGTAAGGTCCACCCCGGAGCAACAGGAGCTGCCCTAGCAGGGGTGGATAGCAGACCCTGCTCTGGGAGGAGTAAAGTTTAATAGATGACTGGCTGAGAAGAGGGGTGCAGAGAAGGATCTGGTTTATTCCAAGCCCCATCCAGTGACGATGTAGTGGCAAGAAGAGGAATTTGCCTTTCTACCCTGCAATGGACTCCATAGCTCGATGCCCTGGCAGTTGAGGGCAGGTAGGGGCAGTGGAGGGCAGGTAGGGGCAGTGCAAGGATTTCAGTGGCGCAGGCGCGTAGTGCAAACAGTATGCATGGGAGGGGGTGGGCCAGGTTGATAGAAGGGACACAAGCAGGTAGCTACAAGGCCTTCGGCACCCACTCCACTCAAAAGCAGCCGGTGTGGAAGGAAAAAGCAGGATGCACCGCACAGCACACACGGCCTACAACTCCCACTCCACTCAAAAGCAGCCGGTGTGGAAGGAAAAAGAGGGATGCACTGCACAGCTCACACAGTCTACAACTCCCACTCCACTCAAAAGCAGCCGGTGTGGAAGGAAAAAGCAGGATGCACCGCACAGCACACACGGCCTACAACTCCCACTCCACTCAAAAGCAGCCGGTGTGGAAGGAAAAATCAAGGATGCACCGCGCAGCACACACGGACTACAACTCCCACTCCACTCAAAAGCAGCCGGTGTGGAAGGAAAAAGCAGGATGCACTGCACAGCACACACAGCCTACAACTCCCACTCCACTCAAAAGCAGCCGGTGTAGAAGGAAAAAGCAGGATGCACCGCACAGCACACACGGCCTAACTCCCACTCCACTCCAAAACAGCTGGTGTGGAAGGAAACAGCAGGATGCACCGCACAGCACACACGACTACAACTCCCACTCCACTCAAAAGCAGCCGGTGTGGAAGGAAAAAGCAGGATGCACCGCACAGCACACATGGACTGCAACTCCCACTCCACTCCAAAACAGCCGGTGTGGAAGGAAAAAGCAGGATGCACCGCACAGCACACACGGCCTACAACTCCCACTCCACTCAAAAGCAGCCGGTGTGGAAGGAAAAAGCAGGATGCACTGCACAGCACACACGGCCTACAACCCCACTCCACTCAAAAACAGCCGGTGTGGAAGGAAAAAGCAGGATACACTGCACAGCACACACGGCCTACAACTCCCACCCCACTCAAAAACAGCCGGTGTGGAAGGAAACAGCAGGATGCACCGCACAGCACACACAGACTACAACTCCCACTCCACTCAAAAGCAGCCGGTGTGGAAGGAAAAAGCAGGATGCACCGCACAGCACACACGACCTACAACTCCCACTCCACTCAAAAACAGCCGGTGTGGAAGGACAAAGCAGGATGCACCGCACAGCACACACGGACTACAACTCCCACTCCACTCAAAAAGAGCCGGTGTGGAAGGACAAAGCAGGATGCACCGCACAGCACACACGGACTACAACCCCCACTCCACTCAAAAGCAGCCGGTGTGGAAGGAAAAAGCAGGATGTACCGCACAGCACACACGGACTACAACTCCCACTCCACTCAAAAACAGCCGGTGTGGAAGGAAAAATCAGGATGCACCGCACAGCACACACGGCCTACAACTCCCAGTGTACATGTCGAAGTGGCCGGTCACTTGTGGACTGGGGCAGCGCAAGCAAGCAGCATCTCGCCAACCTCTTTAGACACAGCAGAAGCCTTTCATGATCGGTGGCCTCCACCTAGCATGCACCTCACCCGATGAACAGCGCCTAGACACCGGCACAGCACTTCATAAAGGTTATTATTGTAGCAGACGAGACAGCTCTCGTGGTCTCACTTCACCAGATGGTGAATAGTGAGACTAGTACAGTACACGGTGAGGGAGACACTTCCAGGCATGGCTGGTCCCAAACAGATACTCTTGATGTTGAGGTTCAGTCTGCTGCCGGTGCTCGCCAGGTAGAGAGCCAGAGGTGAGGGACGAAACATTCGTGTCACAGGTTCATGCAATCGTGGTCAAGTGGAGAAGCCAAGGTTAGGATCACACCCTTCAGACACCAGCTCATCAACATCGCCTTTTACTGATCACCTTGAATGATGTACATTTAGGGGTCACCTGGGGTGGGGACAATGCCCCCTGAGAGACCCCCATGCAGGCCAAAGCAACAAACTCTGAGTTCCAGAAACAAAGTGGGGACTATAGCAAAAGCACCCCCTCGAGTCTGCATAAACATGCCACAGGGTGGCCAGCACAGACTTCATTGCACGTCTACAAATAACAAATCCCTCGATTCATGCAGCTCTTCGAGGCTCTAACTTGCTGCATGAGTTCATACCAACAGGAGCTAATAACAAGATCAAGCAAGCATTTGCAAAACCAATGGTGCTAGCCTTGCAAGAAGGTGGAACTCTTAGTTTTATTGGAAGCATGTGTCACAAACTGAAAGCAAATGATAAACACTGCCCCCATATCATATGCTTGCAATAAAAATGTGCAGTGTAAAAACAGCAACTCGTGGTTGTTTTACTAGTGATGTTTTACAAATGCCAATGCTTTCAGTGCTCACAGGCATTTTATCATTTGTTAAGGAGACCACACTTAACCCAGCACTTAAACTGCAGGCAGCTGAAATGGCACTTCACAGAAGCTAGTTGGAACAAGAGACAGAAAAAAAAATGCAATCAAAAACAGAATTCTATGTTTGGTGTTATGAAGGACCGTGCTTGTTTCTGCCTTTATGGTGCAATCACCCATATGAAGGTTTACACGGGAGTGGCGCAGTCGTATGAGAGTACTAGGCAGTCACCTACGACACAAGCTAACTGGGTCGCCAATATATATCTAACATAAAGCCATAGGCCGGAAGTCCCGCGAGTGGTGCACGAGCACTTGCGAGCCGATGCACGTAAAAGCAAGCCATAGGCTGGAAGTCCAGAGCGATTCCAAGAGGTCATTTTTCCTAGAGCAGCGCATGCGCGCTGCCTAGGCAAGACCTAAAAAAGGAGCGACAGAAGGTCACATGGATGGCAGGCGTTCAAAGGTCAGTTATGGCTCCAAAATGAGCAGAATAGTCGCTCTGGTACCTCTCAACTGTCAACAGCGTCTCTATGGTTTCACATTATTCAGCTCCTTGAGACCCTCATGGGTATGTAGTGTGTGTGAGAAGGTGGCCTGGTATATGATGTCCACTATTCTAGTGGGCACCTTGCACCAGTCCAAACGACCCTTATTGATGGTAGGTTATAAAGTCAACCTTATAGAAAGCAATCCTAGTGGTAGCTGTGGAGAGCAGCCTTCAGGCTAAGACTTGAAGACGAGTTAAGCAAGTTATTTTACCAATTATAATCTCTTGAATGATCAAATGAAAGCACACCACACAAGGTATATATCAAATATATGTATTTATTCTAAACACAACCCTTCTGCACTCTTTATGAAGTCAGAGGTAAAAGTACAATACAAGGAACTTAATTAGCATACGATAAGTTGCACAGTATACGTTATGCCCTAGGGGCCTCACAAACCATATACTAAAATAGTGGTATAAGAACCACGTCTGGAATAGAAAGCAGGCCTAGGGCCTGTGGAATCGCTGGCGCTTCTAGGAACCACCAAATTTAGGATGTAGGAGGCCCACGGGAGATGCGTGCAGTGTCTAAACACAGCCGCGGGTTACCATTGATTTTCAATGGAGAATGAACAAGTTACACATTTACAGTTTAAGGACACTTCTAGGTTAACTATGATGGAACCCTTTTACACTAGAACACTTCGAGAGTCAAGACCCATGGGAGCACAGGAGTACTCGTGTTACCTCACCCAGGGAAGCTGGGTGCATAGGTGCCTTTTGGTGTCGGGTTTTGTCTTCGATTCCAATGGAGAGCTGCGAAGAAGTGCTGCAGGCGACCAATGACAGTGGGCCCTTTGGGGACTCGCAACAGTCTGTGGAAGGTTTAAGTGAAGACCCTTCGGGTGGGAAGACAGGAAGCAAGCAAGGGTGGAAGCGGTGGAATCAGTTCAACTGCTGCCTCTTCCAGTGGGGTCCAGCTCGAAGGCAACATCTCAATTCAATTCACGATCAGTCAGACTCAGAAAATTTACTAATAAATCATCAAAGACTTAGGGGCAGATTTACAAGCCCCTTGCGCCACTTATGCGTCACTTTAAACATGGGAAAAGTGACGCAAAAGTGGCGCAAGTGGCTTGTAAATCCTCCCCTTAGTGTATCAAAAACATCGAACCTCAATGCATTGAAACCAGCCGAAATAGGAGTTCCAGTTCATTTGTAATACAGAATGCCCACAATGTTACACAATTTGCATGAATGCTCACAATTCAGGCTAAAACTAACGGAGTCTTTGCAGGTTGTAGTGTCATGTTGTTTAAACACGGTGCGGTACAAATACCCCCACCCACAATCAAGTCGCCGCATGAAAGAACTTGGTGTCAAAGAGACTGAGGCTGTGACGACAGATCCTACCGGCTTCATTTTTTATCCCAGAATGAAGACTATGAAAGTTGTCTTTTCCATCAAGAACCTAAACCTAATTATTTGAGGCCATACTGGATTCTATTACAGGACCGGAGGCTTCGGATTATGCTTCTCTTTCTTTACTGTAAAGAACACAGCAGCCAATAAACATACACTTATGATATGAAAAACTACATTGTCCATGATGCTTTGCATCAGTCACGCCCACTTTGCCCTCATAAGAGCCCTGGTAACAGTCCCATCTTCCTCTTTCTTTGCTGCTCACAGCAAGAGATAAGTACCCTAATCGTTATTACTCATTTAACCTTGTTTTGGGTTTTGATATTGACTGTATCGTTTTGCGCTTCTTGGGAGACTTCAGAGGATTGTGTATGCAATGACTCGTGTTTTCATTATTGTGGGTATCGTTTGAAATTTTTTGTTCTGCCTTCGTTTTTCAAGCGCGGGTGTTCCCGCGCCAAACAGGGTATTTTATCAGCATTTCCTTAGCATTTTTATTTAACATTTTGTTCGTGGTGATTTGCATTACATTGTGTACGCTGCACGCATCGGTTTTCCGCTGAGCGCTCTCGCGTTCAGAGTGGAACTTTGCTCCTTGTTCCTCCGTGTTTGGGCAATCGCGCTTAGAAGCGCTTGAGTACCGAACCGCTGGGCGGTTTGTGTTTCCACGGTAAGCGGCAGCGCTACGGCGCTAAAGCGCACCGGGGCTTCCCTAATCACCCGCAGCGCCAAAGGAGCCTTTCACCATCCAGCCGACGTGAGCAGTGCGCGCGCACGTCCATTGGGCTACTTTTGGTAGGTTTTGGCCGCGCGTTGGGCTGCTCACGCTGGAATCGCTCCGATCACACACTTTTCACCGCGATTCAAGCCTGGAAGCTAGTGGAGATATACACCTAACTGGTTGCAATAGTAGTTGCCCTGGGGAGTGAGAACACGCTCCATATAGAGTCGATATTCGGCTCCTACACCTATTCAGGCTGCACGAATCAGAGTACAGCTTTGTTGAGGGGGTCTGGTACTGGTGCTTTACTTATATTTATAGAGTGTTTCCCCCCCCCCTTACTCACTCTGGATTTACTTCCATCATTTATAATATTTGACCTTGCATTGCCCCACAGTTGGTTGACATGGAGGATTGGGTGCAATTTGATAAGGGAGGGGGGGGGGGGAAATATTATGAGGAGCAGCTTGAGCCTGCTCTTGAAGACAAAATTGTTGGGGCTCTGGACGCATCGGTCCAATCCTCGGTTATTAGGGCAATTGAGAGTGCAGTACCCACGACTGTGCAACAAGCACTGGCAGCTGCACTCAAGCCTATCACAAAGCAGCTTGAAAGTTTCGCTAAACGTCATGGGTTCACTAAAGATAAGGCTAGCAAAGGGACTCCACCAGCTACTGAGTCAGGGAAAGACAGCCAGTGGCCGCACGCTAGTGCTTTAAGTTCCCTTCCTCCAGCGTCTGGCGGAGACCATGGTTATGCCGTAGGTGGCAAGGCAAAGGACAAACAGAAGGTATATGTGGACACGGACACTACTACCACGGATACTAATACTACCGACATGGATGAGGAGGCCCCTCCAAAGAAGAAAGCTAAAAAGGTGTCATATGCCAGTGCAGTTGCTCCCTCGAATACCCCTTTCACTTTCAACCCCAGTAAGATAGTTCACCCGAGATCTTCCGACTGGGCCCCGGCGCCAAAGGTAGCGGAATATCTTCACGAGAACCTCAGGAAAGGATTCAATAAAGAGGTACGGAACCTTCTTAGGTCGGAGTGTCCTCGACCTGACGTTCCAGACAAGGTCGCTGAGACGCCAGAAATTGACGTGAGTTTGCTCACGTTCTTAAAGAAGTTTGCAAAATATCCAAAAAAGGGATTAGACCGCGCTTGGCGCGGCTGTCAAGACAAGCTCCTTGATGTGGTTGGCCCTCTCGCAAAAATCCTGGAGATGGCCCTGGCGGCCAAGGAGGCCAACGTCCCCGTAGACCCAGATATCCTGACAGGCTGGACTCAAAGAGCCATTTGCTTACTTGGTAACGCAACTTGTGCAATTTCAACTGAACGGCACAAATCTCTACTCATGCGAATGGACACTAATCTAACGGATCTGGAGACAGAAGAACCAGGCCCCTTAGCTGAGGGCAACCTCTTTGGGGATCGCTTCGTTAAGGATGTGTCAAAATATGTCTGCACCTTCACCTCGCTCGACAAAGCGCAGTCAGGGATCAAGCGAGTATTCCAGCAGAGCCTTTTCAACAGGGGCAGGCGAGGCAGGGGCCGCTCGCCAGGCCGTTTCGCGAATCAAGGTCCCCCCAGAGGAGATTACGGTCGGGGTAGAGGAGGGGTCGCACTCAGTTTTTCCTGAACAAGTGGTGTCAGATTATTCAGGATGCGTGGGTTTTACAGACAGTACAGGGGTTTCGACTAGAGTTTTCTGAAACTCCCAGGCAGGACACATATCCCAGAGTTCTCCATTTTTCCCAACAAGAGAAAGGTTTTATAGACTGCGAAATACAGGAATTGTTGCAAAAACACACCATAGCAGTGTGCGACGACTGTCCACGAGGGTTTTGCAGCAATATATTTCTAGTTCAGAAGAGAGGTGGAGGTCACAGGCTGGTTTTAAATTTGGGAGAATTCAATTATTTCCTAGTCTATCTAGGGATCTGTCCATCCCCATATACCCTCCACACCGACGTTTCCTTCAATTTCAATGGAACGGGCGGTAGTTTCAAATATTCGCCCTTCCTTAAGAGCTTTCTTTGGCTCCCGGGTGTTTCACAAAGGTGATGAAGCCGGTAGTAGTGCAACTCCGGGAGCAGGGAGTGCGCTTGATAATTTATCTGGACGACATTCTAATCATGGCTCACAGTCCGGAATTATTGTCGCAGCATCTACAAATGACGGTGTCATTGTTGCAGAGCCTAGGATTTGTGATCAATCAGACCAATCAGACCAAGTCAGCACTGAGCCCGTCTCAATCGATGGAGTTTCTGGGGTTTGTGATAGACTCTCAGAAGGCTCAGCTGAGCTTGCCGAAAATGAAATTGAAAGATCTAAAGAAGGAGATTGTGAAGCTGCTCAGCAAGCAGATAGTATCCCTTCGGACGATCGCCAGAGTTGGGGGACTGTTGTCATCGTCCATTCAAGCGATTTTTCCAGGACCCTTGCATTACAGGGCATTGCAGAGACTGTAGATACAACATCTCTAGAAGGGTCTGGCCTACACAGATCTTGTTCCGCTGTCTCAGGAGATGCGTTGGTGGTTAGCACACGTGGAGGCATGGAACGGCAGAGCCATTTTCTGCTCAGTACCAGAGGTGGTCATAGAATCAGACGCAAGCCGTTTGGGCTGGGGAGCGTGCTGTGGCAGTGTTTCCACAGGAGGAAGATGGTCTCCCCCAAGAGCTGGAATTACACATAAATTGCCTAGAATTTGCACGTCAAGATCCTGTCTCCCAGACAGACGTCGTGCTGCATCCTTCTTCGGATGGACAACGTGTCTGCAGTGAGGTACATAAACAAATTAGGAGGGACGAGATCGTCCATGCTGGTGGAGATTGCCAAAGATTTTTGGCACTATTGTGTCAATCACCAGATCACGGTAATTGCGGAGTATATACCGGGCCAGTCCAATGAAGTAGCGGATTGGAATTCAAGGCACCTCAAGGATTACAGTGACTGGAGGCAGCTTCCCAATGTGTTCCTTTGGATCCAGGACCTGTGGGGCCCGTGTCAGACGGACTTGTTTGCGTCCAGGTTGAACAGCCAACTTCCCAGGTTTTACAGTTGGAGGCCAGATCCGGTAGCAATGGCAACAGATGCTTTTCTCCAGGATTGGTCGGGAGCAGTGAATTATGCTTTCTCGCCTTTCCTTCTTATTCCGAGAGTGACCTCTCATATTCTCAAGCAGACGGCGGAAGTGGTGTTAGTGACGCCACTGTGGAGGTCGCAACCTTGGTTTCCGGTCCTCTTGAGGATGTGTTACGACCTTCCCAGGATGTTACCTTATTCAGAGTCTCTCCTCCAGGGCTCTCTCGGGGAGCGTCGTCCACTAATCCTATCTCAGCGACTGTCGCTGATGGTATGGAGACTTTCAGGCAACAGTGGGATTGCCAGGAGTTTCGGGAGCTGCTTCAGAGTTCATCAAGCAAGCTGGGCCCCATCCACCAGAAAACGATACTCCTCAGCCTGGAAAGGCCGGATGGGTTGGTGCGTGGAACGGGATTTGGATCCCATGGGGCAGGACTTTCCCATATTGTGAATTTTTTGTCAGAGAAGGCAGAGAGTGGACTGGCCTACAGGTCAGTGAATAATTTTCGGTCGGCCATCTTGGCGGGTCATACCCAAATAGACGGAAAACCGTTGGGTATGCACCCTTTTATATGTAAGCTTCTTAAGGGCATCGGATTAGCTAATCCTCCTAAGCCTAAGTATTCCGGCTTTTGGGATGTCTCTTTGGTCATTAAACTCTTTGACAGTTGGCCTGCTAACGATCTTCTGTCCAGGAAACAACTCTTCGCAAAATTGGCTATGTGGTTGTGTTTATCGGCTTGCAGACGCTCGTTGGACGTGCGCGCACTGGATATTACAGTTAGAGTATTTACTCCGGAAGGAGTTTCCTTTACTATTACAGGTCGTACAAAAACTCTGTCCAGGCATGTTGAATATAATGCATTTCCAAATAATCCTAAATTATGTGTTGTCCAATGCTTGAAAGCTTACGAGGAATGTACTCGTCCTTTGAGGCCTGTGGGAGTTTCTCAACTTTTGATTGCAGTGCAAAAGCCATTTAAGCCTGTCTCTGCGGCGACTATTGCCAGGTGGCTTAAGTTCATCATGAAAGAGGCTGGTGTGGATGTTCTGTTGTTTGGGGCTCATTTAGTTCGGGGTGCAATGGCATCAAAGTCATATCTGCTGGGTGCGAACATTCAGGATATCATGCATTGCGCTGATTGGTCGTCTGAATCGACATTCAAACAGTTTTATTATAAGCCGGTGGGAGCTATAACATCTGTGGTATTTGATAAAGCGTTAAACTAGCATAATCCGAAGCCTCCGGTCCTGTAATAGAATCAATAATTAGCTAGCTTTCGCGCCAAGAATTTTCAATTCTATTAAGGACACGGAGGCGAGGATTATCCCACCCAGTATTGTCAATTTATTAACTATGCTTGCCCACCCGTTGTTATAAAGCTATTGGCTGATATTAAACGGAAGTTACGGGATGTTTTTATATCTATTTATAGGTGCTGACAAGAAGAATGAGTGACCGCTTCTGTCATCTGACGGTTTAAGTTGGAATTGAGGAGCATATTACCAACAACTAGCGATAATTTTTGTCTCTAACTTGTTTAGAGACAAAAATTATCGCCGCACATCGGCGATTTTTATCGCAGATAAACCTTGCTATTAGCAAGGTTTATCGCAAATGCGATAAAAAACCGCCGCAATGCATGAATATCGCTGAAAAGTCAGCGATATTCATGCATTATCGAGCAGATGCTCTTAGCCATGTTATCCACCTCCCATTGGATAACATGGTGAAGAACTGCTCAGGGCAGGTGTTAGCTTTTGGAGATATTCGCGCTTAGCGCGAATATCTCCAAAAGTTGGTAATAGGAGATAGCGATGTTAGCGACTGTTTCCAGTTGCTAACATCTTGGCACGCCCACTTTGCATGTCATTAGTGATAAATATCACTGACATGCAAAGCGGGGCCCAAGATGGTCGCTATCTCCTATTAGCTGTCACTAACTGGTGTTAGCGACAGCTTGGTAATAGGGAGATAATTTTATCTCTGCTTTCTTGGCTTTTAAAGCCAAAAAAGCGGAGATAAAACCCCTTGATAATATGCCCCTGAGTTCCAGGTTGGCTTCCACGTTGGAGGATCAAGAGTTATTTCATGGACTTAGTTTGCAAGTTCGAGCAAAGAAAGAGGAAGATGGGACTGTTACCAGGGCTCTTATGAGGGCAAAGTGGGCGTGACTGATGCAAAGCATCATGGACAATGTAGTTTTTCATATCATAAGTGTATGTTTATTGGCTGCTGTGTTCTTTACAGTCAAGAAAGAGAAGCATAATTCTCGCCTCCGTGTCCTTAATAGAATTGAAAATTCTTGGCGCGAAGGATAGCTAATTTTTGATTCAGAGCCCTTCCTGAAGGTACTGTTGTTGAGACAAATTCAGAAAAAACACCATACTTCCAATTCCCAGTGTCTGGGATGAGTAGTCTAACTCCTGATGCGTGGCACTTGGCAGGGCTATATGCATTTCCGCGTTGAAGAAGCTGCAGTGTCAGTCTGGACTGTCCTGTCTCACTCAGGTCTGTTAGTAGGTATACACACGAGTACATTGTGGAAGTACCCTAACCCCACGGAGCCTGGCCGCTCTTTATCGTTTTCAATGCCACAAAGAGCCCTGCTTTTAGTATGAAGGTAAAGCAGCATTTTGAGGCGCGCACAGGATTGTGGGTATGCAGAGTGCTGGTGACGCGCTGACTGTTCCTCTAGAGCCTCCTGACCTCTAGTGACAACAAGGAGCGTTGCAGCTCCCGTTCCCTCACGCAGGCGCGCGTCAGTCCTTACACACGGCGCCTCGTCCTGCGTCACATGACATTGTGACGCCTTCCGTCACCCAGTGTTACACACGTGGCGATGACGCCTTCCTGAGGGAAGCAGTGGGCGCTCCTCTCCTCAGCGAGGCCAAACCGCCCCCGGATAATAACATTTCTTACCAATCACGGAGCTTCTTGTGGAGAAACCCTACAAAAATATCAACAACTTCCGCTTCTCACGGCCCCTCGAAGTGAGCATGACCCACGGAGTGCCAAATTATTTTTTGTTAGTAGAAAGTTGTCCTGTCTGCGCAGTCGCAATAAAAATTTAACTTCCTACTGGTAGGGTGACTTTACACCGGTGACGTGCCAGTCATTCTCATGAATGCCTGTGTGTGCACAGCTACAGGTGCTCCTTCTCCTATTAAACAAACGCCTGTATCACCTGCAGTGATGAATCGGGTGTTTGCCGCAGAGGCTTCTGGGTATGCAAATTTTTGTGGCTAGCCACACCCCTCCAGTGACAGCAAGGCTCCTGCAGCAGCCACATGGTGACATGTGCTCTGGATCCAGGCTGTGGAGAATCTCAAAATCCAGTAATAATCACACAGGCCAACATTTCAGGAGATTGAGGGGGAGGTTTAAAATAGAAAATCAGGAGAATGAAAATCCCCATTGACTTCTGTTGTAGAAAATGCAATTTCAGGCGGGAGACGGCTAAAATAAAGGCATTTGTGGCTTGAAAAATCGGTAGTCTCCCACCTGAATAGGGTGTATTGGCATGTATGAATAATGACCAAAGGCTCCGTGGGGTTAGGGTACTTCCACAATATACTCGTGTGCATAAGTGCCCAAGACCCGATTCACACAGGACAGTCCTGACTTTTGCAGTGAAAGGTCTGTCTCCGTCTGACATGGCAGCTTCTTCAATGCAAGTCAATGGGGAAACACATCTAGCCCTGCCCAGTACCACGCATCAGGAGTGAGACTAACACATTTTACTGCTGGTGTCCGCATCAATAGACTCCAATGCATTAGTCACGCAATTATAGCGCTCGGGGAACACTGCAGGAGCCGTGATCGAGGAACTGAGCTGCGCAGCCCTGAGCGATCGCACCGGCATGTGCTGTGCTAGTAGAGCATGCTTTCTCACTTGTTGCAATGTTTACACACTGCAGAGCCTCCTAAAAAAGGCGCTCCGGTGCGCTGTAGAGAATCAATCAATCAATCAATCAATCAATCAATCAATCAATCAATCAGAGGGCAGGTGTCACTGTCATTAAATATTCCAGCAATGGATCCTGGAGGCAGCACCTTGCCTGTTGTTCGTTCCCGGCAATGCACCCGCCCCACTGTGACCTCGCACGGGCTGATTGACCAGAGTCAGACACCTCCAGGCAGCAGCTTTATTTTAAGTTGCCGCAACAGCACATTAAATCTAGACATTCACCCACGTCCAAATGAAGCCTACCTGCTGAGGGTTTCAGATCGCTATGAGTAAAAAGAATTAATAAATTCAGTGTTATTATGAGTGACATTTCAATGGCTATGAGTGACACTTACTCAAAAGCAAAATCAAGCAATGAACACGAGGAAAAACGAATACATATCAGAAGTTACACCCATTTGAGCAACGAGAAACTCTAAGAAGATCTTAAAACTGCTGCCAAGGACCAGAGATGGAAGGGCAATAGCCAGAGACAGACTGCACTACTCAGTCACAGAGGGCAGGGGGCACTACAGCTGCCCAGAAGATGGTCTCATTGGTCTGATCATTCATCGCCACGCACTATCCTAAAAAGCAAATTTCATGGTACAGCATAGCAAGTGCAACTAGGGTATTATACCATGACGCCCAAGCACAGGCATATTTGTTATTATACCACCATATTGCTGAATCCATCATTCAAGTCTTAAGTATTGATGCGTGTAAGTAAACACTGTAAAAACCCTGCAACTGATACACCCATACCTTTACATTCTGTCCATGCATCTCCTGGCTCCAAGGACAAGGTATGTGCTCTGCAGTGTTTGCTGGTTAAGAACTTCTCCACCTCAGATAGGTAATATTAACGGCAAAGTGTTTAGTTATCGGTTCCTGGTTCCTCATACATAGAGAGTGATGCCAGTAAGCCCCAGCACAACAGCTACTCCTGGTCAACTGCTGCCCCCAATGTTCCTATTTTAATACCGATCATGTCCCTCACCGACCTTCCACTCACAACACTCCAATGTCCCACACACCTTCCCCTCAATACAAATAACAAACACAACAAAACAACAATAGATGAATGACACATGCCCTTTCCCCCCTTAGAACACCAACTACCAGGAAATAAATATGCACACTGTAAATAACTAAAATATAATATTATTCCATTACAAGCTCTTTAATATGACCACGCAATTTACTCTCTCTCGCACTTCGAAGTACTCTCACATCTGGATCACTCTGACCTCCACCATTGGCCACCCCAGAACTCCCACACATCTCACTCACCCTAGAGTTTGCTTCAACCCTTGAACACACCTCATCACCCATCAAGTATCCACTTAGTGTCATGCATACCACACTCCTGACCATTATGTCCGCTAACTCTCCTGCACTCACTCACATGGCATAAATTCCGCACTCTCCCAGCTTCAAGTTTCACTGCATCTTTCAACACCTAAGCAATTTTAAGTTTTTTTAAGCAATTGCACTGAAAGTTTTAACTTCTTCAACGGTCCGATGGATCGGAGATGACAGGGCAGATTTACAAGCCCTTTGCACCACTTTTGCGTCACTTTTAACATGAAAACATTGGTGCATGGGGCTTGTAAATCTGCCCGAGATGTTTAAAGTAACTCTTAAGTTTATCTAAGTAACGGTATCTTCCCCATTGTTATTGAAAGGCATTTTTGCATGAAGCTAAATCCCTTAATTCACTGCATAGAACGTGACAAGGAGAGTTGTCACAGGAAACAAAGTCACAGTCGCTTTAGGAACAGCAAGCAAAAGCGTCATAGGCGGTAGGGATACGTGTGGGAGAGACCAGAGAAGTGGCTCCCTCGACCGAAGACATCACAGGTATGGGTGTGCCGTTTGTTAGCTTGCACCAGTGAATAGATGGGGCAAACACTTATGTTTCAGTGTTTCATACCAATTTATGTGAGATATCAGGTTTTTCTTTTTACACCTGTCAGTAGCAGGATTTTATCGGCGGGCTTTAAACCGCCAACAATTTCGATGTGCAGAAGTCCCGTTGGTGTTCTAGACCGTCTATCCCAGGTGCTGTTTTATTTCTTCTGTAGTAGTCTTTTCCCATTTACTATACACCATGTGTGAAACAGTAACAATGATGGCACTGAAGAACCAAGGCTCCGGTGCTTTGCCAACAAACATTGGCACCTGAGCGACCTCTGAAGGGAAACATCCTTTACAACGCGGTGTTTGCACCGCGGGCCTTTACGACGCAGCCATCACAACGCAAGTCGTTACTACGACTTGCGCTTGATGGCGCTCTTGCTTAAGGAATAGTTTAATTTTCTTTTCCAACACCTTCTCTACTGTTACGTCGGCTGGAGTTGGAATAGAAAATTAAAATAATACACAATCCAGCGCCCTCCAACGCAAGTCGTTGTAACAACTTGCGTTGTGATAACTGCGTTATAAGGGTTGCGCGGTGTAAACACCGCGTCGTAATGACATACATCCCCCCTGAAGGCTCCTTGAAGCCCGACCGCTACTTCAGTACAGTTGCATGCATTAATACGTTTTTTTTCTGTCTTGTACTTTCTTAAATATGATTGGGGGTAGCTATAAAGAAAGAAGCATAATTGTTGTAATCCAAACTCACTGCAAATCAGTAACACAAAATTAATTCAACACATAGTGGCACAGTAGCACTAGCAAGCTCAGTAGAAAAATTGCTGGTAAATTTAAGTATCAATCCTCCAGATTGTACGGCCTGTAACATTTGTTGGACGTTTTGCCCGGCATTATACTTGCCCTAGTACTGTGGGTGGACTTCAGTACACATAAGAACACCAGTCTTTTTTGTATCTCCTTTTATAGTATAGGCTCTGCTTCTGGTGACAGTCTCCACCGAAGATTAATACAAAACATCCAGGGGGCATTCATGCATTAAAAGTAAATGTCTATCATTCTTTATTATCGCTCGACAAACCTTGGCTGGTTTCACTTTCACCAACAACGACCCATGCGTCCACTCCTTCCTTGCCTTGCCTTTCGGTTTGACACAAACACCGCTGCTGAGTCTTCCTATCCACTACCCGCCCATATTGTGTCTCCCACCCAGGCAGGCATCTTCTTTCACCTTCCACCCATCCTTCAACAACCCATGCATCGGATTCCTATCAGCCACCTGCATGCTGCTTCCAAAGTATCCTTCTATGGTAGTTGACTCGTTTGTCCTTCCTCCTTCCTCCTTCCATCCTACTTCACTTCTTTCACATTTTGTAAAAACACATCCATCAAGGTCATCTGATCAGACTTTTAGTCTTCTCCATAACTTTCACAGCTGAGTTGGAGTCTGATAGAAGAGGCCTTGTTTAATCAACTCACGCTGGTGGTAAGGTAATGCTATTGCTAATGCATTGACCATGCCAAGTGAAGGTGATGTCATTCAACCGTTGTATATTGTCCAGTACAACTTCAAGTTCATACTTACTTATTAAGTCTCAGAGTACAGTGAGGGAAATGTTCCCCTACCACCTAGTAATGCGGATAAGTAATGAATAAAACTTACCACTGCCCACCGCTAATGTTTCCTCCCCCACTGGTGCTCCTGTAGATGCCGCAGCTCCTGTCCCCTCCGGGATGGCTACAGTTGCATCTCCGCTGGCCCCGTCGGCACTGGTTGGTGGTAGTGGTTGTACACCTATAAAAACAATTACACCTTTTTAGATGCATGCACACCTCCCCCTATTGTGCTTGTTTTTTCACCAGGAAAGAAGTTTGGCAAAACAGTTAAATACAAGATAAATCATCAGTAGTACAAATTGTGTATGACAGCTGAGTCACTAGACAGACATTAGTATTAATTTATTATGTTATATGGTCCCTAAGCTCATCTCATCTCTACTGCTACTCTAGTACTTGGAAAGATTGCCTGAGCCATGTAACCATTTTAGATTAATGTCTACTGTTTTGGGCATGTTACCTCGCAGCTTGTTGCGCAGTAAGACGCCTTTGAGGCCACATGAGTGTTGCAATGCATACAACTGAAGAGGTAGAAAAAAAACAAGGCACGTTTTTGTATGTACTATGGAGTTTGGTTAGTCCCTATTGCTTATCCATAATGTTACACCTTTTGGCATGACTGCAAATAGCTTGCATAATTGTATTTCATACTGTCTAACGTGCACCACTTTTGTCATTATTTTTAGGCAGATGAGAAGATTTCCTTCTACGAACCCAGAGATTTCCAGAGCTTACTAAAGATGTATGTGTAACCACCAGTATACGTTCAATGGTGAGGGGTCTCCCACATTTTCCACAGTTCCCTATCGTGCACTAGTAGTTTTACAAGTGTATAGTTTTAATCTTCTTTTTTTTTCCTGGTTGACCTGGATGTATTTCACTCAAAAACTTACAAAGATTGTTAATATTTAAAAAAAATAAAGCTTTTGAACTACCACATTGACTCTGGAATATATTTTGAGCGTCTGTGGTGTTGTAAATGTAAATGTATTGCGACTTATATAGCGCACGTATCACCCGAAGGCATCAAGGCGCTTGCCTTGGGAACCCGTCCTGGCTTTTCCCTGTGAGATAACCCCTACTGGGTATCCCCAGGGTGAAAGCCAGGCATCCTGCAGCAGGTGGGCCGCCGTAGTGGAGATTAAGCAACTATTGCCCAGAGTTGCAGCGTGGGACCCCATGATTAGAATAGTCACCAAGGCGAGATTTATCGAGTCCGTGGACATTTTGGGCTCAGGACCCTGCCGCGTCGGGAATTGAACCCTGGTCCCGGGCCAGACCTCTGCATCCGGGTCTGCCGCTCTAATCAGTGAGCCGCACTCCTCCACTAAGTTGTAGACTTACATGAGTGAGGGAGCTAAAGGGTGTTACTTATGTTATGGGTTGTGCAATAAAATCATTGGGTATCTTCGTTTGGGGAGTCGGGAGTTGGATAATTGAATCGATGACTAATGACTGAGACACTATAGGTAGTCGGTCAGTGAATTGTGGGTTCCCCTGAGTTCTGTGACTGAGCTGTAAGTAAGGTCCAACCTCCCTATCACCGACATACAATTTTCTGGTGCATATTTCTGTATGTGGCTGTGCATAGAGAATACCCAGAAGAGTAGTAGTAGTATACTAACGTTTACAAAATACTAGACAAACATCTGGTTGCGCATTTTGTTGGTGGCAATTGACAAAGCCTAGAGATTACAGAGGAAAACGCAAAAGACAGGAGTGGACCCAGTGGCTACAGCTATTCTATCACAGATTTATTGAAAGAATACCTTAACTAAAGAGCGGCCAACAGGGCAAGCTTAGCTACAGATAGTCTAATAGTACTAGCACAGAGAGAGTCATAGCAGCGGCAGTTTGAAGGAACTGAAAGGCAGGGACAGATACCCAAAATTTGGAAAACATAATGAAGATCAATGAAGCTTTTGTTAAAATTGAATTAGGAAGGAAGCGTAATTAATCGGTAGGACTTACTGGGGCCAGCAGCAGGATCCTCACTAGAGGAGTGCTCTGGTGGTCGACCCGCCGACTCGGACCCCGTCATCTTGTTCCTGGGTTCTGCGGATCATGTAAGAGATAATAAAGAAAGAGAAAAACATTGAGTGCTGTGAAACAAATACATCATTAAAAAAATGCTCAAACATTTTAGGAAACAACAATTGCAATAAAATTGACCTATCAAATGACTACTGGCTTGCAGGATTCACACGACCTACACAACCTATTCCAGACGGGCCAATTGTTCTGTAAGTAGGCATTTCCATTTTATTTTTGCCAGCCAAAATGCATAGATGAGATGGAGGACACATGCATAATTTTGTGCATACACGAAATTGTTGGTTGGTTGAGTCATATTTTGTTCTGCTACTGACTGACAATGCTATTGCTGCTAAGCCTACCACTCACTAAACAAACTACAAAGAGGTTCTATGGAGGGCTGGGGTATGAAGAAACTAAGCATTTATTGACAGAGGAGGCTTCATGCGGACCGTAAAAAAAATATGAACTAATACTAAGTAAACTTATTACTGTTGATCTTCAGCGCCGGGACGCCTCTTTGCTGGGGCAGCTGTCGCGCTTACACAAACTGCTAACATTAACATTAACATTAACATATCCATCCAGCACTATTTCACTGACAGACAATGGAAGGACTAGACTCTAGCAATAGCATTAACTAACTTCAGTTCTCTACAATAAACTCTAACATCAATATACAGCCGAAGCTAGCGCAAACTTTCAAACAAGTAAGAGAAGTGACGAGCAGCACCTGTGTCATACAATCACAGAAGATTTTGAAACGGAATTGATCTGCAATGTAACTAAGCGCAAAAGTAATCGTGTTACTTATTCACCCAAGATTAAGAAAGACACAATACTTATACTACTATATATATATATTACTAGCTACTCACCAAGCCCCACAACCTCGACACCTAGCAGGTCCAACAGGTCCTGCTCTCAGTCCAGAATGTCTGCCCAATGGTGGGACAGCTGATGGTGGGTGCGCCGGATACCGGAGCAGCGGAAGACTGCCCGGCGCACCTTCGCCCACCGCCGGAGACGATCCTCTGGGGGTAACTGGAGCCGGGCCTGCTGCCAAGGTCAAGGGGAGGTGGTGCTGGATGAAAAAAACAAGAGCGGCCACCTCCTCCTCCCCGAAAAGTTGCCGGGGCTTCACCCCTGCAGGTCTCATTCTGCCGCAAGTCAGCCGGCTTTTGGGCACAGGCGCCTTGCCCTTCGAGCTGGTGGTACTGCTGCCCTTTGCCATGGTTCTGGGGTGGAGCAGAAAAGAAAAGGTAGAGAAAAAAAAGTTAGGGGAAAGAAGTAGCAGGGTAAAAAAAGGAAGTAAAATAAAACAGTAGAAAAGTGGAATAAAAGTTGTAAAAGTAGAAATAAAATGCAAAATATAAACTTAGGGACAGAGAGAGATAGGTAATAAGTGAAAAAAGTGAGAAAAACTGTGAAAAAAATAAGGATTGCAAAGATTAAAGGTGGATAGAAAACTAGGCCCAAAACCATAGCATAGAGTGTGAAAAACAAGATGGCCACGCCCATCGTGACCACGTGGGTACGTTCGCGCGATATTTCTCGCTAACACGCACTTTGTCCGCGCGAACAAGTAGATGCATTCCCGAACATGACTTGCACAACTCGAACACGTTATGAGCGACCCGGAACAGGAAATAGGGGAACCCGAGCGGGCAGGACAATTGAAAAAACAAGATGGCCGTGCCCAAAGCCCACTTCATGGGTAAGTTCACGCGCTACACATCCCGAGCACGCAGGCAGCGCCCCGAACACGCTTACCGTGCTCCCGAGCAAAAAAACGGTCGTGAACGGGTCAAACAAGGTACTACGCTTGCTCTCGGAGCTACGTGAATCTCGCGGAGTGCAAGAGCGTCTTCGCGTAGCTTCGCGGAGCTCGTACTAGACTTAGGTTAGGTACATTGGGGTAGGCGTATTTTAGAAGCACCAATTGAGTATTTTAGCCTGTGTTATTTATGTATGTATTTTTATATGTCATAGCACCAGACAATGCTGTTACAGTATTATTTTATATTCCTGTTTACTCTGTACGCATTATACTTTGCATTCTGTCTAACAATTGTAGCAGTTCACCTCTCTTGTATGGGAAAGAAGACTGTTCAATAAACCCCTTTTATTGAAACACCTGTCTCTCTATTTTCTCTGCAACTCTGGAGAAACGAAGCATGCACGATTGACTGAGTAAAATAGTTACCTATTGTTTCCATGACTCTGAAGATACGTTTTATTCTTGGAGAAACAAAGTTGCCATGTTTATGCGGTTGTCGTAAACTAATCCCTTCTTGTGTATTTGAGAAAGTTTCTAGTGACCTCTTGTGGTACTGAAAATTCTGGACCCGTGTTATAAACATGTCATATCATGACGATTTTGGTATCGGCAGACCGGAAATGACAAGTACGCTACACACGTGCATTTTCAGTGTATTCGAGCATTGGGATCACCCTTAAACCAGAGTTTCCGTCTCGAACCCTCGGGTTCCATTTTGTGAACGGCAGCCATCTTATGATTGCCCACACATAGCCAAACGACCAAAGGCCCAACCCGAGTCCGAAGGACACGTACACCTTTGCTGACTCTTCTGTGACCTGAGCAAGCTGACTCCACTGCCCGAAGCCAAACCTGTTCGGCCAGATCCTTCCCAGTGGCCGAGCGAGATTAGTATTATTATTATTATTAGTATCAAGGCATAAAATGTCATAAACCTTTCATCGCGCACAAACCATGCCTAATCTTACACACACCTGTCTCTGTTTTCTTCTTTATGACTCGCTTTACGAGGAGGAGGTTCCCGTTTTTATTGGGGGTCCACCGATATCTGATGGAAATACTGAACCTTGCCGGGTAATTGATCATGGGTAGGAATTACTAAAATGTGGGCTTGTCATCATGACTCTGCTTTTCTTTTGTAGTGAAAATATTCGAATGGTCTAACTGTAAAACAAGGAATTTGTGCCTAAAGCATAATATTTTGTATAAAGAGAGAAGGCTGGCATGAACGTTTGAGCAGTCTCCTGAGAACCTACATGCTGTTGTACTTCTAGGATACCTGTTACTGGTTGCAACCAATAAATAGGATCTTTGACTTCACCTAGAAGACTCTATGTTTCTGTAGTCCGAAACAGGAAGGACTCGAGGTCTTCGGGTGTTGTCCCCTGGCACCGCTGGGTTCCGAAAAACCCAGTACCTCAGTTGACGCCCAATGTGGGGCGATTTCAGCGGTACCGGTCCAAGCCAGAGGTTCGTGAGGAGCTTCGTGTGAAAATTCTGGAGGAAGGCCGCCACTTCATCGACCCCTGCATGTCGATGTGGTCCGAAAGACTTTGCTGCGAGGTTCCCCGCGTCCCGACGGCTACGAAGGACTGCTGCCCTGACTATCGCCCTGTTTTGGACCCTTGTTGATTGGTAGAGCGAAACGATAGACGAGTCTTCTGGTGACGTCATCGATACCTCAGTTAAGCATAAGTGGAGCGTCTCCCAGTCCTTAGTTTGATTCTTAGTTTTTGGTATCCTTTCGAGGATAGGTTTTGTTTGGAACTTGCAAGCGCCAAAACCGAGGGACTCGTGTATTCACGAGACTATTGTACTCGATAATCCTTCGAAGTTTGAAGCTAGACTAGAGAGCGAAGATGCCTGGTTTTAGCAAACTTAGAAATTTGTTTTGTCTTGGTTGTAGTAAGGATTCCCGATTGGAGGACTCGTGTCCGGTTCCTCCGGTTGGAACTCCAACTTATGAATTATATGTGAAACATGGCGTAGGTCCCATCGCATATAACGAAGTATGGATCCGATACACCAGAAACGATGGTGTTTTAAAATGGCCCCAATATGGTAGTTTCGACACGGAAATTTTAGACAATCTGGAGGTTAAACTTTTCAAAAAGAAAGCCCGGCCGGCAATGTTTGACTCTTTTCGCCTATGGTGCAAAGAAGCCAAACAGAAAGAAATGAAGTTAGCTAAGAAAAATAAAGGAGGTATGTCAATGGTACAAGCTGCCGTTGCGTTCAGGGATAATGAGGAAGAGCAAGAGAATGAACGAATGCTTAGAAGTAGGAAGTTAGCAGTAGATAAGTGCTACCCAGTTTTGCCACGTAAAGGACAAAAATCAAGGGAAGAACTAGACAAAGATCCTTTAATGTCTCATCTACTGAGCTCACCACCTCCTTATGCGCAGAGTGCTACAGCACCTCAGCAACCTTTGGTTGTGCAACAACCGATTGTTGGACCACAGGTTCTACCGCAACAATCAGCCCCTCTTCAGCTGGTTCCTACTCCTCCGATGCAGCCCCCTCAAGGGCCGTCGCCTTTGCTACCTACTCCACCTGTGCTCTCTACGACTTTGCCTATCCCATCGACTATTTCTCCTAATACTGCCTCTGCTACTGCTTCCACCTCTGCCTTACCTCAACATGTCTTTCCTCCTGTCCTTCCGTCAACTTCTCCTTCCGTTCGACAAAGAATGACAAATACTGTTACTAATCTTTTCTCACCTTTCTTCGGGTCGCCTAATACGACCCCTAACACGGAACGAAGACAGTTGCGGAGTCAACTGCCCGACTGTCGAGAGAGAGAATTACTGAATCTGTTAGCATATAAATGGGTTCTCGACAGTGTAAGATATGATGTACAGTCTATCGTGGAAGTCTTCCGTCAATGGGAAGCATCGAAGCAGAGATATGCTTTTGAGCAAATGTGTGTTTATCTCTGGGATGATTTGGAGGGAAACGATCTGGAATGCAACCCGCCTGAGTTGTGCTGTGTGCGGTTCGATTTCGCGGAGGGCATGATCGTAGGTGACGATGTTGAGAGAGCGGTTGCGACATTGTTGTCATATCGGAGTAAGGGGGGCACCTCTCCTTCACTATTTGAGCGTGACGCATCCGGTAGGAAAAAGGCGAGACAGTATCCCATGAGAGAAGTTCCCCCAGTTTGGAGGGAAGGGGACGCAAATGCTAATCCAGCCATACCGCCACATTTTCAACGTGTGTGGGTACACGTTCCTTGGAAGCGAGCTGAAGTCTTGGCCCTTAAACAGACGTTGCCTGACCCCCGTAAAAATCCTGCAGGGTATTACAAGGAATTATCACAGACTGTAAGCTCATGCATTATGAACTTAGCCGATATAGACATGTTGTTCGGGAACGTTGTTCCACAGCCTTTATGGGGAAAGATTCGCCATGCCGATCATGATCAGGAGTTAGGTGATACATGGGTTAATATTGCTGCTACAGATAACAGACAAGTTGGTGGAGCTAAACCCGAGCCTTTGATAGCTGAACTCCCCGGTAGAATAATTACCTATATGAAAACATTAATGCCTGAATTGTGTGTCAATTGGGATAAGTTGTCTGCGTGTAAGCAGAAGAAAGATGAAACGGTGTCCGACTTTTTCACACGGTTCAAAGAGACTTTCGCAGATCATAGCGGTCAGGATATGGCTACCGAGGGTGGCCAGAGATTGTTTGTCGATAAATTTGTACACAATTTGCTTCCTGAATTGTGCAATAAATTGAAGGACTCTGAGAGTGCTTGGGCCGTTTCCACGTCAGCACAGATTTTAGCTACAGCCCAGTACTACGAAAATAGGCGCAAAGACGAGTTAGAGAAAGCGGATAAAAAGACTAAGGAATTAAAAACTAAGATTCTCCTACAGCGAGCTTATCCACCACGTACTAATAGTCAGCGCGAATATCAGCAGCCTCAGCAGTATTCGGGAAACTCACAAAGAAATGAGTTCCCTCAACAACTTTTACCGTACGGTCCTAATCAGTGTGCGTATTGTAGAGAAGAGGGTCATTTTAAGAGTAGTTGCCCGGTCTTATTACAGCGCACACATGGGTCCGGTGCGAGAGGTCGTGGTGCTCAACAAACGCCTAGAGGTAGGGGACGCAGTGCGTTCCCGCAGAACGCACGATCTTTTCTGCCCCAGATAAACGCATTTGTAATGTCGTATCAAATTTCCGTCTTGAACAACCAGCATGGGAGATCAACCTCACAGACGATTTCAACACAAATCTCCTACATCGCCCGGAAGATGAGGACAACATCTTGGTAGTACAACAATGCCATATAGACCACAATAGGCTCTATATATTTATTTTCCTTGTCCAGTCGGACAGGAAACTTTAATAGTTAAATAAACAACAATCTTATTTTTGATACTGGTACACAGCAATAAGACATTGCAGCACGACACACTCCTGTGCCGTACCGTGGAAAACAGGCAAGAAGAGTAAGATGATAGGAAAGTGTGTATCAGGCAAAAGAGAAGAACGGACAGGTCACTGTTTTGAGTCAGAAATTTTTTAACAGTGTATCCTGAGGTGGTGCAAACAACAAATACACAATGAATATACTGTATGCCCACTTAAAGGAGTCGACTTTTCGATCCCGCGCTCAGATTAACAAGGGATCATCATCAGGACTTAATAGATTGTTTGCCTGGTTTAATCATTGTATCACGCCTTTGGAAAAGTTGCACCAAAGGAGAGGGAATTTCAAAGCGCCACGAATCAGTCATCAATGGCGTGCACCGCAGATTATAGCTTAGGTGGTGCTAGCGCTTAATGTTATAAAATTCCAAGCGCATGGAAGGGGAGACCGTATCCTTCGTCGTTGTTAGAACGATGCAGCGGTGACGCACACACGGATGAACCATTCGGACCGTGGCACAGTCCACACGAGCGGATCATTGAATTTGGATGACCGCCTTCGACATTGGCCATCAAGCCCTTCCCTAACCCCTATTCGTGAGCGTAACAGCGGCAAATGACAATTTTCGCACCGCCGCTCACAACAAGAGGATTCGGATCCCACCGGTCCCACGCATCGTTCTAACAACGACGAAGGATACGGTCTCCCCTTCCATGCGCTTGGAATTTAATAACATTAAGCGCTAGCACCACCTAAGCTATAATCTGCGGTGCACGCCATTGATGACTGATTCGTGGCGCTTTGAAATTCCCTCTCCTTTGGTGCAACTTTTCCAAAGGCGTGATACACTGATTAAACCAGGCAAACAATCTATTAAGTCCTGATGATGATCCCTTGTTAATTTGAGCGCGGGATCGAAACGTCGACTCCTTTTAAGTGGGCATACAGTATATTCATTGTGTATTTGTTGTTTGCACCACCTCAGGATACACTGTTAAAAATTTTCTGACTCAAAACAGTGACCTGTCCGCTCTTCTCTTTTGCCTGATACACCCTTTCCTATCATCTTACTCTTCTTTCCTGTTTTCCACGGTACGGCACAGGAGTGTGTCGCGCTGCAATGTCTTATTGCTGTGTACCAGTATCAAAAATAAGATTGTTGTTTATTTAACTATTAAAGTTTCCTGTCCGGCTGGACAAGGAAAATAAATATATAGAGACTATTGTGGTCTATATGGCATTGTTGTACTACCAAATTGTTGCTTAGGACCTATGTCTTTCTAATATAATTGCTACCCATGGTCCATAGCTACCCCCTGGGTCCCCTTGTCCTTCAAGAATTAGATGAGGACAACATCGTCACAGCTAATGAATTTTGGGGAGTCGAAACCCAAGAGATCCCACCCACAAAGAAAATAGACAAAGTGGGTAGGCAGTTGATGTGGGACCTCGAGCACTTAGGACTACGGGTGATAAATGGAAGAACTAGCCAAGACAAACCCCCTTTTACCAACTACATTGGCCATAATAAAAGTACAACTCTGGACTATACCATAGTCTCATTAGCCCTATTAAGACTAATAAAAAGTTTCCAAATAATATGCTCTTTAGACAGTGACCATTCGATGCAGCACGTTGAAATGACACTGGCACCATCAAGCGTGGAGAAGTGTGGCTCAAATGGTTAGAGTGGCAGACCTTGATGCAGAGCTCAGGCCCGGGACCAGGGTTCGATTCCTGCCTCGGCGGGTCTCGGGCTCATAAATTCCTCTGACCTGATATTCTCGCCTCAGCGCCTATTCTAATCATGGGCCCCACGCTGCAACTCTGGGCAATAGCTTGCTTAATCTCCACAACGGCCCCCAAAAGCGCTGGGGATGCCTGGTTTCACCATAGGGGTGTCCAGGGGTGGACACTTCACAAGGAAAGCCAGGAAGGGTTCCTCAGTACAAGCGCCGGGAGACCCTTGTTGGGTAGCTGTGCGCTATACAAGTACAAAACATTTACATTTACAAGGTACTTACAAGCACCGACGACAGCCGGTGAAATTTCATCAATAAACTTGAAGCGACTAAGGTGGACGAGCAACACATTACCACAAATAGCACAGGACGCCAAGAAACTATTCCAAACACTAACCCAAGAAAATGATGTGTGCCCAGAAATTTGGTCTGACTTCCTAAGCAAACTACCCAGGACAGGTGTCAATCATAAAACAAAGATCCATCAAACGAGTGGGACTGATTTCACAAAGACTACACTGTCCCTAAGAAGACGCCTGCGGAAGCTCACTAGGCAAGCACAAGGCCACAATGCAAATTCAAATACTTGCAAGCAGTCCGATCAACAAGGAAGCACTATAAGAACTTGATTTGGACCGAAAAGAAAAATCGAGTCAGCGACTTTTGGGCCAAAAAGCTTCTCAATATAAAAAAATCTGACTCCAGGGCGTTCTGGTTGCAAGTCAATTCTTTGAACAGACCAGCACAAACCATCAGCATGACCTGCATCACTGAAAATGCATGGCTCCAGTACCTGGTCGACACATTTTCGATAAAAATGCTGTCGCCGCCGATAACAACTGCTACAAGGGCACCTAGAGCATCAAAAATTGCGGCTGTGAAGGGCACTGCCTGTGTTTGGTCAAACGTCCCGGGTAACCAACAGGAGGATTCAGATCGACCACCGTGGACAGATGATGTACTCCAAATACTACAAATAATAAAGAAAAGTAGACAAGAGAGTGCACCAGGACCTAATGGCGTCCCCCAGGCAATTTACAAGGAGGATCCCCACTACTGGGCCTGTAACTTCAACCTTCTATTCAGGGCAATAAACAACACCAGTCGACTCCCTGAAAGCTGGAGAGGGGCGATCATTAATCCAATCTATAAAGGCGGAGATCAAAAGAATCCAGCCAACTACCGCCTTATAGCACTTATCGACGCGGAAGCAAAATACTACGCATCCCTGGTATTAGCTGATCTTGCACAATGGTCCGAAGACAACAATAAAATTCTGATAAATCAGACAGGGTTTCGCCGTGGTATGGGTGCCGCAGCAAATACAATGGCGCTAAGCTTAATAGCTGAAAAAAGCCTTCAAAATCATCAGGCACTCTACACCTGCTTCATAGACTTCAAGGCGGCGTTCGACCGGGTCAGTAGGCAACTACTCTGGTCCAAACTGAAGCAGCAGGGCCTGCCGGATTCAATCCTAACCCCAATAATGGATCTGTACACTAACACCTGGATGCAGGTAAAGATTGACAACGGAAAGCGGCTAACACGGAAGATCAACACGTATGATGGTCTCAAACAAGGCTGCGTTCTGGCCCCACATGTCTTCAACTTATTTATGGCTGACATGACATCAAGGCTAGACAAGATCAATGCTCACCCACCGCGGCTAGGAAACCTACGTTTAACACACTTATCCTATGCAGACAATGTGGTCCTACTCAGCCAGATGAAAATAGGTCTACAGCGTCTCCTACATGAATTGACCAGATACACAAAACAGAACCTGCTAGAAATAAACAACAAGAAAACGAAGATCATGGTAATACCAAGATGCCGCAAGCCCCCACCAATCCTGGAAATAGATAACAACAAATTAGAAGTAGTGGAAAGCTATAAGAATTTGGGGATCCCACTGGACAAGCGTTTCAATTTCTATACACATCTCAATGCCATCGAAAAGAAGGGCACCGCCCTGTTGCGCGCCTTTAGTACCTTAGCCATCAAACTTAAAGGCCCTCTATTTAACCCTCTATTAACCGCAATAAAAGCCAAGCTACTTCCAACCATAGCGTACGGAAGCATGTTACATCACGGAAAGAGCGCACAGCTAATATACAAAAGTCTACAAGCGCGTATTTGGACTACAACACAACGCATCACCCACGCAAGTGCGACTCGAATTCGGCCTTCAGTCTCAAGTACTGCTGAAAAAATATGAGACTTTTAAATTCTGGTTTGGCATCTGGATGAACCAAGACAACGAGGTCTACCGTGCAATGTGGGAAGCAATTCATAATAGCCCGAATTCCCAGTATGCCAAATACCTACGACAATCCCTCGAAACCACTGAACTAGTAGCGCTCTAGGAAACCAAGCTTCCAGTACCAACGTTCAAACAGGCAGTAAAGAAAGCAGCCAACAGGCACTCATTGCGCAACGACAAATTAGCCCTGAGCCATCGCTCACATGCCTGGATGACCATACAATCATATAAAAAGTCCATGCCGGCAGTCTACCTGGAACTCGCTTTCTCATCACATATTAAACATAAATACCTTTGCCTAAGGTTGGGGAACCTGCCGACCAATGCTGATCAACCCAAATGGAGGACCCCAGTCATCAAGGAGTGCGACCTATGTGATGGAGCAAAACAAGATCTCATTCACTTGATCTGCATTTGTCCCGCACTGGACCAGGAACGCAGGAGCAGGCTAAAAGCGAAGTTCATACAATATGGTATTCGCACTTGTCGTTCCGCGATCATACAAGACCTGTGCTCCGCGGACCCGCAGTTGATCTGCAGAGCAGTTAAATTCATCACCATCTTTGAGGAAAAGAGAGGAACTTTGGCAAAGATCCAATCCATACCCTGAACTTACAATACTTGTGTAACTATTCCCTCTGTAAACTATCTCTTGAACTTCAAATGTCATCTTTCATTCTTGATTTTAACGTTTAATTTTGTATGTATCTCCAGATTCGTTTTATAATTCCTTGTTCTTAATATTACAGCATTTTATCTTTTGTAAAGGTTTTTATTAACTATACAAATAAAGAAATTCAGTACACTCAGGGGCATATTATCAAGGGGGTTTATCTCTGCTTTTTTGGCTTTAAAAGCCAAGAAAGCGGAGATAAAATGATCTCCCTATTACCTAGCTGTCGCTAACACCAGTTAGCGACAGCTAGTAGGAGATAGCGACCATCTTGGGCCCCACTTTGCATGTCAGTGATATTTATCACTAATGACATGCAAAGTGGGCGTGCCAAGATGTTAGCGACTGGAAACAGTCGCTAACATCGCTATCTCCTATTACCAACTTTTGGAGATATTTGCGCTAGGCGCGAATATCTCCAAAAGCTAACACCTGCCGTGAGCAGTTCTTAGCCATGTTATCCAATGGTAGGTGGATAACATGGCTAAGAGCATTAGCTCGGTAATGCATGAATATCGCTGACTTTTCAACGATATTCATGCATTTCGGCCGATTTTTATCGCTTAGGAGATAAACCTTGATAATAGCAAGGTTCCTAAGCGATAAAAATCACCGCAGCTCGGCGATAAAAATATTGCCGCTAAGCCAGCATAGCGATAATTATCGCTAGTTGTTAGTAATATGCCTCTAAGTTCATTTGTAATACAGAATGCCCATAAATTGAACAATGTTACGCAATTTGCATGAATGCTCACAATTCTAGCGGTGTCTTTGCAGGTTGTAGCGCCATGTTGTACAAACACAGTGCGGTACCAATACCCCCCCCCCACACACAATCAAGTCGCCGCATGAAAGAAGTAGGTGTCAAAGAGACTGAGGCTGATGACAGATCCTACCGGCTTCATTTTTTATCCCAGAATGAAGACTATGAAAGTTGTCTTTTCCATCAAGAACCTAAACCTAAGTATTTGAGGCCCTGCTGGATTCAGAGCCCTTCTTGAAGGTACTCTTGTTGAGAGAAACTCAGAAAGAACTTCGGGGCAGATTTATTAAGGCCTTGCGCCGCGTCATTTTTAACATGGGAAAACGGCGGCGCAAGGCCTTCATAAATCTGCCCCTTCATTCTTACAATTCCCAGCGTCTGGGATGAGTAGTCTAACACCTGATGCGTGGCATTTAGCAGGAGTAGATGCATATCCGCATTGAAGAAGCTGCAGTCAGTCTTACTCCTTATGCGTTGTACTTGGTGGGATATATATATAAATAAATGTAAATATATTTATTTTTATTAAATTTCCGCATTCAAGAAAATGCAGTGTCATTATGAAGGCAGCCTTTTTGGGTTTCAAAAGTCTGGACTGTCCTGTCTCACTCAGGTCTGTTGGTGGGTATACACACGAGTACATTGTGGAAGTACCCCAACCCCACGGAGCATGTCCGCTCTTTTCATTTTCAATGCCACCAAGAGCCCTGCTTTTAGCATGAAAGTAAAGCAGCATTAAGAGGCGCGCACAGGATTGTGGGTATGCAGATTGCTGGTGACGCGCTGACTCTTTCTCTCGGGCAACCTGACCTCTAGCGACAGGAGGGAGCGGTGCACCTCCCGCTCCTTCGCCTCGTTCGGCGTCACGTGACCCTGTGACGCCTTCCGGTGACGCCTGTTGGCGCATCCTCTCCTCAGCAGCTGGGAGACCCGAGCGCCCAAGGAATCTCACTCACATTCAACCAATCACGGAGTTTCTTGAACAGAAACCCTCCAAAAATTAAATTGAAATTGTTTCCGCTTCTCACGGCCCCTCGAAGTGCGCGTGATCCACGAATACATTTATGACAAGGACATAATGGTGTACAAGGTAATCTGTCTGCGCAATGACGATAGAAAATATCACTTACTACTGGTAGGGTGACTTTACAACGGTGACGTGTTATTCACTCTCATGAATGCCTGTGTGTGCACAACTACAGGCGCTCCTTCTACTGTTAAACAAATGCCTGTGTCACCTGTACTGATGAATCGGGTGTTTGCCGCAGAGGCTTCTGGGTATGCAAATTACAGTGGCTGGCCACGCCCCCTCTAGTGTCAGCAAGGCTCCTTCAGCAGCCCCATGGGGACTTGTGCTCTGGATCCAGGCTGGGAAGAGTCTCAAAATCCAGCAATAATCACACAGCCAACATTTCAGAACAGGGAGGGGGAGATTTAAAATAGAAAATCGGGAGAATGAAAATCCCCATTGACTTCTGTTGGAGAAAATGCAATTTCAGGCAAGAGACGGCTAAAATAAAGGCATTTTTGGCTTGAAAAACCGGTAGTCTCCCGCCTGAATCGGGTCTATTGGCATGTATGAAAAATGACCATAGGCTCCGTGGGGTTAGGGTACTTCCACAATATACTCGTGTGCAGACATGCCAACAGACCCGATTCACACAGGACAGTCCCGACAGAGGGCAGGGGGCACTACAGCTGCTCAGAAGAAGATCTCATTGGTCTGATCAATCATGGCCATGCACTATCCTAAGAAGCAAATTTGATGGTATAGCACAGCAAGTGCAACTCGGAGATTATACCATGAAGCCCAAGCACAGGCATATTTGTTATTATACCACCGAATCCATCATTCAAGTCTTAGGTATTGATATGTGTAAGTAAACACTGTAAAAACCCTGCGACTGATACACCCATACCTTTACATTCTGTTCATGCATCTCATGGCTCCAAATACAAGGGGCCTTATTTATGAAAAGTGATGCATCGCTGCGAGAAAACAGCGATGCGTCACTTTTCATTGCGCCCTCCTTACGACAGCAATGATGTGTCATATTTACAGTATGACGCATCATGTCGCAAGGTGTTACAGATACGTCAGTATTTCTGACATATCTGTAAGCGCAAAAGTCACGCATTGCTGGAGTGTGTCACAAAAGTGACGCAACTCCAGCAACGCGTCCTTTCACATGGGGAAAGCCCCATGTGAAAGGGCTTGCGTCAGTCTTACGCCTGCTGTGAGGCAGGCGCAAGATTTTGACGCAACAGCGTCCTAAAAGTGACGCAGTGAAATCTCATAGATTTCACTGCGTCACTATTACGAGGCTTTTTGCGGGGGAACGCCCCCTCTGCATACATTATACCTGACGCAGGTATAATGTAGCCCAGGGCTTTACAAAGTGACGAATCTGCTTAGATGCGTCACTTTGTAAATGTGGTGCAACAAGGCACATTTTTTACTCCACTGGTGCGTCACTAAAAGTGACGCACCAGCGGCGTAAAAGTGACGCAAGGGCTCATAAATGAAGCCCAAGGTATGTGCACTGCAGTGTTTGCTGGTTACCCCTGCATTTAGTAATAGAATAATGTGTTGTTTGCAGCGTGTCTGCGTATTCTCTTCCACTGCGCACTCACCTTGAGCAATGCAGTGCTGCGAACTTATGCGTGGGTGCACATTAAACACACTATTAACAGTTTCCTGAACACATACAACAGTGCAGTGTGTGGAGGCTCGGTGTCATACTGTGGTGATAATACACGGTGCACTGCAGGTTAAGAACGACTTCACCGCAGATAGGCAATATTAACTTCAAAGGGGCAGATTTACAAGGCCCTTGCACCTCTTTTACACCGTCGTTGCGCCACTTTTGTGACGCAGCGGTGGTGCAAAAGATGTGCTATGGTGAGGGGTATTTACAACGTGACACATCTGGGAGAAGCGTCATATTGTAAAGCCCTGCGCCAGAAGGAAGCGTTCCTGCACCGGGGGGGGGGGGGGGGCATTCCGGCACAGGAACGCCTCCTAAAAGTGGCTGAGTGAAATCTCCAAGATTTCACTCAGTCACTTTTGAGCCCATGCTGCGTCAAAACCCTGCACCTGCTTGAAGCAGGCGTAAGGATTGACGCAACATTGGACAGATAGGGCCCCCCAGAGCATTGCTGGAGCTGCGTCGCGCTTACGACACAACTCCAGCAATGTGCCGTCTTTATGGCACAGATGCGGCACACATCTGTGCCGTTTTTGCCCCATGGTCCGCCGCATTGTAAATGCGGCGCATCCATGGTGGCGGGGCTGTGGCGCACAATAACTGGTGCATCCCTGCTGATATGCAGGGATGCATCAGGTATTGTAAATCTGCCCCAAAGTGTTTATTCATGGGTTCCTGGTTCCTCATACATAAAGAGCCCTGCAAGCAAACACCAGCACAACAGCTACTCCTGGCCAACAGCCCCAAATGTTCCTATTTTATTACCCGATCATGTCCCTCACCAACCTTCCACTCACAACACTCCAATGTCCTACACACCTTCCCCTCTATACAAATAACAAACACAACACAACAACAATAAATAAATGACACATGCCCTTTCCCTCCTTAGAACACCAACTACTAGGAAATAAATATGCACACTGTAAATAACTAAAATATAATATTATTCCATCACAAACTCTTTAATATGAGCAGGCAATTTACTCTCTCGCACTTCAAAGTACTCCCTCCGGTGCCCAAATCCTTTGGTCCAGGTCGCAACTGCTTGAAGTGCGAGATAAGTGCTGTGGTGCCCCGACCTTATGTGAGTTTTCCGGGCCCCTGTCTCAATTTAATTGTGCCCCTTGTCTATTCACTTTTAAGTTAGATCCCGTAGCCCCGCCCAGACTACACCCAATGCATTTCGACCCGCAAAGGTGCAAATTGGTCTTCCACCCCCATTAAAGCCTGTTTACTCAATTCTAGACCGCTTCCCCGCCATTCGGATGACATTTTGATTTCCCTTGCAACTCATGCCTGGGAAAACGTGGGTTAGGGACATTCCTAATACCGACCTCCATCTTGGCATCCCCCCTGAATATCGTTTTGTGGGAATAAATAGGTCTAACAACAAGGTGGGTGGTGGGATTGCACTGATCCTACGTTCGGGCTGGGATATTTCTTCCAGGAAAATCCCTAACATCAGCCCCTTAGAAGCGATGTATTTCAGCAACTCTGCTATATCGAATATAGCCATGGCTGGAATTCTTATTTACAGACCCCCTAGCTTCCCGCCTCAACATCTTACAGATTTTTATAATATTGCGGCTGATCTGTCGCTTAAACATACACATATTATACTCCTTGGTGATTTTAACTTACATGTGGATGATACTCAGTGCACTAAAGCTGGCCAGCTCCAACTAACCCTGGACGGCCTTAATCTAACCCAGCGGGTTAGAGGCCCTACCCATCGGGCCGGCCATACTCTAGATTTACTGTTTGCGAACAACCCTAATCTGTCCACGGCTCCGCCTGTACCTCTTACACGGTCAGGCCATTTTTTAAATCCTGTTTAGTGTGGCTACTCTGTCTCAATCAACTAATTCCTCTTTGGCCTTGGATCACAGTAGGAAATGGTTTAAAATCACTTGTAACACTTTGGCCCCCTGCCCTTTTTCGCACCCATCTGCAGTTGGGGCGAGATTTGGAACTAGATGTATCTAACTTTAATTATTGGCTCGCCTCTGCCCCTGAGCACCCTATTGTCTCCTCTAGAAAAAAAAATCTGCTCCCTGGTTTACGCCCGCTCTGTGCACTGAAAAAAGTCAGTGCAAGAAACTGGAATAGAATTGGAGACTATCCTATGAGACAGAGGCTAAATCAATTTACAGAGCCGCGATTAAGAATTTCCACACACTCAAACGCTCAGTAATGAGAGAGTATTTTGTCAAGAAAGTGAACTCTTCCGGTAATTCTTCAAAAACCCTTTTAAGGTCTCGCCTACACTGCGCGCATGCGCCGCTTAGGCAAAAATACTTTTTGCAATTGATTCACTTTTCGCCCTTAAAACGTGCACACGTTCCATTGCCTTCAATTGCAATGCGTGCACGTTTGGCAATTCCCTTGCGAGAGCGAGCTTGACACCATATGTTTATAATTAATTTACAAACACATGGTGCTCCTGGCTCGCTCCCACAAAGGGAAACGCGTTATTTGCCTCCCACTTTCCCCCACTTGTGAGCACGAGGCACACAGAGGGCTCCAACTGTCCTGATAAGTCACGTTTGCGGCCTAAGATGGGAAAATGGCGGCGCTCAAGTAGGTTGGAGGCTTCTTGCGAAGTACTTCTTGGCTTAATACGAAGTTTGATAGTGTGGTAGGGCATCGCTTAGCGCATGCTGGCAGCAGTTGAGTATTGTTGAAGTCTGTGTAACAGTGCCCTTGGTTAAGCACACGTGCCTTTACTGGCTGCTTGTTTCATTGTTCCTCCGACTGCTTGTAGCCAGCAAACGTCCTCCCCCTCTCCCATTAACTGCCCTGCTTTCAGTATCACAGGTGAGTGCTGATGTGAGACTTTACTCCTGGCGGGTCGTTGCACATGACTCTCGGTCTAAGCAAGCGAGCTCAACTGCAGTGTTTTACCCTTGCCATGTACAACGCTTTATGGGTGCAGGCTTTCAGATGTTAAAGCCAGTCCCTTTTTTATTAGTATATTAGGACGATGTTTTTACATTTTTTCGTAACGCACTCGTTAAGTAACATTTGAAGATACCATAATGTGTGAGTTGTTTGGAGTGGATAACGATATATACTTGCAATCATGTTGCCTGAAAACATCGTGCGTTTAATGTCTTTGAGGCAAATTGCATTAAATGAACTTTTAAAATGGGTGCCAGGTTTATTCTTCAGGTACGAAGGTTTACTGTGGAAACAAGCTGAAGTCACACAGACTTATATTAGTTAAGTCTAGCAAATCAATACAATTACAGTTATACCCCCTCATTGGCGTTTTTAAGCAATTGTAATGAAAGTTTTAACTTCCTCAACGGTCTGATGGATAGGAGATGACAGGGCAGACTTACAAGCCCTTTGCACCACTTTTGCGTCACTTTTAACATTTTAAAATTGACGCAAGGGCCTTGTAAATCTGCCCGAAATGTTTAAAGTAACTCTTAAGTTCATCTAAGCAACGTTATCTTCCCCATTGTTATTGAATGGCATTTTTGCATGAAACTAAATCCCTTTATTCACTGCATAGAATGTGACTAGGAGAGTTGTCACAGGAAACAAAGTCACAGTCGCTTTAGGAACAGCGAGCAAAAGCGTCATAGGCGGTAGGGATACGTGTGGGAGAGACCAGAGAAGTGGCTCCCTTGACCGAAGACATCACAGGTATGGGTGTGCCATTTGTTAGCTTGCACCAGTGAATAGATGGGACAACCACTTTATGTTTCAGTGTTTCATACCAATTTATGTGAGATCTCAGATTTTTCTTTTTACACCTGTCAGTAGCAAGATTTTCTCGGCGGGCTTTAAACCGCTATCAACTTTGATGTGCAGAAGTCCCGTTGGTGTTCTAGAGCGTCTATCCCAGGTGCTGTTTTATTTCTTCTGTAGTAGTCTTTTCCCATTTACTATACACCATGTGTGAAACAGTAACAATGATGGCACTGAAGAACCAAGGCCCCGGTGCTTTGCCAACAAACATTGGCACCTGAGTGACCTCTGAAGGGAAACATCCTTTACAACGCGGTGTTTACACCGCGGGGCCTGTACGACCCAGCATCACAACGCAAATCGTTCCTAGATTCCAACACCTTCCTTACTGTTACGTGGTCTGGAGTTGGAATAGAAAATTAAAATAATCCACAATCCAGTGCCCTCCAACGCAAGTCGTTGTAACGACTTGCGTTGTGATAACTGCGTTATAATGGTAGCGTGGTGTAAACACCGCGTCGTAATGACATACATCCCCCCTGAAGGCTCCTTGAAGCCTGACCGCTACTTCAGTACAGTTGCATGCATTATTACATTTTTTTTCTGTCTCGTACTCTCTTAAATGTGATTGGGGTCAAAAATCGTAAATTATTTCCCTTACTCACCACTTTATGTACTCTGTCACTTCAACCAAAAACGAAACGCATATTATTTGCATAGTGGACGTTGCCCGATTTGCTTGTGATAAACTGTGCACACTGTAGTTCATTGCAACGTTCCCGCTAACTTCTGCAATAAGAACCGCTTGCCTACAGCTAGCACTGGACATTTCGAGGCGTCTAAATGAGTCCAGGCAGAGCACTGTATTTCTGAAATCCTGTCTCTTGGTCCAGTTGGTGAGAGTAGGCATTTTTACTTCTGATTCTCATCAACGTGCTCTACATATAACAGGTTTAGCCAAAAAGCCTCATCTAGTCCATCTCCAAGGCAATCAGTGAAAATCTAGATTGAGGCATCATGGGAACGAAGAGGTATTAAAAGAAAATCTCATTAACCCCATCCCATTATGCCACATTTTCCATGAGCTAAAATGACTAAGATAACAAAAAAATAACTGGGCATATTTACAATAAGTGGCGCATCCCTGCATATCAGCAGGGATGCGCCACTTATTGTGCGTCATGCCTCCGCCACAATGGATGCGCCGCATTTACAATGCGGCGCACCATGAGGCAAAAACAGCACAGATGCGTCACGCATCTCTGCCGTAAAAGTGGCGCATTGCTGGAGTTGCGTCGCAAGTGCGACGCAGCTCCAGCAAGGCTCTAGGGTGCCCTATCCTTCAAATGCTGCGTCAATCCTTACGCCTGCTTCAAGCAGGCGCAGGGTTTTGACGCAGCATTGGCCCCAAAGTGACTGAGTGAAATCTTGTAGATTTCACTCAGCCACTTTAAGGAGGCGTTCGTGTGCAGGAACGCCCCCCCCTGCGCACGAACGCCTCCTTATGGCGCAAGGCTTTACAACATGACGCATCTCCCAGATGCGTCATGTTGTTAATACCCCACACCATGGTGCATCTTTTGCACCGCCGCTGCGTCACAAAAGTGACGCAACGGCGGCACATAAGAGGCACAAGAGGCTTGTAAATCTGCCCCAACAACCTTAACACATGACTGTCATTGGACCATATTTGGAGTGTGAGACCAACCAGCATTGAGAAAAAGGACAGCCGTAACCAGATTTGTATTGCTTCTCGACCAGGCAGCCATGTCTCTGAGTGCCCAGCTGTAGCGGTACAGTATCTTTTTACACTTTTCCTAGCTGAATTATGGTCTATCAGCCATTGCATTTCCTTCAGGTGTTACTGTTGTAGAGCTAATGGTTTGAATGTTTATGACTCAGCATTTGCCTGTGAGGAAAGACTGGCTTTTGCCTGACCCTGTTTTGTGACTTGCATCATTGGGCTATTTTTTTTAAATAAAAATGCAATCAATGCAACACATGGCCAATACTGGAAATGTTCAACTAAAGGAATGTTTCATGGTTACATTCTGTGTTTATGATCCTTTAGACATGATCCAGTTCACCAGGTGCCACACTAACTTGGATATTGTTTGTTTTAGATTGAGGTTTGCCAAGAAAGAGATCATTTCAGTGATCCTCTGCTGACTTAATCTGTTTTCATCCAAAAGGCAATCTCATAATAGAGCATCCTGTATATTGTTTTATTTTTGTTTCCTCCCACGGAGCACCGGCCAAGTACTGTATCCTTATGCTTTAGGTGTTTATGTGTTCCTTTGGGGACTCCTTTTTTATTTCTTGCCTGCTCATGTTTAACCGTGGGTGCGTGTTCTCTACTCTGACTGCCAGAAGCACTTCTTATAAGTCTTCTGTTTTGCATTTTGTTCTCCTGGCTCATCGCGGCGCTCACTTGACGTCTGCCTCACTTATTGTTTTTGTGTGCCTCATGCTCAGCACACTGCACACTTCAAGTCTGCTGTGCTTTACTTCGTTTTGTGTTCCTAATCCTTTACATGCTCGTGTTACACTGAGGGTGCATGTTAAGCTTTTGTGCCTGTTGCAATTCACTTAATCTCGACCGTGCTGCCCTCCCACCACCACCTCCTCCCGCCCGGATGAGATCTAAATTCATCCCCGCTGCACAATGTTTGTAGTTTATTTGGAGAACAAACCCTACTGTGTGGTTCGCTAATAAACCCGCCATCTTGAAACTGCCAATATTCTCACTTTCAAAAAACACTAAAGCAGGACAAGTGAATACATAAAAAAAATGAATAGGATTTAGACAATCATATTAAAGATTTCTTATATTTATTCATCAGAGTTTTGTGATTTATGGCACTTTTTTTTTGCATACAATATACCTGTCACTAAACCAGAAAAAAGGGATTCATATAAATAGTTATAAAAAATATAGACGCATATTTTCTAATTATACTTTGGCAGCAGGCATCAATAACAGCCATATAGTGAAGGAACAAGGTACACATCTTACTGGCTAGACGTCCAATGTCCGAATTACATTGGTGGGAGTGCACTTTCGAGGCGGGCTAGGAGTGAGGTCCGTTCAGCAGATTCCTTGCACTTTCTTGGTGCTGCAATGCTGCAGAAACTTGCCCTGGAATTGATCCAGCGGTACAATGGGGGATTTGGAGCCTTTCGGCACTGCTCAAAACAAACAAATTCTACACCCTAACAAGTGAGCATCTGGGGCTTGTGTAAGCAGAGGACGTGATTTGTAAAAGTGGGGATAGTTTTAGGGTTTGATTAACTGGTGCCGTTGAAGTGGAATATAGGTAACTTGTTTATAACACTTGGTGCTCCCTCTTTATGCATCTGTAGCATGCTCTCCCCTTCTTTCTCTCTCACTCACACACTTTCTGCTACTCCATCTAGAGTTCCTTCATCACTTCTTGCATAAACCACCTATCCCTCTATAACTTAATTTCTATCTGTTCTATACAGCTCTCACCCACGTATTCAACATGTGACATAATTGCACTTCATAAATATTCTGCACACCACACAATTCCACCCCATAAAATTCCACAACTAAGAATTCCAAATCATCCCAAATACTTCCACTCCAAACTACATACATCCACTCCACTCCAAACCAAAACACATAGATAAAAACATTGTCATTTTCAGTGCCAATAGCTCTAACTCTGACAAATGCAAGACCTATTGCATTGTAAAGGCTTGTTTAAATAGTGAAAGATTTTACTAAACCGTTCGCATTATCTAGCATGATTCCCCCTACTCAGGAACTCTGTAACGGACTATCGGACTTCTTTCAAGATAACATTTTAGACATTTACTCTACGTCCGGCCCTACTCTGGATTGCCCGGTTCAAAACTCAGTGGTAACCAATAGTGAGCCATTCACCACCTTTCACCCGATCTCCACTGATTTAGCACTCCAGAAATTGCTTGCCTGTAAATCAAGCTCCACAAAGGACCCCTGCATTGCATTATTATTTAGCTCTTTAGCCCCCCTCATTATCTCTCCTTTAACCCTGATTTGGAACACCTCCCTGTGAACTGGGGCTTTCCTTTGACCTGGAAACAGGCCATGCTAAAACCTATTTTGAAAAAAACGATGCAGATCCTTCTGTTTTTAAAAATTACTGCCCCATTTCTCTGCTACCTAAACCAGCCAAAGTCCAGGAAAAAGTAGTTCAGGAGCAATTATCGAGCTATCTTGAGACGTGCCATCATTTACACGACTCACAATCCGGGTTAGATCCGGATATAGCGCAGAGACTGCGCTGCTGGAGGTTTCTGAAACCATTTGTGAATGTTTGGACGCAGGTGAAGCAGCGATGCTGGTGCTTCTCGACCTGTCCGCGGCATTCGATACGGTCTCTCATGATATTTTGCTTGAGAGACTATAGTCTCGGGATTCAGGGTACCCCTCTATCCTGGATCAGATCTTTTCAAGATGGCTGCTCTCAACAGGTCTCCCTTCAGCCATTTGTGTCCGAGGAGAAACCACTGAACTGTGGAGTCTATCAACACAATTGGTGTTCTCATTTAAGGATCACTCTGAAGCAGCTTTCTCTAATTTTAGACATTGCTTGTGCAACATCTCCACCCGGTCGGCATCAAACACGCTTAGGCTCAACTCTGATAAAACCGAGGTGCTGTTTTTTCATGAAAAAACCCTCCTGCACCTCTATGATGGTGGCCTTTGGAGTTAAACCCCCCTCCGGAACCTGTGGACTCAGCCAGGAATCTCGGGTCCGGTTCAACAACGAGTTATCCTGTAAATCTCAATTCAACCAGGTTTCATCAGCGTGTTTTGGTAAATTCCACATGATGCGCAAAATTCTCCCTTTTCTCCCTCGGGAATTTCCCCGGACCATTGTGCACGCCCTGATCACCTCACATCTGGACTATGCAACCTGTCTCTACGCTGGGGCTCCTGCCTACCTGATCAAACGCTTACAGATTGTTTAGAACGCGGCAGCCAGGTTGATCGATAACATCCCATATCGCCACTCGATTTCTCCCCACCTGAAGAAGCTTCACTGGCTTTCAGTGACCAGGCGCATTCAGTTTAAGTCACTGGTTTTGGCTTTTAGAGCAATGCAGGGTCTGGGATCGACCTACCTTAGAGCGCGACTTAAGCATGCTCTGTTTAACCGCTCACTCAGATCAAACTATCTCCGCCTTTTGGTGACTCCCCGTTTTCGCCGCTCCAGAATGGGTGGCAGATCTTTCGCAGTGATCACGGCCAAAGCCTGGAACAGCCTGCCAATGTCCTTGCGGATGGCTGAATTTGAATCTATTTTCCGATGCCACTTGAAGACCTGGCTGTTTTCCAACTCTTTGCCCTCCATGATTACCCGCACCTGCCGTCTGTCTTAGAGCTGTGCGCTTTACAAGCTTCAAATAATAATAATAATAATAATGTTGATTCTGTTAATGACCTGAGTTTGACTCCGTTCCACATTCCTCTTCATCAGAAGCTCAGCCTCTGACTTCCCTTTCTCTTCCTTCTAAATCCTCAACAACCAAGGTACAAGTTTTGAAGAAGGTTTCCTTCCTCTTAACACCTCAAATGGCATTCTACCTGTTACTGAATGACGTGTAATCGTGTTTGATAACAACATACTTTGAAGAGATTTCTTCCATGATGATCCAAACTTGAGTGCCAATTGTGTTGCCTCTTTGACAATTTCATTGAACCGCTTAACATGGCCATTACTTTTGGAATAATCCAATGACGCGCTTACATGATTAACGCCACACTTTTCCAAAAATGACTGCATCTTACTTGATGTAAACTCCACCCCATTATCAGACACCAACGACTCTGGTACACCTTCCCTGGAAAAAAAACATCCTCCAAAAAATCAATCAATATCCACCTCCGTGGTCACACTGGCATCCATATGAACTTCCGCCCACTTAAAGTAATGCCCAATGAGAACAATGGCATATGCCTCCTTAGATGGAAACCTCGTAAATGCCCCATAATATCAATTGCTGCTTTCCACCATGGCCCATCAGATAAATCTACTGTTTGCAAAGGGACCACCACTGGTTTAATCACTTTGTCACTTGGCATGCATGCATTAGATTCCCTCACCCAGCGATCCACCAAACTATCCAAACCTGACCTCCAAATTTCTTCTTAAACTTTCCACCTCATGCTTGACATCCTCCAATGGACTTGATGATGTTCTTGCTCTTCCTAATAGGCGGTACAGACCTATCTCCTCTTAGGACAATACCATTACAAAAGGATAATTCCTCCTTTACCTTCCAAAATGTGCTAAATTCAGCTTGCAATTGCTATTCCAATGGCCACCCATTCACAAATATTTTTTTTACAACCAACAGCACCACATCTTTTTTCGTTTCCTCTATCCATTTCACCTCAGACAACTCCAACCCATTCGCCACATCTCTGTCCCTACGACACATCACATCTTCATACATGTACCCCACATCACGTCCACTCTCATCCATTTCCTGTGCGTTGCACGATTCCACTGGTAACTGTGACAACCTATCAGCACCACAAGTATTTTTGTCTGGAACACATACAATATCATATTAATACATTTGCAACTTTGAAGCCAATCGTGCTAACTGTGCTCTTATATTTTTCCCACCTCCTGTTTTTGGAATATTCACTAAAGAGTTATGGTCTGCACAGATTTTGAATTTCCTGCCCCGAACATACACCCTGAAACACTCAAGTTGGAGCGAGTAATTCTTTCACTATCATTGAAAATCTTCTGCCCACTTGTGTCAGGGTGCGAGATGCATATACAACCACCCACTCATTACCATCCTTCTTTAGTGATAGAACAGCTCCTACTCCGTAACCACTGGCACCCGCAGATGATGCATATGCAACCACCCACTCATTACCATCCTTCTTTAGTGATAGAACAGCTCCTACTCGGTAACCACTGGCACCCGCAGATGATGCATATGCAACCACCCTCTCATTGCCATCCTTCTTTAGTGATAGAACAGCTCCTACTCGGTAACCACTGGCACCCGCAGATTTTTTTTTTTTAAATATATCTTTATTTATAAAGATTTTGGTGCACGATACATTTTAACCAATCTCTTGTAGGGTGGTGTACTTTTTACCAGTCGAGTGTGGTGCTCGCAGGCATGCACTTTGATGGTTTCCATCTAGAGTCATTAATATATTAAGACTTATCCCATGTTGGGGGGTCTTTTATGCCTTTTTTTAGCCATTTGGCCCACTCTTTATATTTCCATATTTGGCTAGCTTCCGCCTGGCCTAAATTTTTAATGTCAAACATTACATATATCATTGCTTTATTGAAACACAACTTTAATCATTCATTTGTGGTCAGTTATTTGTGCGAGAAAAGTAATAGGTTCGTGGAGATACCCAGGTTTCTTTCCCCGCGTTGATTATTTTCCATGCGGTCTCTTTGTCTGCGGAGGGTAGATCCAGGCCGTAGAGAATGGAATGTTCTCATGTTGTAGGTTTGTCATGGAGGTGATGTGATTTAGGAGCTTGCCCAGCTTCTTCCATAGTTTCTGTGCATAGGGGCAGTTCCACATCAGATGAGTTGTGGTTTCTTCGTGTAGGCAGCTTTCTCTGGGGCATTTTTGTGTTCTCGCCATCCCTCTGCGGTGTTGGAACTGTCTGGTGGGGAGGCATTTGTGGACAACCATCCAGGCTAAGTATCTTTGCTCATTGGTCAGGCGTTTCCAGCTTACTTGTTTCCACGTTTCAGCTGTCTTTTTTTCCGTCCAGTTGGCGATAGTGTTCATTGTTGTTTGATTTTCAATGTCTGTGGTCAGTTGCCGTAATTTTCTCCCCAATATCTTGTAGTAGAGCTTTGTTTTTCACCATGAGGGGTTCTCGGCGCATGTACATTGGGGGTGTGATGAGGTCAAAGACTTTGTTTGCTACTGAGTGGAGTTTGAAACGGTGGAACAAAAAGCCTGCGTGAAATTTGATGTACGCTGCACTTTTTGTGTTCTTGCTGTGCAGCTTCTGTAGCATAGCATGAAATATTTAGTGAGCAAAAAGTCTCCGACACTTGGCATTTTCTTCCCTCCTTTGTCGTGGGATCTGCAGAGGAGTTCTCTTTTCAGTTTTTCTGCGGTAGAGTTTCAAAGAAAGGTGAAAAGTAGCCTGTTTAGTTTTTGTGCATGGCTTTGGCTGGAGGGAAACCACAGCTATTTATAAAAGGATTGGTAGTATAACTGCCTTTGGGAGCAAGATTTCCCCTTCCAGGGTTAGCTTTCTTGTGCGCCAGAGGTCTAGTTTGTTTGTGACTTTCTTTGTTGCTTCTTGCCAGTTTTTCCCCCTTTCTGTCTTGGGAGAAGTGGATACCTAAGATTGTTGTGGGCTCTGTGGTGGTCTTGACTGGTAGCTTGGTTAGTTTGTCCCATTTGCCCATGGTGAGAACTGTTGTTTTCTCCTCGTTTAGGGTTAGTCCGGATGCTTGGCTGAAGATTTGTACATGCAAAATAGTTCTCCTCGCTGCCTGTGGTGTTTGGCAGATTACTGTGTGGTCGTCCATGTAAGCAATGCATTTGGCCTCCGGCCCTTTGGCTCCTGGTAATAGTGTCCCTCTGATGAGTTTGTCTTTTCTGATTTGTATCAGTAAAGGTTCCATGGCACATATAAAGAGGGCTGGGGATAGGGGGCAGTCTTGACGTACTCCTATCTGGATGCAAAAGTGGTTACACAGTGATCCATTTATATTTACACAGCTAGTTGCATTTGTAGATAGCATTTCAATTGAGTGTATGAAGACGTGGGGGAAGCCCATCTTCTTTAGTACTTGTAGGAGGAAAGTGTGTGCTACTTTATCAAAGGCTTTATTGAAGTCTATTGCAAGGATGCCGACTGCTTCTTTCCTGTCTTTGGCTGACCAGATTGTGTCCCTCAGTGTTATAAGGTTGTCCCAGATTTGTCTGCCTGGGACTGCGCAGGTTTGATTTTCGTGTATTACGGTTTGTAATACTTTCTTCATCCTGTTGGCTAGAACCTTTGTGAAAAGGTTCTTTGTGAAAAGCTTGTAGTCCACAGTTAGAACTGGGGTCACCAATTCCACCACAGTAGCTTGGTGCGAGGCTGGTAGGCACCCAAAGGCAATGTGTAAAGCAGACGTGCAGCACACACTCGCACTGAGACAGGGAGGCACCCAAAGGCAATGTGTAAAGCAGACGTGCAGCACACACTCGCACTGAGACAGGGAGGCACCCAAAGGCAATGTGTAAAGCAGACGTGCAGCACACACTCGCACTGAGACAGGGAGGCACCCAAAGGCAATGTGTAAAGCAGACGTGCAGCACACACTCGCACTGAGACAGGGAGGCACCCAAAGGCAATGTGTAAAGCAGACGTGCAGCACACACTCGCACTGAGACAGGGAGGCACCCAAAGGCAATGTGTAAAGCAGACGTGCAGCACACACTCGCACTGAGACAGGGAGGCACCCAAAGGCAATGTGTAAAGCAGACATGCAGCACACACTCGCACTGAGACAGGGAGGCACCCAAAGGCAATGTGTAAAGCAGACGTGCAGCACACACTCGCACTGAGACAGGGAGGCACCCAAAGGCAATGTGTAAAGCAGACGTGCAGCACACACTCGCACTGAGACAGGGAGGCACCCAAAGGCAATGTGTAAAGCAGACGTGCAGCACACACTCGCACTGAGACAGGGAGGCACCCAAAGGCAATGTGTAAAGCAGACGTGCAGCACACACTCGCACTGAGACAGGGAGGCACCCGAAGGCAATGTGTAAAGCAGACGTGCAGCACACACTCGCACAGGGAGGCACACGCAATAAAATGACACCACACCAGATTGCTGTTTCAAACAAGACTCTTTATCTAGACTTCTTCAGTGCTGGCAGGTAACTCACTGTTATTTATGCTAATATCACTTTTCAGGCATTGGCAATTGGGGTTAACATCTCTCTGGTATTACTTCATGGACCATAGTACTCTGCTCAGGGCAGCCTAGGCAATAACATTTCTCATAAACAGATCCATTAACTGTAACATTTTACAAGTTTGGTCCCAATACTAGAACATCTCTGGTGCAAGGGGTTCTTTAAAACAGCTCAACAGAGGCCTAAATGGCGTACCAGTAACATAACCAGCATTTCATGCTCATGGGCAGGCTGAAAGAACATTCCCCTAGCAAGGGGTTAACTTAGGCACAGTATATTAACAATGATGGGAGTCTGGTGCCCAGTTCCGGGGCCCTAAGCCACTTTCCTGCTTGCTCTAGGCCTTAGTAAGGTTAACCAGGGCCAACGGGGCCCGACTACAGTCTCCTGAGGGGAGAAGTGGTTGCGGGGCTGCCTCTCTGTTCTCTCGAGGCTCCTCGGTAGCCCCCGCTGTCATCACAGTCTCTTGCCCTCCTCCAGGGGTGTTAGCTGTGTTTAATAGCCTCCGGGAGGCCCATGCTGCATGGTCCAGGCCTGGGCAGGTCGGGGGCTCGCACTCTCCTGTGAGCCCCTTCGCCAGTGTTCTAGGCAGTCCCGGGACTTCTTGTGCTTCCTCGGGCCCGGGGACCAATAGGGATGCGGCCTGAGGGAGGCGTGGCAGTCTCAGCCAATGGCTGCGCAGCTTCCGAGGGCCGGCCACCCGAGCCAATCAGAGGGCGGCTCCTGGTAGGCGCATCCCGAGGGACCAATGCCTCCTTGCACAGCAGATGATGTCGGCCTCGGAGAACGCTTCAATACAGAGGCGGCCCTCCCCAGGCTTCGGGGCCGCAGCGGCGACTCAGGCAGCAGCGGAGACTTCACTTAATAGGCGCTGGGGCCACGGCGGTGATTCAGGCAGCAAGGCACACTCTGTAGCAGCGCCAGAGAGGATCCGCACACGCGCATAAGTCAGGCAGCCTCCGAGATTTACAGCGGTGATGGTAGACTAGCGCTTTCCAGGTCACATCGCTCAAGCTCAGGTACCGGGCGGCGGTGATTATGGCATGCAGCGCACTTTAGACATACAGCACTCAGGAGGCAGCAGTTCTGGTCCAAGTAGCGCTTAGGGATCACAGCGCTTCGGGGGCTCCGCACTTTAGGGGGGCCGGACAGTTCTTCCAGGCACTGTTCAGGCAGCAACAGTTCTGGACAAAATAGCGCCGGGGGTACAGCTTAGGCAGGGCAGCGCTGGTGAGATGACAGCGCTTGGGAGCACAGCGCAGGCAGTAAGTGCTGGTAACCTGGTTGATCCCCCAGCAGTGCTCATAGCAGGCAGGTGCTTCCTGACAGCGCTTGATGGTCACAGCGCCTTTCTTGGGGGATGGATGGCAGGTCTGAGTGTAGGTTCTTGGGGGGAAGAAGGGGGGTTGAGTTGGTGGCTTCAGAGGCAGGATGGTTCCCTGCAGCACACTGGAGGTGGTTCCCTGGGTTCTCCCTCGCTGGGCTAGATCAGCAGGCTGGTAGAGTCCCTCATCTAACTTAGGAACAGCAGTGCCTAGGCCCAGTCAGTCCCCAGTAGTGTAGGTTCCTCCCCTAGGCCCAACCGCCTATACTCCTGTAGAGGTTCCCCCAGGTCCTGTGGTGCCCCAACCGACAGCCAGGTTTCCCTCCTTTACTCCTATACCCCTAGGTCAGGTGACCCTCTAAAGGCGGCAAAGCATAACCCCTCCCAGGGCTGGAAGGTCCAGGCGCTTCCACATATTAAGCTATGGAACAAAAAGGCGGAATGGCAGTGATACTGTAACATGATGTCCCAGCCTGCTCCTAACTACTAGTGCGTGTCTACAGAGGCCACTCCACAGTAGCAGGGGCCTGTGGCAGCCATGTTGTTGGGAGAGAGCACCTGCACCTCAGCACTGTTTGGCAGTGGTAAGGTGCCCAGAGACCTAGGTCCAACAAAAGACTGTGGCAAAAATAAAGCAAAAGGGACAAAAAAACTGGGTAACACCACCCTAGGGCTGACAGGTCTAACACGCTCCATGCTGGCGCCATCTCCCAGGGAGAAATAGTTTTCTGTGTATGTGCTTGTTCGGCCAGCCATTGCACCGCCATCGTTGTTAAGAGTGAGGGAGGGAGAGATTGTGACCGGCTAGGAATGGTGAAATAAGAAACCCCCCTTTCAACTCAGTAGCACTTGGTCTGTTGTCCCGACACTCACTGTTGAGCTCCTGGTCGTGTGGACTTGGGTGGGAGGCAACGGACGTGCACTCGGTTTTACATTGGGGGGGGCACAATCCGGTGATCTTACGCTGGAGTGGTATTCTTCCAACACTGGGCAGTCTGGTCCTGTGGGTGTATGGTAGTAGGGGCCCGAGGTGGAGTCGTTGCAGCAGGCAGGGCTGGCGGGCGGGTGGACGTGCGTCTCACGGCCTCTGGGCTCAGTTGCAAGATTCCCTCAGAGGTGGAGGCAGCCCAGCCGGCCGGCGGGCTCCTGGTTGCGGTAAAATTGAAGTGGCCCTCGGTCCTTTCGCCCCTACAGCTATGTGCAGTGACCAGTCGTCCGGATTATGTAGGTGTCCCTCAAGTTTGGCTTTCCCAGGTAGCGCAGCCTCGCTCCGGACAAGCCAGATACGAGTCCCAGCCCCTGAGTTGGCCTTCCCCGAGTTCTCCCTGGACCCCTCCTCCCTCCACTCATCGGTGCGCAGCCTGGTCTCAGACAAGCCAAGGAGTGCAGGCCCAGCACCTTCAAGTGTTGGGGATCGGAGTCGGACCTCCCAGCTAGACTTCAGACTATGTGACGCTAACTGAATTCACCCCCATTACAAACAACTTCAAACATGGCGCATTTACAACTTTATTCTTGATTGCTACAAACTCCTCCTTGTGTTCTTGCCAACAACGAAATGTCGCATTTTTCTTTAATAACGCTTATTAATTATCCAACATATATGTAACGAAGCTTTTGGATCATCAATGTCCCAACATTGACACCTAAAGGTTATTCCAAAGCTTTTAGGTCTCACGTATACCGTTGCAGTGCAACGCACTGCCATCGCTCTCGGAGGCATGCTGTATACACTATACTGGGTAAGCTTAAATTAAGCTTCGCCCACTCTACACCCATGTTTTTGATTGGGTTACATCATAAATGCAGTGTTCTCATTGGTTTTCCCATTCTTAGTCCCTCCTCTTCACAGCCATTTTGTCATTTATAGCCTTCCGAGGCTATCAGTCCCTTTACCGTAATGCTATTTTTCCGTGTGTTCCCCCTCTCTCCTGCAGTCTGTCACTTTTCAACCACACCTGCACCCCTCCCCCCACCCCCTCCCGTTGATGCCTTTTTCGACTCCCAAACTTTTTTTAAAAAATGCAATAGGGCTTGTTTAAATATGAGTCCTATTGCATTCATAAAAGCTTATTTTTCCTGGGATTGGCTGACTCAATGCGCACTCAATGGGGTATGACCATGGTGTCATATGCCGATGACACCCAGCTAGCGGTCACGATCAGCGGGGATGCTGAAGTCGACGCTCCCAGGTTTCAACAAGGACTGAGGGCGGTCGCTAGCTGGATGACGCTCAATTGTCTCCAGCTAAACGCTAGTAAGACCGAGGTGATGGTATTTGGTAGACAACCGGAATTGTGGGGAGAGAGATGGTGGCCGGAGGAGTTGGGGTCTGCTCCCATCCCAGTCGCCGAGCTTAAGAACCTCGGGGTCTGGTTGGACCCTTCCCTTACGTTTGCATGCCACACTAAACGCACGGCTGCATGTTGCTTCGGCATCCTGCGTGGGCTCCGTCCTGTGCTAAAGTTCTTCGACGCCCCTACTCGGCAACTCATGATCCAAGCTACTGTCATCTCCAGGCTGGATTATGCAAGTTCTTTGCTGGCCGGGTTGAACGTAGCTGAGATTGGGCGCCTGCAACGGATCCAGAACGCCGCAGCGAGAGCGGTGGTAGGCCTTCCAAGATTCTGTCCTACCTCCAGCACCATACGAGCGCTGCATTGGCTTCCGGTGGCGCAGCGGATTCAGTTTAAGGTCCTCTGCGTCGCCTATAAGATCTTGAAGGGGTCCCCGGCAACGATCCTTACTACCCTCATGGCCAATTATATCCCAGCACGACCCTTAAGATCGGCAGACCTCGAATTGGCCGTGGTACCGCGCTGTAAGCGAAGCAGGGCCAGCGGACGCTCATTTCGAGTGCGGGCCGCTGCTTTGTGGAACTCCTTACCCCCGGCAATTCGCGCTATGAGCGATTTGCTTTCTTTTCGTCGCGCTGTGAAAACATTTTTATTCCCTTAGTTATTTGCTTGTGCTGTTTTATTTAGTTGTGTTGTGTAGCTGCCTTGTCGGGCGCCAGGACGCTCCTTAGCTGGAGCATCTGTGCGCCAAATAAAAACCACATAACATAACATAACATAACTCTATTTTGCCTGACTTCCTCCCGGCCTGCCCCTCACTTCCGTTTCTCTGGTCCTTCGTCTGTTTGTCATCACTCTGCCGACTCGTGAAGTACTTCGACGCACTTCTTCAAATCATGATAATCGATGCCTTGATCCTGTTAGTTATTTTGAAAACGCATGGTGTTTGTTCTTCCAATATTCATGGTGCGGTTTAGAGGAAGGCGGTGACAGGTTAGAAAGAGGAACCAGGGACGGCCTTTGGAACATGGAGGCTTTGATAAGCCTTGCCAGACGCCGAGCTGAAAGCGGCAGTGGTTGGAGAGGTGAATCTATTTGGGGAACGACTTGAAGAGCCTTTTTCTAATTTTACATAAACAGTTCCCCCCACTTTTTGCTTTAATAAAACAACCAGCACGACTCCTGAACAGTTAGTGCCGACCTTGAGGGGTCGATAAGGTGCCGCCAGTATTTCGACGCCATGATTTGGGATGCGAGGGAGAAACAAGCCAGGGTGCCTGCGCCCTGAAAGAAATATAAATGTAAAAGTGCTGTCCTTCTGATTGAAACTTATATTTTAAAAAAGGTTTGCACTGGGTCTGATTTTATATCATGAAACACAAAATTTGGAAATACTTGTTTTATTTGAAACACTAAATCTCTTTGCGCATATTCTTTATTATAGTTTGTAATACAATTTTTAAAGGTATACTTTGGATATTCACAGCGCTTTCAATTTGGGACTTTATACAACTGTGAATGAAAGTGATGATTGCTCCAGCCAGCATTCATTTCTGCAGCTATATGGTTGCATCTGCGGGGATGGAATTAATCAAAGAGCTGTCGTACATTGCCTTCCGATTCCTTTAACTTGCTTTAATTGTCCATGAAAGGCGTACGTTACATTTTCTACGTATTTACCTTAAGATGAAAGGTAGACAAAATATTTCGGGGGGCGTGGCTATGAGGGCGACAATGGCGGACGTAGCTTCCTAGAGCTCCCGCCGGCCCGTCATTAATCCTTGCATTTATCCTGACCCCCGAACCTAACATTGGCCACACAGCGACATCGGCGGCAGTAGTGGACAGGGTGCACCCTCCGGTGCTGCGTTTGGGGTCCCTGGCCGGTGTAATTGGCGGCGGCGGTGCCCCCTGGGCCTACCTGCCGCGTGGAGAACCGGGGCCTCGATTTTGTGCCGATCCCGGCCGGAGGCTCTGGACGTCGGCTGGCTTGCTCGCCGGCGGGCCCCGTGTTCCCGGGGACGGTTGGCAGCCGGCGGCCGGGGAGAGGTCAACGGAGCTTCCTGCCACCTAGAGAGCACCGACGCTGCTGGGAGCTGTGAGAAGGCGGTATCGGTGGTGGGCTCCACGGACCGGGGAACCAGTCGGGTCCCCCTGGGCTGTCGGTGGCCATAGCTGAGTCTGGGCTGGAGGCGGACCATCGGCGCAAGGAGGGGCACGCTCGGCCCGATAGCCTGAGTGTGTGGGCCCCTGCAGTGTGTCCCCCGGGCGTGGAGAGACCTGTGGCTCGGGGGGCAGTGTGGTGCCCGCGCCATCTTGGGGAGCGCCTCTCTGCTGGACTTACCTGCGAGGCGGCTTGCAGAGCCCCGGAGCCTACCTCGCCCCTTCTGTGCTGGGACCGGACTGGGGGCCGGGGTGGCCCCGAGAAACAGCGTCGCCTGGTCGCCCTGAGCCTGAGTGCCCTGCTGTGCCCGTCCTGACCCACGGATATAGGCGGGTGTCTGGAGCTGTTGAGACGGCGGCGGCCGGTGTGGAGCCGGTGGGCCGGGGCCTGAAGGATCGTGATCCCATGAAGGTGAGGGGTCGGGTCTAGTACGGCAATTCCTGGTGGGCCGGGGGTGCCCTGCCTGAGGCCCGGGGTCGGGGGCTTTGCTGTGGCCCTGGCCCGAGTGACAATAGTGGCAATTGCTCGCTGGGTGCCTGGACAGTGGAAGTGTTCAGTAGTGGCGATCCGGTGCGGCGAAGCGCTCTGCGGGCCTCCCGGCCTTGGCGTCAGTGGGTCTAGGCCCTCCGGGTGGACTTTAGATTTGAACTGCGGTGTGTGGAGGGTCTGCCACGGGCACGGAGCAGCCCGCCTAAACCATCCTGACCATGACCAGAGACGGGGGTGGCAGTGGTTCCGCCAAGCAATGACCGATTGACAAATTTACTGGCCCCAGCGGGGGTCCGGGGCTGCCGGGGGTGGCCAGAGCACGGGACCAGACAACGCGGCCCTGATGGCAGCCATCACACAATCAAGGGACATGTTAGACACTAAAATCGGCGCAGTGGGAGCTGATGTCATGCTACTACGACAGGATCTCTGCAACGCAGTCGCTCGCATCGCGGAGACCGAGACCAGGATCACAGGAGTGGAGGGTGATGTTGGCGCCCTGAAAAAGAAAGTGGCAGAGATGGACAAAATCCAAAAAGGGCTGGCACTCGTCGTTGAGGACGCAGAAGGGCGAGCGCGAAGGAATAACCTACTCTTCGTGGCCTTTGCAGAGGACTGCGAGAAGGGGCCCATGGATGCATTTTTGACATGGTGGCTAGAGAGCTGGCTTCCCCCGGACGTCCTGTCGCGCTGCTTTGTAGTGGAGCACGCACATAGAGCCCTGACGCCGAAACCACCGGTGGGAGAACGGCCTCAGCTGGTCATAGCTAAAATCCTGAACTTCCGCGATAGAGACACTATACTCCGGGAAGCGAGGGCTAAAGAGACTCTGCTGTTTGACAATCACAAGATTATGATCTTCCCAGACTATACCAAACAGGTACAGCAGCAGCGCCATTCCTTCCTGGCGGCGAAGGCCAAACTGCGTGGTCTGGAGATCCAATATGCATTGCTGTACCCGGCCCGCCTTCGAGTTGTCTTCCACTCCAAGACCCACTTCTTTTATACCCCGGAGGCAGTGTTCAGGTGGACGGGTGAGACGGTCAGGCTCCGACCGAACGCCCAGCCGGGCCAGGCTCTGGACCATCGCGTGGATCGTCGCAGGAGAGGGGCGACTCTGCCGTCAGGGGTAAACGACACAGGAAATCTCAGTCCGAAGACGCACCCTGTCCCGTAGTGGCCTCCCGAATGGGACGCAGCCCGACACCGATCAGTCGGGGAAAGAGAACTGAGCACCATGGGAGTTCAGCCTTCCTTACTTAACCCTTATCCATTGTTGGACTCCACAGAGGGCCCGGTGTGGCTGCTCCATCGCTCGAGCGGATAGCATCTGGTGCAGTGTGACCTGGACCTTGGTTTGGATCAAGGGGAACAATACTGGAGGTGTCTGACTGCCTCGTTCTACTTGTGTTACGAAAATGGTGGTACAATGGGGTTTGGGGTACTGACCTGTCGGGCGGCCTAGTCCTCCCACGGTAGGGGGGTGGCCCTGAGGGAAGGTCCTGTTAGTTGGGGGGAGTAGTTGGGATCCATTGGTATGGTTGGCTTTTTGGGCGCTCTGTTTTGGGCCCGAAGCTCCCCATGCCGCGACAGGTACTTCAGTGTTTTATGAGGTATAGCGGTGGGGGGTGGGGAACGGGTGTTGGGCAGTTGGGGGATCAGGGTTGGAGGGAAGGGACAGGTGGGTGGTGGGTGTTTTGAGGGGGGTGCATGTGATTTCTGCTGCATTGACGTATATGGTGTTGGGTGCCTGGGCCGGATCCTGGGGTCCTCAGAGACTTTTCCATCGGGACAATGGTTGATATCTCAAGGGAGGAACTCGCTGGTGACTCTATGCGAATATTGAGTTGGAATGTTAGGGGGATGTTGGACAAAATCAAGCGTGGGGCAATCTTGCGCTGGGGTAAGAGGGACTCAGCCGATGTGATGCTATTACAAGAGACGCATATGCTGGGGACAAAGGCACTGAGCTTACAGCGATTTGGTTACCTTCAAGTATTTCATGCAGGGTTTTCCAGGGGCTCGAGGGGGGTGGCCATTCTTATCCATCGGAGACTGTCTTATACCCACGAGTGTCACTGGCTTGATCCCCAGGGTCGGTATGTGTTTGTTAAAGGCATGGTTGGTGCGGAGCCGGTGGTGTTTGGCAGTGTGTATGCCCCCCTCCCTTTGCAATGGTCCTTGGCTGAGAGACTATTTGAATTGTGGGCCGAGATCTCAGACTCCTTGGCCGTGATAGGGGGTGACTGGAACGATGTTGTGGATGTGTGCCTGGACCGACGGAGGTCGCAAGGGGTCGTGGCGGCGACCTCCCCTACACGGTTAAAGGCGATGATTGACGGGTTGGGCTGGGTGGATGCCTGGAGACACTTGCATGCCAGGACGCGTGAGTACACGTATGTGTCTGCTGTGCATGGCTCCTTTTCACGGCTGGACTGTGTGTTTGTACCGGGAGCCTTCCTTGACAGGGTGAAGCAGGCCGCAATTCAGCCTCGGGGGCTATCTGACCACTCTCCTGTCGTGATACGGATCGAATTGCGCAAGACGCGCCGGCCATTCCGGTGGCGGATGTCCTCGTGGCATCTCCAGCAGGCAGACTATACACAGCATATGCGCAGCGCGATTGCCCACTACTGGCAGGAGAATCTGGCGGAGGGGGTAGATGGAGTGACGGTCTGGGAGGCCATGAAGCCCACTCTGAGAGGTATTGACATTGCATGGTGTGCTGCTGCCCGTCGTAGTCGCCGAGAGGCCATTGTCGCAGCTGCGGCGCGGGTGGAGGTGTTGGAGAGACGGTGTCAGGGGGAGGGTGACGGAGTGGCGATACGACTGCTCCTGCAAGCGCAGCAATCCTATGCCTCGGTCTTAATGGATGAGGCTAGACAAGCGTGGCTGGCCACACGGAGCAGGGTTTACCAGTGGGGCGATAAGTCCTGCACCATGCTCCATAGGCTGTGTCAACAAACTCTGCAGCCGATCGCTCTACCGGGCCTCACCGACGGGGAGGGGACTGCCATAACGGACCCTGCGACTCTTGCGGCGAGCTTTGCCGGCTACTACGCGGAGCAATATGCTCCCCGGGACAGTCTCCCACCGGATGCAATTGATAAGTTCATTGCTGACCTTCCCTCCCATGCGATATCACACGATGCCAGGAAAGCCCTGGACCTCCCCTTGACGGCGGAGGAACTGGGAGATGCGCTGGGACAACTCAACACGGGTAAGGCGCCGGGACCGAGTGGATTCCCCAGTGAATTTTACAAGAAATTCCACCTGCAGCTAGGACCGCACTATAGGCAGGCGTTGGAGGCAGCGTGGGAGCGTGGTAGCTTGCCGGCAGACTGGCGTCAGGCTGAAATTGTAGTTTTTCAGAAGCCGGGTAGGCCCCCCGACCGACATGAGTCATATCGGCCCATATCCTTGCTCAACTTCAAAGCCAAATTACTGGCCAAAGCGTTGGCGAACCGTCTTCTCCCGTATGTCGCAGACTTGGTTCACCCGGATCAAGCGGGCTTCATGCCGCATAGGGCGACGCACACAACATCAGACGTGCACAGGCGGCGGTGGACGCTATGGGGGCGACTGGTGAACGGGCAGCGCTACTGCTGGCAGACATTGACAGGGCGTTTGACTCGGTCAGCTGGACGTACCTCTTCGCCCTCTTGCCGCGCCTCAACCTGGGCCCGGTGTTTATTTCATATGTTCGGCTGCTATACACGGACATCACCGCTTCGGTGCGTATCTCAGGGGCGATTACGGAGAAATTCCCAATTGCCAGGGGGACCTGACAGGGATGCCCCCTATCCCCTTACCTCTTTGCACTGGCCATGGAACCATTGGCCGCGTGGGTGCGCATCGATGACAGCTTCGTGGCTTTGTGTGGGGGGCGGGACTCTCAGACAGAATCGCGTTATATGCGGACGATGTCCTCTTCTTTATGACTGATCTTCACCGCACTGGCCCTCGAATATTGGAAATAATGCTTATCTTTGGTGAAGTGTCGGGACTCTTCCTCAACCCGCGCAAATCGGCCCTGTGGGTGCTGGGCAGAGAGTCGGAGACATATCCCTGGGCATCGGCCCTACAGGTGGCGGTCGGCGGTCTAAAATACCTAGGAGTCTTCCTGTCTGAGTCTGCCGCTATTGCATGGGAGCGCAACGTGCTGCCGGTGTGGGACAGAGTCCAAATGGACATCAAAACCTGGTCTCGTATGCCCCTCAATATCTATGGCAGGTCCACGATCTTTAAAATGGTCGCCCTCCCACGGCTCCTGTACCAACTGCAGAACCATCTACATAGGATCGACCCACAGTGGTTCCGTCGAGTAAATTCAATACTGGGCCGCTTTCTGTGGGCAGGGGGCGCTTCCAGGGTGGCGCTGCGGACTTGCTTCTTATCCACGTATTGTGGAGGTCTGGCTACTTCTGACCTTCTGTCCTACTATCAGGCATCCCACTTGTTGGTCCTGAATGAGTGGTGGTACGGCGATCACAACGACCCGGCATACGCACTGGAACACTTCTTGATGGGTGATGCCACGTTGCATACGCTGTTGTACTCAGCCGGGCGGCGGAAGAAATTGCCGCAGGTCACTCAGGTGGTCTTCATGATCTGGAGACAGGCGCTGCGCCGCATGGGCGGGTGGGGTAGGCTGACAGCGGAAACCCCGCTATGGAACAACGGACGGCTCCCCGCACTGGCCTCGCTGTCGGGGTTTGGTGGCTGGGACTCCATTGGGATTTCGTCACTTGGTCATGTTCTTGCGGGGACTACCCTCAAATCCTTTCAAGACCTCAGCTCCGAATTCAACATGCCCAAGACCCAATTCTTCAAATATCTACAATTCGGCCATGCACTTGCACCGAGTCTGGCGGGGCTGGACCAGCTTCCTGAATTTAGCCCTGTGGAAGCTAAGCTCTTCATGGGAGATCTGGGGGATAAGAAAGTCTCCAAAATATACCAAACGCTTGTCACTCATTGCTCCTCTTCTCTCCTGTCGTTGAAGGCCTCCTGGGGGACAGATATTGGCCCCTTGTATGAGGATGACTGGAGGGAGGCCCTGGAGTCCCCCTGTGGGGCTGCCATAGCTGTGCGACTCCGGTTCATACAGTTCAAATACCTACATAGGGCCTATTACACTAGAGAGAGACTGTGGAAGGCTGGCCTCATTGCTACCCCGAATGCCTGCGCTGTGGGACTGAGAGAGGTACGCTGCTACATACTGTGTGGTCCTGTGTGGATCTGACCCGATTCTGGAATGGGGTGTGGAATTGTTTGTCAGAGGTACTGGGGTGGGACCTTCCTCGTACGCCCAGGTTGGGTCTTCTGTATGTCCTGGAGAATGTAGGTGGAAACATCTACAAGCGTCACCTCCTGTTGCTGGGCCTAGTCGTGGCCAAGCGGGATCTAGCGAGGGCATGGAAGAGCGACCGTGCTCCCCCACTTAGCGCCCGGAAAGCAGGCTTGGACTTTCTCATGGGGTTAGAATTGCCTGTGTTTGAGGCCAGGGGATGCCCCCGGAAACACTACAAGATCTGGAAGCGGTGGGCGGATTACAGGGGGTTGACCTTGGAGCCCCCAATTGACTTAGACGATGTTCTGCCTGCCGATGGTGACCTCAGGTCCCCGGAGGGTATTTGATGCCTACTGTGCTCTAACTGTATACTGCAGCTGCAAGTGAACACGTGCGCTGGGTTAGGGTGGGATAAGGGGTGGGCAGCGGGGGGTTTTGGGGTAGTTGGCGGGGTAAGGGGGTGTGGGAGGGGGCGATTTAAGCGTTTAGGCTATGTATACATCCTGCTACATGTTTGCCATTGACAGTGTCCTCCTGATTGTGGAGAACGGTACATATGCTATGCCTAAACATTTAATAAACGCAGTTGTGAAAAAAAAAATATTTCAAACATTTTTTTAGCCACGTCTCTGGCCCCGTCTCCTCATTCCATACTTTTGTTATGCACTTCAACCGCTTGCTGGGTAATCATACGTCAGAACCACGTAGCAGTTTCTAGGTGGGCGTTCTTTGGAGCCCCTCCCCCTCACACTCCACCTCCTTTGCAGAAGTTCTCTAGTTTCCAAGGGCCAACCAAGTGCAACTAGCTCCAGTGTTTGCCATCTGGCACTTGCACTGTCCTTATGGCACCAATAGAACAACTAATCCCATGACACAGATAAAGCATTCCTGACGGGATAAGTAAAGCATGTATCTGTAAAAAACTTGAAAGAATTTTTTTTTTTGTAGGGGTCTCCCGCTGTCTTTCTATTCAAGCTTAAGGCACACCTGCAACCACAATGTGCGCTTGCAACCATTGCTGAGACATAACTCCCTGATTTCCAACAAAACAGCATTTTGGAAAGATTGTCAACTCTCAACGCCGCTCAGCGCTCCAACATCAGAGCTAATGTAGCACTTTTATTCGGAGGGGTACATTGCCAGAGACAGATGAATGAATGAATGAATGAATGAATGAATGAATGAATGAATGAATGAATGAATTTAGATTTCTAGAGCGCACATAGCTGCCCTGAGGCGTCCAAGCGCTAAGAATACCAACTGAGGTTAAAATCAGGAAAAGGAAGTGTCAGCTCCACTATTTATGTGGTGAACAAGAGCGTTTTCAGCTGTTTGCGGAAGGAAAGGATGTCGGGATTAGATCTTAGATGCTGAGGAAGGGCGTTCCACCTCTTGGCTATATTATAAGAGAAGGAGCGGCCTCCGGACCTTGATTTCTTTATTTGCGGCACAATGGCTAGATTAGCAGAGGTAGAGCGCAGCTGTCTGGTGGGGAGATAGGGTGTGATGAGAGGGAGATTGATTGCCGGGCCTAGAGACCAGAAGGTCTGGTGTGCAATGCAGAGTGATTTGAAGTTTACTCTTTCCTTTTCGGGAAGCCAGTGCAGTTTCCTTAGTCCGGACTTTACTGAGGATCTGCGGGGGATTTGTAAAAGCGTTCGTGCTGCGCAGTTCTGTATTAGTTGCAGTTTGCGTAAAGTGAAGTCAGGAGCTCCGAGATACAATGCATTTCCATAGTCCAGCCGTGATTGGATCAGGCCCAGAACCACGTTTTTTCTTGCTTCAAAGGGGAGTAGAGGTAAGATCTTCCTCATGACTCTCAGGATGCCGAAACAGATGGCAGAGAGTTTTATTGCCTGTTGGTCGAAAGACAGGGACCTGTCGAGCCAGATACCGAGGCTCTTAATGGCGTCTTTGGGAACAGGGGCAGGACCTAAACTGGAAGGCCAGAGAGTGTCTATGGAAGATGGTGCAGTGTGACCCAAAAGCATGAGCTCGGTCTTGTCTCCATTAAGTTTGAGACAAGACTTGGTCATCCAGCTCTTGACCATCTCCAGGCAACCAGCAAGATCTACACTCGCCGAAGGTCCCCCTGCCTGTGCCAAGGAGACCACCAGCTGAGTATCGTCCGCGTAGGTAACGATCTTAATACCATACGGTCGGACGATCTCAGCCAGTGGCCTCATGTAGACGTTAAATAGCGTCGGGCTCAATGATGATCCCTGCGGGACTCCGCATCCCAGGGGCTTGCTAGAGGAGGTGACATTACCCTCATACACCTGGAAAGATCTGTCACTCAGGTAGGACCTGAACCACTCCAGAGCTCTGTCAGATATTCCGGTGTCCAGGAGACGCTGCAGAAGGATGCTAGGGGAAGCTCATAGAAACATATGTGTAAGGCACCTCGGGTTACTTCGTTCCAACCGCCTGTTCGTGTTCATCCTTTTAAGGTCACGCATAAGCTATTCCTGCTGTAGCTGCCTTGAGAGCCTGGCTGACGCGCTCCCAATCTTGTTTTACATACTCCTCTGCTCGTCATGTGGTCTGATCGCGTGTACTGTAGTGCATGATTCGGACATTATTTTGTGGCAGGGTGGGATGGGTTAAGTATGCCAAGTCAAGTCAAGTCAAAATATTTATATAGCGCACTATATACCCAGAGGGTTTCAGGCGCTTGAAGAAGGGTGGGGAATTACTTGTCGAATATCCAAGTTTTAAGTTGCTTTCTGAATGCTAGGTGGTTCTGAGTGAGACGAAGGTGAGTGGGAAGTGAGTTCCAGGTCTTAGCTGCCAGGTAGGAGAAGGATCTACATCCCATGGTGGTTTTGTTGATGCGAGGTACGATAGCAAGGGCTTGGTTGGAAGATCGCAGCTGGCGGGGGGGGGGGGGTGTAGAAGGAGAGTCGTGTGTTGAGGCATTCGGGTCCAAGGTCGTAAAGTGCTTTGTGAGCGTGGGTCAGGGGGCGGAAAGTAATCCTCTTATTGACAGGGAGCCAGTGGAGGTTTTTCAGGTGACCAGAGATGTGTTCTTTGCGCGGGATGTCTAGTATGAGCCTGGCTGAAGCGTTCTGGATGCGTTGGAGTTTTTTCTGGAGTTTAGCTGTGGTACCGGCGTATAGGGTGTTTCCGTAGTCCAGGCGGCTCGTGACTAGTGCGTGGGTGACCGTTTTTCTAGTTTCGGTGGGGATCCAGCGAAATGTTTTTTTGAGCATGCGAAGAATGTTGAAGCAGGATGATGAAACGGCGTTGACTTGTCTGGTCATCGAGAGTGAGGAGTCCAGGATGACGCCCAGGTTTCGTGCGTGGTTCGTCGGGATGGGTGCTTTTCCAAGGGCCTCTGGCCACCAAGAGTCATCCCAGGCAGAGGGGGAGGGGCCTAGGATGAGGACTTCTGTTTTGTCTGAGTTCAGTTTCAGACGGCTGTGCTTCATCCACTGGGCTACATCTTTCATTCCTTCGTGTAAGTTGGTTTTGGCGGTGTTAGGGTCTTTGGTGAGTGAAAGGATCAGTTGAGTGTCGTCAGCGTAGGACAGGGGTCTCCAACCGGTCGATCGCGAGCTACCGGTAGCTCGCCGAACCTCCATGAGTAGCTCGCGCCTTGCATTTAAATTTGTAGCCTGTTAGTGTCATTTATTATTCTTGGGCCTTTTTTTACAGCCGTTGCCTGCCTTCACCAAACCCAACTGCTCAGATTGGCCTAACTGAGCTTAGTGGGGGCGGGGCAGGCCAAACATGATGACGCTATTGACGATCTCTGTCTCCAGTCCACGTTACTGGCCTTTCACACCTAGTGACCTCGGAGGCAGTGACAGGGGGGAAGGCGAGCCCGGGCTCAGGGCTGCCCGAGCTTCAGAGGAGGTGGACTGCAGAGGCTTCTTCCGACCTGTCTGAGGCGGTGCACCGAGGAAGAGCAGGCGGCCCTCAGGCCAGGCTCTGCCCGGGCTCCAGAGGGGGGGTGCTGTGGAGATAGAGGCCAGCGCAGGTCCAGCAGGGTTACTCCGCACTCTGGGGCAGTGACGCCGAGGGATGCCGGGCGGCCTTCAGCCCAGGCTCTGCCCAGGCTCCAGAGGAGGCGCCCTGGGTAGATAGCCCGTGCCAGTCCAGCGGAGTAACTCCGCCGTCTAAGCCTCTGAGGTAGTGGCCCCAGAGTAGAAAAGGAGGCTCGGCCTCTGCGCTGGCTCCAGAGAAGGCGGACTGTAGACTGCCAGGCCCACGCCTTACTATCGTGGCCTCGGAGGCAGACCAGTGATAAAATAAGTGGCCCCGGACTCGGCTCTGTCTGGGCCTCAAAGGCAGACCCATCAGGACAGAGGCCTTTAACTGCCCGGCCGGAGGGTGGGCAGATGTGGGTGTTGTGATCGCCTGAAGCTGTGAATGCAGTGAATACTCCCTGGGGTACCCAACCCAAAGTCTGCTGAGATGGAGTCACCCTGCTCCGATTCACCCCATGTCTAGGCCCTGCCCCGGTTCACCCCAAGCCTGCCGGCTATTCTGAGCCTGCCAGTGAGGGGGGCTGGTAACTGCGTGAGCAATATTTACCTTAAACTAAACCCACCCTCAAAAGATTGGCCGATTATTGTTTAAATATGTTAAACATAATCTGTTTCAAAGCGCTTCAAGTTTCGGCAGATGAGGAAGGCAATGAGCGTTAAACTGTTTTGCCACAGATCACAAGATTTTGGGAAAGCGGTAAAGCCGGGATCAGACCCAAGTATCTTGGTTCTAAAGACCAACAACAGCCACAAGAATACGTGTGCTCCAGTCAGTAAATAAACAGCAGGTGTCCGAGTGGAACCCGGATCTTCTATGCGCTTAAGTGGTGGTGTGGCCTATGGGCCAGAGTGGTTGTGTGGTAGTTGTGCCCTGCAGTGTATGTGTGATAGGGGGTCCCCATGTCGCGCAGTCTGTCTGGTTCTACCTTGCATCCTGGCATAGAGGGAGCACAGCTGCTTTCTCTCAGACGCCCAGGAGGAGCTCTCCCTGGCAGGCCAGTCAGTGCCTGCAGGTCTCATCACAGGGGCAGGACACATGGTGCATAGCGCGGTGCGATGGGCCTGCTGACAAAATACACTGTCCGGAGTGGCCAGCGGGGACAGTGAAGCGGTGGGTAGTGCGAGTGGTGAAGGGGTCTAAATACCAGCTGAGGGGAGGGAGAGAACAAAGAAGAATGAGAAGGGTGGTCGAGGCAGATTGGGCTGCGTGGAAGTTCGAGAAGGAGGTAGCTGTGAGAGGGAAGGGCGGAGGAGGAAGAAACGCAGATGAGAGTGAGAGACAAGCGAGGAGCAGATCAATCGGTAAGCATTATACCTCCTAATGCGCTGTTCTCCAGACTCGAGCTGTGATGTGGGCCTTCTGTACTGTAAACGTAAAAGCTGGTATGCCACGGGTCTTGTTTATAGCGAAGTCTGAGCCTGCCTTGTCCCATCTGCTCCCGAACTATCTATGCTAAATAAATTGTTGCTAATACTAACTACATATCTGGGGATGTAAGAGTGAAAGAGGCCCAAAGGATGCCTTCAGCAACATTGCCTGACAACTAACAGACACAATCGAGAATGTATTTTTTTGCTTTCCAGCTCTGGGTTTTATATCAGGAGAAGCAGGGTGTTGCCAAGTTTCAGTTTCTTTTACCAAAGGCACAACATAAAAAAAAAATACCCTGTCTGAACTCCTAAAAAGAATATAAGTTGTTCCACTCTTCAGAGCTTTGAATTTCTGATCCAGTTTTAACTCTTTCAATCCCCTCTTTGGACAAGCCATTGACAGCATAGGCACGCTCGTCAACATTATAAATAGGTTTATATTTAACATTCAGGGATAGTGATGTGTGTTTTAAATGCTTAACACAGCAGCAGCTCACTAACATTACTGCAAATAATCTCTATGCCACCATCACATTTCTAATATATGATGTCCTTTTTCGATCCATTCTAAATGAATCATTTTTATGGATGTTGTATGAAACATAACACAACATTTCTCTGCAAATACTCTGTAATAGACTCACATATCAGCCACATTAAAAAAAATTAAAGGAAAATGATATATAAATCAATCAGTTTAAAAATTATTAAAGGTCATCCGGGCAAGGCTCTCTGCAGAACAACACTGGCTACAACTCTGGTTGTATCAGGGTACCTGAATGGGTGGAGCTCTGAGCCAGAGTCCAATTTGTCCATGCCTGGCTTAAAACGTCTCTGTTCCCTGTGCATAAGGCAATCAACACCAACACTGCAGCAGTTTCTTTGGGTAGCACAGTTCCGGATCATGAACAGATCTGGAGTATTCCGAATAAAACCCTTAATGAATAACACTAGTTAAAAATTATTTGAACCTGAACCAGGATGGGACATTATAAAACTGTATAAAAAAGAGTATGTGGTGAAGGGGAAATAATTGAGGTTGTTCACAATAAAATGAGTCTCTTTTTTGAAATCTAGTGACTGCCCATCTAAGCCAGACTTTAATAATTCACATTTGGTATGGAAGAAATGTTGAGGTTTAACTTTTGCAGTGCGTGAACAATTTAGATCGAGGATAACCAAAGCAGGTCATAGGCTTGTATCTTGCAGTATTTCGTTACACTTTCCAGGAATGCTTCCAAGCAAGACAAGCTTTTGCTTAAGGTAGCACAACTTGCAGCTGTCTGTACCTTCAAAAGAGGTAGAGTGCCCCCTTTTGTTCAAACCACCTAATGGGCTTGGAAGAAATTAGGCTTAAAGTCAATGAAACTGGGCGTGGGAGGGGTCTCTCGAAAAAATGTGCGAGTTTCCTAGCCTTCAGTAGCTCACGACAATTTTCACTGCTCAGAAGTAGCTCTCACTACAGAAAAGGTTGGAGACCCCTGGCGTAGGAGATGATGTTGAGATTGTGTTGGCGAGCGATGGCCGCAAGGGGGCTCATGTAAACGTTGAAGAGGGTGGGGCTGAGTGACGATCCTTGTGGCACGCCGCAGATGACTTCAGAGGCCTCTGACTTGAATGGTGGGAGGAGGACTCTCTGGGTTCTTCCGGTGAGGAACGAGGTGATCCATTGCAATGCTTTTCCTTGGATTCCGACGTTTCTTAGGCGCTGTAGAAGGGTGTTATGACAGACTGTGTCGAAGGCAGCGGAGAGGTCGAGGAGGATGAGGGCGACTGTGTCTCCATTGTCTAGTAGAGTTCGAATATCGTCTGTTGCTGCGATAAGTGCGGTCTCAGTGCTGTGTTTGGCTCGGAAGCCGGATTGTGAGGAGTCGAGGGATTTGTTGGTTTAGAATCTGTAGCTCACGTTTGAATCTTAATAAGGGGAGAGAAGTTGGCATAATGGCTAAGACGCTCGACCTCGGACCTGGGGAAGCCGGTTTGAGTCTCGGTAATGTCGCCAAACTTCCTGTGATTCTGGGCAAATCACTTATTCTCCCGTGCCTAACAAAATGAATGTGTGTCCTTGTGTAACGTAACTGGTGCTATGTAAAGCGCTCTGATACCCGGTTCAGGTCAAGTTCGCGCTATATAAAACTATGAAAAAAAATAAAAAAATAAGATAGTCCAGAGAATCTTATTGTCCTTTGCAGAGATCTTTGTGAAACCCAAAAGCCAAAAGTTACCATCCTCCTAAATGGTTAATTTTTAATAGGTTTGCTGCAATCATCTAAATATAACTAGCAAGACGAAAGCGTGCATCTTTGAAGAGCGTATGTATTGTTACAGTGTTTTCCTCCCAACACTACAAACGTACTAAAACGTTAATGTTTCTGAAGTCGATAATATAAGCAGAGGTGGACGAGCCAACAAATTAAGGACCGTAGAAACTGTGAACGAGCCAAGCCCTGAAATTATTTGCTATGCAAAAAACAAACCACGTAAAATATAATACCTTCTATTTAAAATTAAACAAGCACTAGCAAAGGAAATATGTCTTGCCGACGCAAGAGCTTTTTTGGCTTTGCCAATATATTTTAGCCATGTTATACACCAGTGGGCTTACTGTTCAGCATGACTAAAAGTTAGGGGCATATTTTCAAGGTGGGCAATATGAAATTATTGCCGCTTTTGCAGCCGTTTTCAGCCGCAAAGCGGTGATAATTTCATCACCCTATTAGCAAGCTGTCGCTAACATCAGTTAGCAACAGTTTTGAGGCGATAGCTAGCGGTTTGGGGCTCGCTTTGCATGTCAGCGATATTTATTGCTAATGACATGCAAAGTGGGCGTACCCAACCTGTTAGTGTAGTGTAGTTCCTATTTTCCCTATAGGCCCTGCGCATTGGAATAACATAAACAGCAGTGTAGACGTAGAAGTGCTGTCTTCCAGGTCTCTACTGACTATGTTAGACTTAATTTGGTTTGTACCAACTAGCTCAGAGGTCACTGGAAACTTTCTTGACTGAATAGGAAGTGATCAGCTTCCCTGGCGCAGACAAGAAGGGATTCAGTTTTCCAACAACCGCATAAACATGACAACTTTGCTCCTTAGAATAAGAGTCAATCTCTAGAGTCGTGTGAAACAATAGACAGCTTTTTCACTCAGTCAGTTGTGCAAGAATTACTTTCACCAGGATGCAGAGAATAGAGAGACGGGCATTTTCAATAAAAAGGTATTATTTATCGAACAGTCTTTCTTCTCATGCAAGAGAAATGAATTGCCACAATTGCAAGACTTGTTATTATAAAAAGTGTGTACAGTAAAAGGAGGATTGCGAAATAATACTGTAAAAGCATTGATATGGTTTCTTAGCCATACAATGGTTAAAATGAATAAAATATATACATTCATATATACATTTAGCTAACGTACTCAACTGGTGCTTCTAACTACGCCTACCCCAGTGTACCTGACCTAAGCCTAATACATGGGAGGGAGCAAGTAAGTAGCAGTTTAAGTTAAGTTGGTTTTGCCAAGAGTTTGCTTCAAGAATTCTCTCTAAGGGTTTAGTCAACACTGTACCTCTGGAATAGAATGTTGGAGGTCTTGTATCTCCTCTCAGGACTCGATATCCCAGTCACCCGCAAGGGTAGGCTGGAAACGCCGGGGCTGGATTTTCCCGGCAGGAGAAAAGACAGCGTCTTTCTCAGCGCGTCAAGGAGGAGGAGGGGGAGCGTCCGTGGGCTTCTCGCATCTGCTGGGCTCTGCAAGGGACAGCTGTTCTGCTCCTGTATTCTCTACCACCACCACTGTGTTTGCTTAAGGGAACGTTGGTAATATTTGTAGGAGAGTAGGGTCTGCAATCCTATGATCACCCAGATTTTTTGCTTTTGTTTCACTGGTTTACGACTTTCTCTGGCTGTGGGCCTGCTAATCAGACCCACAGCCTGGTTGTTCTCTTTCTAAAGTACGATATGTACCCTAGGTGCATTTACCAATTGGTACTGGGCCACCTTATCAGACCCTGTAACTCAGGGCATAGGTGTACCCAGGGCCGCCAGGGGCTGCAGCATGTATTATGCCACCCCTGGCTGGCCTCCTAAATTTGACACAACTGGCTGCATGACAGCTGGGGCGAAGTCGTGTAATCACCCTTTGCTTTAGATATAGTAGCCCTATATCTAACCATACAATGGACACCCGAGTTCCTATCAGTCACTCCTATGGCAGGCCTTGACAATCCTGAAGGCAGAGTGCGTGGGCTCGTGTGAACTGTGTTCTGGCCCGAGCCGAGCCCGGTTGCAGCTTGCGGAATCAAGACCCAATGGCTGTTCCATGATAACGCGTACCATATCGGTAACTTCGGTGTCGCGTTATCAAGACATGTCGAGTAAGGTGTCATACGAATCGGGATGCTGCCCTCTCACCAACTCTGGCGACGAGGTTAGCATTCCGCCCTTCTAGAGGGACACGACATGTACGTAACTGTGAACCCCGGTTAAAGTTAACTAAAGCCTCAGCTCCACAAAATGGATGCTGCCACCACAGACACGAGTCTGACCTCCTGCTGCTGGGAGTCCTTCCAGCGAGGAGCGCTTGGACAAAGGGTTTCCTGTCAAGGGCGGTGTTCGCACCGTCCCAGACAGGGTTTGTGTATTCTGGGTAGGTAGGGCTTTTGCGAGAAGGTGACTGCGGAGTGGCACCCCGGTGCTCACTACGCATCTGCCGGTCAGAACCAGTTCCAGGGGCGCCAGCCCTGGCCTGGGGAAAGTCCGGCAGGGGAGAGGGGTGTAACTACCCCCCTTCCTGGTCCCACCCTTAGGGCAGGACCTAGTCATGTACCCACCCCTTTCTTTAGGATAAAGGCCGGAGCGGGGACCCTTCCAAATTAGATCATCTTTGAATCAAGAATACTTTCTACGAAAGGACTTCGAGACTCTTCTCAAGATTTCTCCCTTGTGACTAAGGAGTAGTCACCCCGCATCAGCGGGCACCATCTAAGAACTCTGCGGTTTGCTGCAAGTCCTTCCTCAAGGATCCGACGGCCCAGCTCGACGAGAACCGGCTTCCCTGGCACCTCTGACCTCTACCCACGTCATCAGCTCAGCTGTGATCTGTGGGTGCGACGAGACCTCGAGGGACCGGCCATCATCAGAACCTGTACGCTCTTAACCAGCACGACCATCGAAGCAATTCTCTGGTGAGTGCTCCGGGGTCCGAGAAGCCCCGACCCTGAGCCGCTCCAGCACCAAAGTGCAATCTCCCAGCATCTCCACGATCTGCGTGGGGCCCTTCTGCTCGCTGCTCAGCACGTTGTCTGGACACTAGCCGCTGGCTGGTGCCCTTCTGTGACGACATCCGACAATCAACACTGCTGGTCTGGTTGCTCCAGACTGGCCCTTGCTTCCATCTTTGCGAGAAGCAGCCCGGACCCTCCTGGTCCACTCAAGACGCCATCTTAGGCCCACCACGTGGCCCTGAGACCTGCCAAGGCTTGTTGCCCCATCCTGGGCCCAGCGACGCCGACAGCATCATCTTTCGTGGGACAGCTCGCACCTCCACCGTGGTCGCCGACAACGCCTCCTGGTCCGTGAGACTGCAGAGCCTAGCGTCGCCCACTCACCTGGTCGAGGTGACGGCCAACCGGTGCCTTCCTGGTACCCTCTGACTACTGGCTAGTAGTACGAACTTGGTCCCCTCTGCTTTCAGGTATCATCAATCTCTGATCCAGGCTTGGATCTCTACGAACTAGTCATCACTGGTCGCCGGCCAGCAACTCCTTTTCTTCCGGCTCCTGGCTCGTCAGCGAAGACCCCGACGCCTGTAAGACTTGTGCAGCCGCAGCCCTCGTGGCTAGGTAACTCGGCATTTCGGTGCCTGCATAGCCTCTTTACTCTAGGGTCCCGAGTCCCTCGCTTCCGACTTGCCTTATCGGGTCCGCCCGAGACCTTAAACTTTCCGTGTCCTCGGACACTTGTTTTAATTGTGCACTTGAAGTATATTCCTAAGAGATTTGGTTTGTGCTTAGTACCCTGTCCTCATAAAGAGTACAGGGCTGTTGTGATTCTTAATAAATATCTTGTTTATTTTCATAACACTTGTGTGGTGTCCTTTCACTGGGTGTTCAAGGGGTACATGTGTGGTAAACAGCTGGCTTAACGCGCCCTCTCGAGTCTTTAGCCTTAGACTGCTCGTATCCACGCTACTAGGATAGCTGGTCTATAGGTTGACTTACAACCAATCACCATAAGGGTCGTTTGGAACGATACATAGCGGTCGCTAGAATAGCGAACGCTGCATATCGGGCCAACTTCTCACATTGGTGGAAGCGGTGGGATTTGAGCTTGCTGTTGTTTTACCACACGTATCCTAAGAATATCTTGTTGAAAGATCACATAAGTACTGTTAGTACATATAACTAAAGCTTAGAATACTCTGAGTTCTACTGAACCAGCTGTTGCAGCTCCTCAAGGCTTAGCACACCTTGGCTGCAACTCTTAGCAAGGGAATAGTAGGTAAACACATAGTGTAGGTAGGTGCATCACTTACACCACACTAGAAACAGTATGTCGGACAAAGGAGGAAACCCTGAGTCTCCCCTTGTGTCAGTTGACCCTCCACAGGTCATCCCTTCGAGATATACTGTGCTGAGCTTCAAGGAGTTAAGACAAGTGTGTCACTCCAGGAAGATCAAGCAGGGGTCTAACCCCACCACGTCCTTTCTGATTTGTCTCTTGGAGACTTATGATGCCAGAAAAGCTGAGACCCGTCCCAGCTCTTCTAATCCAGAAGGAGACATGCCTCCCCTCGAGGGAACCAGAGACGATCCTGACCTCATCCACCTCGCAACTGAGAACGAAGATGTGGAGGATGATGAGGATGAGGATCCCTCTGGGGATGAGGCAGATAAGGGACAGGTAGAAGTCGTCAGACTAACCCGGTCCAACTTAAGCAAACATGATAGTGGTACTGGGGGACCCCCAGCGCTACTGTCAGGTCCGCTTAACATTGGGAATGGACGAGCCAGATCTCTGTCAAGAGACTCTGGCAGATCCCTTCAAACCAATGGCTCTCACAACTCTTCTCAAAGAGGGATGACGTCCCCTCAGAGGAGAGTGTACGAAGCTAAGGAAAGGGCAGCTAATCTGAGGATTGAAAGGGAAGAACTTGCCCTGGCCAAAGAAAGGCTTGCCTTTGCTAGAGAGCAACAGTTAAGTGGGGTAGTCCCCACTGGTGGCAGCAATGTACCTAGTAATAGGGAAAGGAGTTTTGATACGAAACACCTTGGGAAGATAGTGCCCCCCTTTAAACAAGGGGACGACATCCACAAATGGATTACTGCTTTGGAGAGGGCCTGCACGGTGCAGGGTGTTCCCCAGAGTCAGTGGGCAGCTATCTTGTGGCTCTCCTTTGAAGGTAAAGGAAGAGACAAGCTCCTCACCACAAGGGTGGAGGATGCTAACGATTACCAAGTCTTGAAAAATACACTCGTTGAAGGGTTCAGCCTAACCACTGAGCAGTACAGGGTGCTGTTCAGGGATACCCAGAAAACGCAGTCTCAAGACTGGTCTGACTTTGTCGATTGTGCCACTAAGGCTTTTGAGGGCTGGTTGCTGGGCAGTAAGGTTACTGATTACAAAGGATTGTATAATTTGATGATGAGAGAACAAATTTTAAACAATTGTCAGAACCAGTTGTTGCATCAGCATCTTGTCGACTCGGATCTGACCTCTCCCCAAGAATTGGGAAAGAAGGCAGACAGATGGGTTCGTACGAGAGTTAAACAGAACCAGGGCCAGAATCAAGGTGGTCAGAAGAAAGCAGATCAGAAGGGTAAAGATTCTAAGGGGGAACAAAATGACCAGAAGTCTTCGACAGGTCCCCCACAACCCAAAGAGGGTGGGGGTCAGGCTCCCCAAAAGAAGAAAGAAGGCCAATCCAAAAGATGGTGCCAGTACTGTAAAAGTAAATCTCACTGGTTTAGTGAGTGCACCAAGAAAGGAGGAGGGCAGACTCCTGCCACTGCAGCCCCTAAGGCACCTGTGCCCCCTAGTACAGTCAGCAGTGGTAGTGCGCCTCCCAAGGGTTTAGTAGGGTTAACCCTGGGTTCTGAGGGGCGTGACAGCTTAGTTGGCACACTCACTCAGGCTGTCCTTGTCAGTACAGGGGACGTGGACGTGTCCCCTGACATAAGTCCCAATACTTTGGGCAAATACAGACAGACGCCTTTCATAAATGGAAAAATGGCTCAGGCCTATAGGGACACTTGTGCCAGCGTCACCATGGTGACACCTAACTTTGTGGACCCTGGACAGATCATGCCAGGTACAGAATTCCTGGTGACCAATGCAAGCAATGTCACTACCAATCACAGTATGGCAATTGTAGCTTTCTCCTGGGGAGGGGTAACTGGCCAAAAGAAGGTTGTAGTTAGTTCAGACCTCCCAGTGGATTGTTTGTTGGGCAATGATTTGGAGTCATCACAATGGTCAGAAGTGGAGCACCGGACTCACATGGAAATGTTAGGTTTGCCAGCACATGTGTTCGCTGTGACCAGGTCACAGGTCAGGAAATGCCCCACTGAACAGGTGCTGGATCCTGGAACAACGGACCAGACACCTCCCAAGAAAAAGAGCAGTAGGGTTAAGGCTGCGCCTTCCCCCTTGCCCCAGGTCGTGGATCAAGTCTCAGAGGAGGCTGACCTACAAGAATTGAGGGAAACTGAGCCTAGGGAGTTCGAACTTGATCAAGTTGAATTCTTGGGTTCAGGGGGACCCTCAAGGGAAGACCTGGAGAAGGACCAGTTAGACTGCGCTTCTCTTGAACCCCTCAGACAGCAGGCTGCTGCTGAGGCTGCTGGGAACGCCACAGGTACCCACAAGGTATACTGGGAAGACGGACTCCTGTACACTGAGTCAAGAGACCCCAAGCCTGGCATGACCAGGAGGCTGGTTATACCCTTGTCTCAGCGAGGTTTCCTACTTACCTTGGCCCACGAGATTCCCTTAGCAGGTCACTTAGGCCAGACGAAGACGTGGGACAGGCTTGTCTCACACTTTCACTGGCCTCATATGAACGAAGATACCAAGGAGTTTTGCCGCTCCTGTGTCACTTGCCAAGCCAGTGGTAAGTCAGGTGGCACAACAAAGGCCCCCCTTATACCAATGCCTGTGGTGGGGGTGCCCTTTGAACGGGTGGGGATCGACATCGTCGGTCCCATGGAACCACCAACAGCATCAGGGCACAAGTTTATACTGGTGGTAGTGGATCATGCCACCAGGTATCCTGAAGCTATTCCCCTTAGGACCACTACAGCACCTGTTGTGGCAAGAGCCCTAGTTGGAGTATTCTCCAGAGTGGGCTTCCCTAAGGAGGTCGTCTCCGACAGAGGTGCAAACTTTATGTCGAGCTACTTAACTGCTATGTGGAAGGAATGTGGTGTCAACTACAAGTTCACTACACCCTATCATCCACAATGCAATGGGCTTGTTGAGAGATTCAACAGGACCCTGAAAGGGATGATTCATGGACTACCGGAAAAGCTTCGGCGTAGATGGGACGTCCTGATCCCCTGCCTCTTGTTCGCCTACAGAGAAGTCCCACAGAAGGGGGTTGGCTACAGCCCTTTTGAACTTTTGTACGGACATCCTGTAAGAGGACCCCTGTGTTTGGTGAAGGAAGGATGGGAGAGACCTCTCAAAAAGCCTGCAGCCAACATAGTGGACTATGTGCTTGGCCTCCGCTCGCGGATGGCTGAATACATGGAGAAGGCATCTGAAAACCTTAAGGCCAGCCAAGAACTCCAAAAAGCTTGGCATGACCAAAAGGCTGTCTTGACTGTTTATCAGCCCGGACAGAAGGTGTGGGTGTTGGAGCCAGTGGCCCCAGCAGCACTCAAGGACAAATGGTCCGGGCCCTACACCATCCTGGAGAAAAAGGGAGAGGTCACCTACCTGGTCGACCTGGGAACTCCCCGGAGCCCCCACAGGGTGCTTCATGTCAACAGGCTCCAGGCATATGTCGACAGGAAGGACATGAGTTTGCTCATGGCCCTAGATGAGGGACAGGAAGAGGAGAGTGACCCTCTCCCCGACCTGCTCACTCAGAATCCTGACGATGGATCGGTAGATGGTGTTGTCTTTTGTGGCAGCCTCTCCGAACATCAACAGAGCGACTGTAAACAGGTTCTTCAGTCGTTCAGACATATGTTTTCTCTAACACCCAGTCAGACCAATTGGTGCACCCATGAGGTTGACACTGGTGACAGCTTGCCCGTAAAGAGTAAAATCTACCGGCAGCCTGATCACGTTAGAGACTGCATCAAGAGTGAAGTGCAGAAAATGTTGGAGCTGGGAGTCATTGAACCCTCGGATAGCCCTTGGGCTAGTCCCGTAGTTCTAGTGCCGAAACCTCACACCCCGGGCGGTAAGAAAGAGATGAGGTTCTGCGTAGACTACAGGGGTCTCAATGCAGTCACTAAGACTGACGCCCACCCAATACCAAGGGCAGACGAGCTTATCGATAGATTGGCTTCGGCCAACTACTTAAGTACGTTTGACCTGACAGCTGGGTATTGGCAAATCAGGTTAGCTGAGGACGCCAAGCCTAAGACCGCATTTTCAACCCCTGGTGGGCATTATCAGTTCGTGGTGATGCCCTTTGGTCTGAAAAATGCACCTGCCACCTTCCAAAGGTTGGTGAATCAAGTCCTTACCGGGCTGGATGACTTCTGTGCGGCGTATCTTGACGATATCGCTGTCTTTAGCTCCACCTGGGAGGATCACCTGGTCCACCTGCGGAAAGTGTTAGAGGCTCTGCAAGCAGCAGGCCTCACTATCAAGGCCACCAAGTGCCAGATAGGGCAGACACAGGTTGTATACCTGGGCCACCTTGTAGGTGGAGGCCAGGTTCAGCCACTGGAGAGCAAAATACAGTCAATCAGGGACTGGGCTCCTCCAACCACCCAGACTCAGGTTCGAGCTTTCTTGGGCCTGACTGGATACTACCGAAAGTTTGTCAGGAACTATGGTTCCATCGTGACACCATTAAACGAACTGACAAGCAAGAAAATGCCAAAAAAGGTTCAGTGGACAGCGAGCTGTCAAAAAGCATTCGATGACCTAAAGCAGGCCATGTGCACGGCGCCTATCCTTAAGAGTCCAGACTACTCCAAACCATTCATTGTCCAAACAGACGCTTCTGAGTTGGGTGTGGGAGCTGTACTTTCTCAACTGAATTTTGATGGTCAAGACCAGCCCATTGCTTTTATAAGCAGAAGGCTGACCCCTAGAGAGAAGAATTGGTCAGCTATTGAGAGGGAGGCCTTTGCTGTGGTTTGGGCCCTGAAGAAGCTGAGGCCATACTTGTTTGGCACTCACTTCAAGATTCAGACCGACCATAAGCCCCTCTTGTGGCTAAATCAGATGAAGGGTGAAAACCCCAAACTGCTTAGGTGGTCCATTTCCCTACAGGGGATGGACTTTACAGTGGAACATAGACCTGGTACTGATCATGGCAATGCCGATGGGCTCTCCAGATATTTCCACTTAGAACAAGAAGACTCACCTGGTCAAGGTTAGCTTATTGTTCCGACGTTTGGGGGGGGGGTCATGTAGGAGAGTAGGGTCTGCAATCCTATGATCACCCAGATTTTTTGCTTTTGTTTCACTGGTTTACGACTTTCTCTGGCTGTGGGCCTGCTAATCAGACCCACAGCCTGGTTGTTCTCTTTCTAAAGTACGATATGTACCCTAGGTGCATTTACCAATTGGTACTGGGCCACCTTATCAGACCCTGTAACTCAGGGCATAGGTGTACCCAGGGCCGCCAGGGGCTGCAGCATGTATTATGCCACCCCTGGCTGGCCTCCTAAATTTGACACAACTGGCTGCATGACAGCTGGGGCGAAGTCGTGTAATCACCCTTTGCTTTAGATATAGTAGCCCTATATCTAACCATACAATGGACACCCGAGTTCCTATCAGTCACTCCTATGGCAGGCCTTGACAATCCTGAAGGCGGAGTGCGTGGGCTCGTGTGAACTGTGTTCTGGCCCGAGCCGAGCCCGGTTGCAGCTTGCGGAATCAAGACCCAATGGCTGTTCCATGATAACGCGTACCATATCGGTAACTTCGGTGTCGCGTTATCAAGACATGTCGAGTAAGGTGTCATACGAATCGGGATGCTGCCCTCTCACCAACTCTGGCGACGAGGTTAGCATTCCGCCCTTCTAGAGGGACACGACATGTACGTAACTGTGAACCCCGGTTAAAGTTAACTAAAGCCTCAGCTCCACAAAATGGATGCTGCCACCACAGACACAAGTCTGACCTCCTGCTGCTGGGAGTCCTTCCAGCGAGGAGCGCTTGGACAAAGGGTTTCCTGTCAAGGGCGGTGTTCGCACCGTCCCAGACAGGGTTTGTGTATTCTGGGTAGGTAGGGCTTTTGCGAGAAGGTGACTGCGGAGTGGCACCCCGGTGCTCACTACGCATCTGCCGGTCAGAACCAGTTCCAGGGGCGCCAGCCCTGGCCTGGGGAAAGTCCGGCAGGGGAGAGGGGTGTAACTACCCCCCTTCCTGGTCCCACCCTTAGGGCAGGACCTAGTCATGTACCCGCCCCTTTCTTTAGGATAAAGGCCGGAGCGGGGACCCTTCCAAATTAGATCATCTTTGAATCAAGAATACTTTCTACGAAAGGACTTCGAGACTCTTCTCAAGATTTCTCCCTTGTGACTAAGGAGTAGTCACCCCGCATCAGCGGGCACCATCTAAGAACTCTGCGGTTTGCTGCAAGTCCTTCCTCAAGGATCCGACGGCCCAGCTCGACGAGAACCGGCTTCCCTGGCACCTCTGACCTCTACCCACGTCATCAGCTCAGCTGTGATCTGTGGGTGCGACGAGACCTCGAGGGACCGGCCATCATCAGAACCTGCACGCTCTTAACCAGCACGACCATCGAAGCAATTCTCTGGTGAGTGCTCCGGGGTCCGAGAAGCCCCGACCCTGAGCCGCTCCAGCACCGAAGTGCAATCTCCCAGCATCTCCACGATCTGCGTGGGGCCCTTCTGCTCGCTGCTCAGCACGTTGTCTGGACACTAGCCGCTGGCTGGTGCCCTTCTGTGACGACATCCGACAATCAACACTGCTGGTCTGGTTGCTCCAGACTGGCCCTTGCTTCCATCTTTGCGAGAAGCAGCCCGGACCCTCCTGGTCCACTCAAGACGCCATCTTAGGCCCACCACGTGGCCCTGAGACCTGCCAAGGCTTGTTGCCCCATCCTGGGCCCAGCGACGCCGACAGCATCATCTTTCGTGGGACAGCTCGCACCTCCACCGTGGTCGCCGACAACGCCTCCTGGTCCGTGAGACTGCAGAGCCTAGCGTCGCCCACTCACCTGGTCGAGGTGACGGCCAACCGGTGCCTTCCTGGTACCCTCTGACTACTGGCTAGTAGTACGAACTTGGTCCCCTCTGCTTTCATGTATCATCAATCTCTGATCCAGGCTTGGATCTCTACGAACTAGTCATCACTGGTCGCCGGCCAGCAACTCCTTTTCTTCCGGCTCCTGGCTCATCAGCGAAGACCCCGACGCCTGTAAGACTTGTGCAGCCGCAGCCCTCGTGGCTAGGTAACTCGGCATTTCGGTGCCTGCATAGCCTCTTTACTCTAGGGTCCCGAGTCCCTCGCTTCCGACTTGCCTTATCGGGTCCGCCCGAGGCCTTAAACTTTCCGTGTCCTCGGACACTTGTTTTAATTGTGCACTTGAAGTATTTTCCTAAGAGATTTGGTTTGTGCTTAGTACCCTGTCCTCATAAAGAGTACAGGGCTGTTGTGATTCTTAATAAATATCTTGTTTATTTTCATAACACTTGTGTGGTGTCCTTTCACTGGGTGTTCAAGGGGTACATGTGTGGTAAACAGCTGGCTTAACGCGCCCTCTCGAGTCTTTAGCCTTAGACTGCTCGTATCCACGTTACTAGGATAGCTGGTCTATAGGTTGACTTACAACCAATCACCATAAGGGTCGTTTGGAACGATACATAGCGGTCGCTAGAATAGCGAACGCTGCATATCGGGCCAACTTCTCACAATATTTATACCTGAAAGGTGCCTTGTTTGACGTAAGTTTTTGGACATAAGACGTCAATAAAGATGTCACTAAGAACCGGTCGTTCTTACAGTGCTCATTAGAGTTCTATTACTAATCAAAACATAGCAAGCGGGGATTTACCAGGTTGCTGGGGGTTTTATCTATTGAAAGAACTCGGTGTGTAATCTAGGAATCTTAGATAGTGGCTTCTGCTGTGTCATATACTGTAATGAGCTGCAGAGGCGAGTTTCTGAAATATGGCTCTGATCGTTTATGCCATTGTACGGGTATGGGTGGATTATAGCCGTATAGGGGCATAAGGTCACAGTATTGATCGGGGTCCTAGATGGAACACAACATTAGCGACTGAAACCAGTCGCTAACATCACTATTGTCTATTATCAACACAGGCGTAGTGATGAAAAAAATTGCGCTAAGCGCGAATATCGTTGAAAACTAATGCCTGCTCAGACCAATTCTTAACCTGTTTATTCAATGGGAGTTGGATTTTCAGGTTAAGTCCCTATTGCCGTTAATGCCTGAATATCGCTGGATTTCCAGCGATATTCACGCATTAAGCAGCTATCGCCGGATATTTTATCGCAATTGAGATAAACGTTGCTAATAGCAGGTTATCTCTGCGATAAAATCCAGCGATGCACGGCGATAAAAAATATATCACTAAGCTCATTTAGCGATAAATATCGCTAGTTGTTGATAATACGCCCCTTAGTGTGACAGAGAAAGCGGAGTCTGAGCATATTTTTGTGTCCTTTAGTGAACAAGAACAGCTGTAGTCCTTTCTCTCTTTCGCATGTATCTGCTCTCTGCTAATTAGCTGTACTGGCGACACTGGACCTCAGAGAGATGTTCGGTTGGGCTGGAGGCAGCCTACATGGCAGACCTCTATAGCATCCACACCCTGTGGCACTACGGCTCTCTGGGACTCCCAGCCTCCATCTCAGGGGTGAGGCGGTGTCACAGTAATGCAGCCTCCATCTCAGGGGTGAGGGGGGTCACAGTAATTCAGCCTCCGTCACAGGTGTGAGGGGGTCATAGTAATGCAGCCTCTGTCACAGGTGTGAGGGGGTCACAGTAATGCAGCCTCCATCACAGGTGTGAGGGGGCACAGTAATGCAGCTTCCATCACAGGTGTGAGGGGGTCATAGTAATGCAGCCTCTGTCACAGGTGTGAGGGGGTCACAGTAATGCAGCCTCCGTCACAGGTGTGAGGGGGTCACAGTAATGCAGCCTCCATCTCAGGGGTGAGGCGGTGTCACAGTAATGCAGCCTCCGTCACAGGTGTGAGGGGGTCACAGTAATGCAGCCTCCGTCACAGGTGTGAGGGGGTCACAGTAATGCAGCCTCCATCACAGGTGTGAGGGGGTCACAGTAATACAGCCTTCGTCACAGGTGTGAGGGGGGTCACAGTAATGCAGCCTCCGTCACAGGTGTGAGGGGGGTCACAGTAATGCAGCCTCCGTCACAGGTGTGAGGGGGTAACAGTAATGCAGCCTCCATCACAGGTGTGAGGGGGGTCACAGTAATTCAGCCTCCATCACAGGTGTGAGGGGGGTCACAGTAATGCAGCCTCCATCACAGGTGTGAGGGGGTCACAGTAATACAGCCTCCGTCACAGGTGTGAGGGGGTCACAGTAATGCAGCCTCCATCTCAGGGGTGAGGCAGTCACAGTAATGCAGCCTCCGTCACAGGTGTGAGGGGGGTCACAGTAATTCAGCCTCCGTCACAGGTGTGAGGGGGTCACAGTAATGCAGCCTCCATCTCAGGTGTGAGGGGGTCACAGTAATGCAGCCTCTGTCACAGGTGTGAGGGGGTCACAGTAATGCAGCCTCCGTCACAGGTGTGAGGGGGTCACAGTAATGCAGCCTCCGTCACAGGTGTGAGGGGGTCACAGTAATGCAGCCTCCGTCACAGGTGTGAGGGGGTCACAGTAATGCAGCCTCCATCACAGGTGTGAGGGGGTCACAGTAATGCAGCCTTCGTCACAGGTGTGAGGGGGTCACAGTAATGCAGCCTCCGTCACAGGTGTGAGGGGGTCACAGATATGCAGCCTCCGTCACAGGTGTGAGGGGGTCACAGTAATGCAGCCTCCATCACAGGTGTGAGGGGGGTCACAGTAATTCAGCCTCCATCACAGGTGTGAGGGGGGTCACAGTAATGCAGCCTCCGTCACAGGTGTGAGGGGGTCACAGTAATACAGCCTCCGTCACAGGTGTGAGGGGGTCACAGTAATGCAGCCTCCATCTCAGGGGTGAGGCGGTCACAGTAATGCAGCCTCCGTCACAGGTGTGAGGGGGGTCACAGTAATTCAGCCTCCGTCACAGGTGTGAGGGGGTCACAGTAATGCAGCCTCCATCTCAGGTGTGAGGGGGTCACAGTAATGCAGCCTCTGTCACAGGTGTGAGGGGGTCACAGTAATGCAGCCTCCGTCACAGGTGTGAGGGGGTCACAGTAATGCAGCCGGCAGCCACAGACAGACCTTCTCTGAGATGGGGGTTCTGAGGCAGAGATATTGATACGAGCAACAAGTGTGTGAGTGGATTAATGCAACATATAAAGTATAGGTAAAGGGGCGTCGATGATCTCAAAGATCTAATAATCCCAATTCACTTGTTCGTTCCTTTACGAAGCCGACTCTCTTTATAGCATTAGCGTTAATAAAAACTGTATGTGAAGCTTTAGTAAGATTCTTCATTTAAGTGTTTCTAAATTCATCAGTCCCGCGGCGGTTCAAAGGCTGAGTTGGGATAGGAGATCCGATGGTACATTATCAGCGAGCTGCTTCCCCTTTCATCTCCAATCAAAGGACATCCGCGTCCCATAAACTTAAATCTGGATAAAACAATTGTTATTCGAAGAATGACATTGATTTATGTGACTTCACCTTTTTGATGCGATCCCCTAAATAATCACAACGGGGTGGGTCTCTGGGCGCGTAGTCGATTGCTGCAGTTATTAAATATGTTTATTTTATCTGCCTACCATGAATGCACAGCTGGGTTAATGGATGAAGTGGAGATGAAAGGGGAGGCCTCTCGCTGCTTTCTCTCCCTCGCCCCTTCTTCAGTTCCATTGCCCTGCCAGGCCTCCCTGCCCTCTCTGTTTGTTTTTAATTCTTTTCTGCCCCCCATGCAATTGCATAAGCTGGGACCGTCCCGGCTCTCACTGCCATTGAGCTTTGCACGCGATGCACTGGGAAAAAGTGAACTTTGGTGCAGTGTTAGCTGCAGAACACGGCCTCCACCTCTCCCTGCATCCTACATGTTCAAAGAGCCTGTGGCCGCCCGCCTCTTGATTAGTTAATTAAATATTCATTAAATACTAACATTTTGTATGTTCCCCTATTACAGCAAGTTATAACAAACATCTGGCTACAGTATGAAGCCAGCCCATTCTACAGAGAGAGCCCCGGAGGCGAAGCTTATCCTTATTATATTATAAACTACTCCGGGTGTGGTGGGACCGGCTGACTCACTCCGTTGCTGTATCTGAAGAGGAACATCCAGGCGCCCTGTGCATAGAAACAGCTGCCTCTGCCCGCTTTCACTCCACCCTGTGCATAGAAACAGCTGCCTCTGCCCGCTTTCACTCCACCCTGTGCATAGAAACAGCTGCCTCTGCCCGCTTTCACTCCACCCTGTGCATAGAAACAGCTGCCTCTGCCCGCTTTCACTCCACCCTGGCACCTGCTAACTCTCTCTCTGTGCCCACCTCCCTCTCTGTGCCCACCTCTCTCTCTCTGTGCCCACCTCTCTCTCTGTGCTCACCTCCCTCTCTGTGCCCACCTCTCTCTCTATGCCCACCTCCCTCTCTTGTGCCCACCTCTCTCTCTGTGCCAACCTCCCTCACTGTGCCCACCTCCCTCTCTGTGCCCACCTCCCTCTCTGTGCCCATCTCCCTCTCTGTGCCCACCTCCCTCTCTGTGCCCACCTCCCTTCCACCTCCCTCTCTGTGCCCATCTCCCTCTCTGTGCCCACCTCCCTCTCTGTGCCCACCTCCCTCTCTGTGCCCACCTCTCTCTCTGTGCCCACCTCCCTCTCTGTGCCCACCTCTCTCTCTTGTGCCTGCGTCTCTCTCTGTGCCCACCTCTCTCTCTTGTGCCCACCTCCCTCTCTGTGCCCACCTCCCTCTCTGTGCCCACCTCTCTCTCTGTGCCCACCTCCCTCTCTGTGCCCACCTCTCTCTCTTGTGCCCGCGTCTCTCTCTGTGCCCACCTCCCTCTCTGTGCCCACCTCTCTCTCTGTGCCCACCTCTCTCTCTTGTGCCCACCTCCCTCTCTGTGCCAACCTCCCTCTCTGTGCCCCTTTCATTGCTATCACATCTCTCAACTCCCACGCACATTCCAAAAGGATGGAGGAGTGCATACATAGACATGAATCCACATAATAATTAGTTTAATATCTGCAAAGTTGCTAACAATACAGTGCGTTTACAATACAAAGCAATTACACTGTTTGTCCTTCCTTGTCAGGGGTCGTTTCTGGTTCAGATCCATCAATTGCTCCAAGATCTCTGTTTTGGACTCTATAGGATTTGCCAAAGACTCATTACTATTACTTTAATGCATACTCAATAATACTGCACAAGAAGCAAATTACCCGTAAACTTCCCTTAGAAAAATAGTGTGCCTAACTACGTTTCCTTCTAGTGGACTGATACTCTGGCCCCTTCGTTCTTAAATTTCCGCTCTTTATCGTTTTCAAAGCCACAAAGAGCCCTGCATTTATATGAAAGTAAAGCAGCTTTATGAGGTGCGCACAGGATTGTGGGTATGCAGAGTGGTGGTGAAGCGCTGAAGGTTCCTCTGGAGCCTCCCGACCTCTAGCGACAGGAGGGAGCGTTGCAGCTCCCGCAGGCACGCGTCAGTCCTTCGCACAGGTGCCTCGTTCTGCGTCACGTGACCCTGTGACACCTTCCTGTGACGCCTTCCTGTGGCGCCTGCGGGAGCCTCATCTCCTCAGCAGCCGAGGAGAGCCAACCCCCCCTCAATGAATTCTCATTTCAACCAATCACGGAGCTTCTTGAACACAAACTCTCCAAATATTGAGTGTGCTTTCCGCGTCTCACGGTCCCTCGGAGTTTTTTCTTTTTTTTGTAAAAATATACTTTATTTAAAATTATTTGTCAGGTTTACATTTTAAGCAGTCCCTTATATTTGGGTGCTGTACATTTAACCATTCTCAAAGAAGCGCATTAGGCTATCTTTGGTGGTTTTCCATCAAGATTTCTCATTTTACCCATCCAGACCAACTCCTGATTTTCCAGGTTTCCTTTGCCCACTCTTGTCCAAATCTATGGGTGTCTATGCACATGTAAGAGAACATTTTAGTGAAAACAAGTTTTTGGCATTCTTTTTCCGTGATTGCTTGGTGTTTGTACAAGGAAAGGTTCCTGTTTTCCCACATCGACTCTTTCACGCAGTTTATTATTCTCCATAGTGTCCTTTCTTTATTTGCATTGCAATTCATGCCCAACCCATATAGAACCAGTTCATAGGACAGGGATGCCTGTCCTGTTAATTCTTTAATGAGCTGTCCCATTGCCTTCCACATGCTTTGTGCTCCGCCGCAGTTCCAAATGAAGTGCATCAGGGATTCATCTGCTGCACAGCCTGGTGTTGGGCATCTTGCTGTTTTTGCCAGTTTCCTTGCATGTTGGAATTGTTTCACGGGTAGGCATTTGGATACCATCATCCATGCCAAGTCTTTCTGGGAGTTTGTCAAGTCTTTGTGGTTTACCATCTCCCAAACCTTCCCTGATTGCTTCTCTGATAAGTTGTTTACCATTGTCACTGAGTCTGTTTCTTTCAGTTCTTTGCTTAAGGCCATCTGGGGTGTGATGTCCTTCGCTTGAATTTGTCTCTCTTCCAGCTTCTTGAAGAAAGGCTTGATGCCTTTGTACGCAGGAGGTGGTTCTAGTAAAAAAGGCTTTGTATTGTCCAGATTACATATGCCCTCTCTTGATAAGATGAAACTTGTAGCAAACAGAGTGTAGGCAGCCACATGTGAGTCTTTCTTTGCATTCCCCAGTATGTTTTTAACAAAATGTGACATCAGGAAGTCATGGAGGTTTGGCAGGTCTTTCCCTCCTTTTGTGGGTAGTTTGAAAACTGTGTCTCTTGCGCGTGATAAGCGTAACGTACAGCATAAACTCGTGATTATCTGCTCTATCTGTTCGCGCAATCACGATAAAAAATATCACTTACTACTAATAGGGTGACTTTGCAGCGTTGATGTGTTGGTCACTTTCCTGAATGCCTTTGCGTGCACAGCTACGAATACTCCTTCAGCTATTAAACAAACGCCTGTGTCGCCTATACTGATGAATCGGGAGTTTGCCGCAGAGGCTTCTGGGTATGCAAATGAGGGTGCCTAGACACGCCCCCTCTAGTGCCAGCAAGGCTCCTGCAGCAGCCCCATGGTGACTTGTGCTCTGGATCCAGGCTGAGAAGAGTCTCAAAATCCAACAATAAAGGGAATGTGTGAAGCTAATTTAATAGTGACAAAAAGTGACACTAGAAGACCCACTAGAAGTAATCCTGCTGAAATAAACAAAACAAGCATTGGCATAGCCAATAGGTCTTGCCTTTGGGAACTAATAAGTGTTAAGGCAGAGATATTGAGTTTGTGTTTGTTTTTAAGCTGTGTTGTGCAGAAGTCTGCAGTATGCAGAAATGTTATAATAAAGAAGTGTGAGAAGCATTTTTGTTAGTTTAGTTATGATATAAAATGACGATGATGAAAAACTATTAATTAAAAGTAATGATTTGAGGTTTTTTATGTTTGAATGCTGGCAACTTGTATCTGCCTTTTATAATCGTTGCTTTTTATGGTGTTTATTGTGAAAGGAGTGGTATAAATAACAGGAGAGTGAAGGTTAGTTAGTTAGTTAGTGAGAGTGATAGATTTAGTGAGTTAATTAGTGAGAGATAGTTAGTGAGAGATTGAGAGAGTTGGTAAGAGTGATACAATTAGTGAGAGAGTGAGTTAGTGAGAGTGAGAGAGTTAGCGAGTGAGTTAGTTAGTGAGAGAGAGTTATTGAGTTAGTGAGAGTGAGTGAGATTTAGTTAGTGAGAATGAGAGAGTTAGTGAGTGAGTTATTGAGACTGAGTTAGTTATGATCATCAATTATAAGTGAAATGTAAATGTCAGAATTTCATTGCTCCGGTTTACTCCACCCAGGAGTAAAGAAAAAAAACAACTCCAGTAACCCATGGTATGCACTAATTACAGGCAGCCAGTAAAGCTGTACCGGGGCCACACCGGCGTGACGGTGAAGCACCCTCTACAGGGACAGGCTACAGACGGTACATTCTCAACTCTGTCCACCCAACGGCACGGACAGGATACAGCATCCGTGGCAGAGTCTACTCAGGCCAGAGGTGAGGGACCCAAAGGCATGCACTAAATACAGCAATTTGTTAACATGCTTTGTAAGGTCCACCCTGGACCAACAGGAGCTCCCCTAGCAGGGGTGGATAGCAGACCCTGCTCTGGGAGGAGTAAAGTTTAATAGATGACTGACTGAGAAGAGGGGTGCAGAGAAGGATCTGGTTTATTCCAAGCCCCATCCAGTGAAGATGTAGTGGCAAGAAGAGGAATTTGCCTTTCTGCCCTGCAACGGACACCAGATCTCGATGCCCTGGCAGTGGAGGGCAGGTAGGGGCAGTGCGAGGATTTCAGTGGTGCAGGCGCGTAGTGCAAACAGTATGCATGGGAGGGGGTGGGCCAGGTGGTTAGAAGGGACACCAGCAGGTAGCCACTCCACTCAAAAGCAGCCGGTGTGGAAGGAAAAAGCAGGATGCACCGCACAGCACACACGGCCTACAACTCCCACTCCACTCAAAAGCAGCCGGTGTGGAAGGAAAAAGCAGGATGCACCGCACAGCACACACGGACTACAACTCCCACTCCACTCAAAAGCAGCCAGTGCGGAAGGAAAAAGCAGGATGCACCGCACAGCACACACGGACTACAACTCCCACTCCACTCAAAAGCAGCCGGTGTGGAAGGAAAAAGCAGGATGCACTGCACAGCACACACAGCCTACAACTCCCACTCCACTCAAAATCAGCCGGTGTGGAAGGAAAAATCAGGATGCACCGCACAGCACACACGGCCTACAACTCCCACTCCACTCAAAAGCAGCCGGTGTGGAAGGAAAAAGCAGGATGAACCGCACAGCACACACGGACTACAACTCCCACTCCACTCAAAAGCAGCCGGTGTGGAAGGAAAAAGCAGGATGCACCGCACAGCACACACGGACTACAACTGCCACTCCACTCAAAAGCAGCCGGTGTGGAAGGAAAAAGCAGGATGTACCGCACAGCAAACACGGACTACAACTCCCACTTCACTCAAAAGCAGCCGGTGTGGAAGGAAAAAGCAGGATGCACCGCACAGCACACACGGCCTACAACCCCACTGTACATGTCGAAGTGGCCGGTCACCTGTGGACTGCGGCAGCGCAAGCAAGCAGCATCTCGCCAACCTCTTAAGACACAGCAGAAGCCTTTCATGATCGTGGCCTCCCCCAAGCATGCACCTCACCCGATGAACAGCGCCTAGACACCGGCGCAGCGCTTCATAAAGGTTATTATTGTAGCAGACGAGACAGCTCTCGTGGTCTCACTTCACCAGATGGAGAATAGTGAGACTAGTACAATATAAGGCGAGGGAGACACTTCTAGGCGTGGCTTGTCCAAACAGATACTCTTGATGTTGAGGCTCAGTCTGCTGCCGGTGCTCGCCAGAGGTGCAGGACGAGACATTCGTGTCACAGGTTCATGCAATCGTGGTCAAGTGGAGAAGCCAAGGTTTGGATCACACCCTTCAGACACCATCTCATAAACATCGCCTTTTACTGATCACCTTGAATGATGTACATTTAGGGGTCACCTGGGGTGGGGATTACCATCCACAGCGCCCCTGAGAGCCCCCCCCCCCATGCAGGCCGAAGCAAAAAACTCTGAGTTCCAGAAACAAAGTGGGGACTATAGCAAAAGCACCCCCGAGTCTGCATAAACATGCCACAGGCTGGCCAGCACAGACTTCATTGCACGTCTACAAATAACAAATCCCTTGATTCATGCAGCCCTTCGAGGCTCTAGCTTGCTGTAGGAGTTCATACCAACAGGAGCTAATAACAAGATCAAGCAAGCATTTTCAAAACCAATGGTGCTAGCCTTGCAAGAAGGTGGAACTCTTAGTTTTATTGGAAGCATGTGTCACAAACTGAAAGCAAATGATAAACACTGCCCCATATCATATGATTGCAATAAAAATGTGCAGTGTAAAAACAGCAACTCGTGGTTGTTTTACTAGTGATGTTTTACAAATGCCAATGCTTTCAGTGCTCACAGGCTTTTTATCATTTGTTAAGGAGACCACACTTAACCCAGCACTTAAACTGCAGGCAGCTGCAATGGCACTTCAGAGAAGCTAGTTGGAACAAGAGACAGAAACAAAATGCAATCAAAAACAGAATTCTGGAGCATATTATCAAGGGGGTTTATCTCCGCTTTTTTGGCTTTAAAAGCCAAGAAAGCGGAGATAAAATTATCTCCCTAATACCTAGATGTCGCTAACACCAGTTAGCGACAGCTAGTAGGAGATAGCGACCATCTTGGGCCCCACTTTGCATGTCAGTGATATTTATCACTAATGACATGCAAAGTGGGCGTGCCAAGATGTTAGCGACTGGAAACAGTCGCTAACATCGCTATCTCCTATTACCAACTTTTGGAGATATTCGCGCTAAGCGCGAATATCTCCAAAAGCTAACACCTGCCCTGAGCAGTTCTTAGCCATGTTATCCAATGGGAGGTGGATAACTTGGCTAAGAGCATTAGCTCTGTAATGCATGAATATCGCTGACTTTTCAGCGATATTCATGCATTGCGGCCGATTTTTATCGCATTTGCGATAAACCTTGGTAATACCAAGATTTATTTGCGATAAAAATCGCCGCAGCTCAGCGGTAAATTTTTGTCTCTAACTAAGCAATAGCGATAATTATCGCTATTGCTTGGTAATATGCCCGTCTATGTTTGATGTTATGAAGGACCATGCTTGTTTCTGCCTTTATTGTGCAATCACCCATAGAAGGTTTACACGGGAGTGGTGCAGCCGTTTGAGCGTACTAGGCAGTCACCTACGACACAAGCTAACTGGGTCGCCAATATATATCTAAAGATTCCGGGGGCATATTATCAAGGGGGTTTATCTCCACTTTTTTGGCTTTAAAAGCCAAGAAAGCGGAGATAAAATTATCTCCCTAATACCTAGCTGTTGCTAATACCAGTTAGCGACAGCTAGTAGGAGATAACGACCATCTTGGGCCCCACTTTGCATTTCAGTGATATTTATCACTAATGACATGCAAAGTGGGCGTGCCAAGATGTTAGCGACTGGAAACAGTCGCTAACATTGCTATCTCCTATTACCAACTTATGGAGATATTCGCGCTAAGCGCAAATATCTCCAAAAGCTAACACCTGCCCTGAGCAGTTCTTAGCCATGTTATCCAATGGGATGTGGATAAATGGCTAAGAGCATTAGCTCGGTAATGCATGAATATCGCTGACTTTTCAGCGATATTCATGCATTGCGGCCCATTTTTATCGCATTTGCGATAAACCTTGGTAATACCAAGGTTTATCTGTGATAAAAATCGCCGCAGCTCAGCGGTAAATTTTTGTCTCTAACCAAGCAATAGCGATAATGACCAAAATGTGGGCTTTGGAGCAAAGAGCTTATCTCCCAGCACGTACAAAAAAAAACCACACTGGAGCACCTAGACAATATTTACCACCTGCCAAGCCACCCTCTACATGTACCATTTGCAATGGCAAAAGTTGGCTCTTTCTTTTGAAATTTATGCCTGCCAAGTTGTGCTACACTGAAGAACATGGGTACAAAGTCAGGGCATCCCAAATGTGCCATTTACACGACAGAAAATAAAATAAACTGTGCGTAATCAGAACAGAGTCTGGATAAAAGAGGTTTCATGTTGTCAGGGTACTTCGTGTTCTGCTCACAGAGAGCCCAGCTCCCGGGACAGAACTCTGGAGCATATTACCAACAACTAGCGATAATTATCGCTAGGTTGGCTTAGCGGCAATATTTTTATCGACGAGCTGCGGCGATTTTTATCGCTTAGGAGCCTTGATATTATCAAGGTTTATCTCCTAAGCGATAAAATTTGGCCGCAATGCATGAATATCGCTGAAAAGTCAGCGATATTCATGCATTACCGAGCAAATGCTCTTAGCCATGTTATCCACCTCCCATTGGATAACATGGCTAAGAACTGCTCAGGGGAGGTGTTAGCTTTGGAGATATTCACGCTTAGCGTGAATATCTCCAAAAGTTGGTAATAGGAGATAGCGATGTTAGCGACTGTTTCCAGTCGCTAACATCTTGGCACGCCCACTTTGCATTTCATTAGTGATGAATATCACTGACTTGCAAAGTGGGGCCCAAGATGGTCGCTATCTCCTACCAGCTGTCGCTAACTGGTGTTAGCAACAGCTAGGTAATAGGGAGATAATTTTATCTCCGCTTTCTTGGCTTTTAAAGCCAAAAAAGCGGAGCTAAACCCCCTCGATAATATGCCCCTGTATTCTTTGCTGCAGTCTCCCACAGATAGGACACGCATATCCCAACACAAGAGCTCCAGCACACACACCACTCACACTGGACAAAGTAACTCCCTGGTCAGGACAGGTTCTCTTTGAGAGAGTCAATGGACGGCAAAGCACGGCAGCCTTCCAGCATCTGTGGACACTTGGTGGTTCAACAGGTACCGACTGGTATATATCGGTCAGTGTTGCCGAAGTGTGAAGATTAGCCAGCCCTAAATACTGACCCGGTGATCTCCATTGTGACAGCTGGTGTAAGCAAGCAAGAGTGAGAAGGGACATGCCTGCCCTCCCTAGCTTGAAGAATACATTCACTTACACATGTAGACAAGAAGGGCACTGCAAAGTGGGAACAATTCAGGTATTTGATTTAAAACAAGCCCGGCGACGAATACAGCTACAGCGTCCGGCGAGTGGTGTGTGTATGCTTGCGAGACGCTGCTCATTACAGCAAACCATAGGCCGGAAGTCCTGCGAGTGGTGCACGAGCACTTGCGGGCCGATGCATATAACAGCAAGCAATATGGCGGAAGTCCAGAGCGATTCCAAGAGGTAATTTTTCCTAGAGCAGCGCGTGCGCGCTGCCTAGGCAAGACCTAAAAGGGAGTGACAGAAGGTCACACGGATGGCAGGGGTTCAAAGGTCAGTTATGGCTCCAAAGTGAGCAGAATAGACGCTCTGGTACCTCTCAACTGTCAACAGTGTCTCTATGTTTACACATTATTCAGCGCCTTGAGACCCTCATGGGTATGTAGTGCGTTATTATGAACACAACTTTGTTAACATTGATGATAGAGTGCCTCATAGTTCCACAATGATGACCTTTCACAGGAGTGGTAACATTGATGATAGAGTGCATCATAGTTCCACAATGATGACCTTTCATAGGAGTGGTAACATTGATGATAGAGTGCCTCATAGTTCCACAATGATGCCCCTCTCACAGGAGTGGTAACATTGATGATAGAGTGCCTCATAGTTCCACAATGATGCCCCTCTCACAGGAGTGGTAACATTGATGATAGAGTGCCTCATAGTTCCTCAATGATGCCCCTTTCACAGGAGTGGTAACATTGATGATAGAGTGCCTCATAGTTCCACAATGATGCCCCTCTCACAGGAGTGGTAACATTGATGATAGAGTACCTCACAGTTCCACAATGATGCCCCTTTCACAGGAGTGGTAAAATTGATGATAGAGTGCCTCATAGTTCCACAATGATGACCTTTCACAGGAGTGGTAACATTGATGATAGAGAGCCTCATAGTTCCACAATGATGACCTTTCACAGGAGTGGTAACATTGATGATTGAGTGCCTCATAGTTCCACAATGATGACCTTTCACAGGAGTGGTAACATTGATGATAGAGTACCTCAAAGTTCCGCAATGATGCCCCTTTCACAGGAGTGGTGACATTGATGATAGAGTGCCTCATAGTTCCACTATGATGCCCCTTTCACATGAGTGGTAACATTGATGATAGAGTGCCTCATAGTTCCACTATGATGCCCCTCTCACAGGAGTGTTGACATTGATGATAGAGTACCTTATAGTTCCACTATGATGCCCCTTTCACAGGAGTGGTAACATTGATGATAGAGGGCCTCATAGTTCCACAATGATGCCCCTTTCACAGGAGTGGTGACATTGATGATAGAGTGCCTCATAGTTCCACAATGATGCCCCTTTCACAGGAGTGGTGACATTGATGATACAGTACATCATAGTTCCACAATGATGACCTTTCACAGGAGTGGAAACATTAATGATAGAGTGTCTCATAGTTCCACTATGATGACCTTTCACAGGAGTGGTAACATTGATGATAGAGTGCCTCATAGTTCCACAATGATGCCCCTTTCACAGGAGTGGTAACATTGATGATAGAGTGCCTCATAGTTCCACAATGATGACCTTTCACAGGAGTGGTAACATTGATTATAGAGTACCTCATAGTTCCACAATGATGACCTTTCACAGGAGTGGTGACATTGATGATACAATACCTCATAGTTCCACAATGATGCCCCTTTCACAGGAGTGGTAACATTGATGATAGAGTACCTCATAGTTCCACAATGATGACCTCTCACAGGAGTGGTAACATTGATGATAGAGTGCCTCATAGTTCCACTATGATGACCTTTCACAGGAGTGGTAACATTGATGATAGAGTGCCTCATAGTTCCACAATGATGCCCCTTTCACAGGAGTGGTAACATTGATGATAGAGTGCCTCATAGTTCCACTATGATGACCTTTCACAGGAGTGGTAACATTGATGATAGAGTACCTCATAGTTCCACAATGATGCCCCTCTCACAGGAGTGGTGACATTGATGATAGAGTGCCTCATAGTTCCACAATGATGCCCCTTTCACAGGAGTGATGACATTGATGATACAGTACCTCATCGTTCCACAATGATGACCTTTCACAGTAGTGGAAACATTGATAATAGAGTGCCTCATAGGTCCACTATTATGACCTTTCACAGGAGTGGAAACATTGATGATAGAGTGCCCCATAGTTCCGCAATGATGCCCCTTTCATGGGAGTGGTGACATTGATGATAGAGTGCCTCATAGTTCCACAATGATGACCTTTCACAGGAGTGGTAACATTGATTATAGAGTACCTCATAGTTCCGCAATGATGCCCCTTTCACGGGAGTGGTGACATTGATGATAGAGTGCCTCATAGTTCCACAATGATGACCTTTCACAGGAGTGGTAACATTGATGACAGAGTGCCTCATAGTTCCACAATGATGCCCCTCTTACAGGAGTGGAAACATTGATGATAGAGTTCCTCATAGTTCCACTATGATGACCTTTCACAGGAGTGGAAACATTGATGATAGAGTACCTCATAGTTCCGCAATGATGCCCCTTTCACGGGAGTGGTGACATTGATGATAGAGTGCCTCATAGTTCCACAATGATGACCTTTCACAGGAGTGGTAACATTGATTATAGAGTACCTCATAGTTCCACAATGATGCCCCTTTCACAGGAGTGGTAACATTGATGATAGAGTGCCTCATAGTTCCACAATGATGCCCCTTTCACAGAAGTGGTGACATTGATGATACAGTACCTCATAGTTCCACAATGATGACCTTTCACAGGAGTGGAAACATTGATGATAGAGTGCCTCATAGTTCCACTATGATGACCTTTCAAAGGAGTGGTAACATTGATGATAGAGTGCCTCATAGTTCCACAATGATGCCCCTTTCACAGGAGTGGTGACTATGATGATACAGTACCTCATAGTTCCACAATGATGACCTTTCACAGGAGTGGAAACATTGATGATAGAGTACCTCATAGTTCCGCAATGATGCCCCTTTCACGGGGGTGGTGACATTGATGATAGAGTGCCTCATAGTTCCACAATGATGCCCCTCTCACAGGAGTGGAAACATTGATGATAGAGTGCCTCATAGTTCCACTATAATGACCTTTCACAGGAGTGGAAACATTGATGATAGAGTACCTCATAGTTCCGCAATGATGCCCCTTTCATGGGAGTGGTGACATTGATGATAGAGTGCCTCATAGTTCCACAATGATGCCCCTCTCACAGGAGTGGTAACATTGATGATAGAGTGCCTCATAGTTCCACAATGATGACCTTTCACTGGAGTGGTAACATTGATTATAGAGTACCTCATAGTTCCACAATGATGCCCCTTTCACAGAAGTGGTAATATTGATGATAGAGTACCTCATAGTTCCACAATGATGACCTCTCAAAGGAGTGGTAACATTGATGATAGAGTGCCTCATAGTTCTACAAAGATGCCCCTCTCACAGGAGTGGTAACATTGATGATAGAGTGCCTCATAGTTCAATAATGATGCCCCTTTCACAGGAGTGGTGACATTGATGACAGAGTGCCTCATAGTTCCACTATGATGCCCCTCTCACAGGAGTGGTAACATTGATGATAGAGTGCCTCATAGTTCCACTATGATGCCCCTCTCACAGGAGTGGTGACATTGATGATAGAGTGCCTCATAGTTCCACAATGATGACCTTTCACAGGAGTGGTAACATTGATGATATAGTGCCTCATAGTTCCACAATGATGCCCCTTTCACAGGAGTGGTAACATTGATGATAGAGTGCTTCATAGTTCCACAATGATGCCCCTTTCACAGCAGTGGTGACATTGATGATACAGTACCTCATAGTTCCACAATGATGCCCCTTTCACCGGAGTGGTAACATTGATGATAGAGTGCCTCATAGTTCCACAATGATGACCTTTCACAGGAGTGGTAACATTGATAATAGAGTGCCTTATAGTTCCACAATGATGCCCCTTTCACAGGAGTGGTGACATTGATGATACAGTACCTCATAGTTCCACAATGATGCCCATTTCACCGGAGTGGTAACATTGATGATAGAGTACCTCATAGTTCCACAATGATGCCCCTCTCACAGGAGTGGTGACATTGATGATAGAGTGCTCTCATAGTTCCACAATGATGCCCCTTTCACAGGAGTGGTAACATTGATGATAGAGTGCCTCATAGTTCCACTATGATGGCCTTTCACAGGAGTGGAAACATTGATGATAGAGTGCCTCATAGTTCCACTATGATGACCTTTCACAGAAGTGGTAACATTGATGATAGAGTGCCTCATAGTTCCACAATGATGCCCCTTTCACCGGAGTGGTAACATTGATGATAGAGTGCCTCATAGTTCCACAATGATGACCTTTCACAGGAGTGGTAACATTGATGATAGAGTACCCTATAGTTCCACAATGATGCCCCTCTCACAGGAGTGGTGACATTGATGATAGAGTGCTCTCATAGTTCCACTATGATGCCCCTCTCACAGGAGTGGTAACATTGATGATAGAGTGCCTCATAGTTCCACAATGATGCCCCTTTCTCAGGAGTGGTAACATTGATGATAGAGTGCCTCATAGATCCACTATGATGCCCCTTTCACAGGAGTGGTAACATTGATGATAGAGTGCCTCATAGTTCCACAATGATGCCCCTCTCACAGGTGTGGTAACATTGATGATAGAGTACCTCATGGTTCCACAATGATGACCTCTCACAGGAGTGGTACCATTGATGATAGAGTGCCTCATAGTTCCACAATGATGCCCCTCTCACAGGAGTTGTAACATTGATGATAGAGTGCCTCATATTTCCACAATGATGCCCCTTTCACAGGAGTGGTAACATTGATGACAGAGTGCCTCATAGTTCCACTATGATGCCCCTCTCACAGGAGTGGTAACATTGATGATAGAGTGCCTCATAGTTCCACTATGATGCCCCTCTCACAGGAGTGTTGACATTGATGATAGAGTACCTTATAGTTCCACTATGATGCCCCTTTCACAGGAGTGGTAACATTGATGATAGAGTGCCTCATAGTTCCACAATGATGACCTTTCACAGGAGTGGTAACATTGATGATAGAGTGCCTCATAGTTCCACAATGATGCCCCTTTCACAGGAGTGGTGACTATGATGATACAGTACCTCATAGTTCCACAATGATGACCTTTCACAGGAGTGGAAACATTGATGATAGAGTACCTCATAGTTCCGCAATGATGCCCCTTTCACGGGAGTGGTGACATTGATGATAGAGTGCCTCATAGTTCCACAATGATGCCCCTCTCACAGGAGTGGAAACATTGATGATAGAGTGCCTCATAGTTCCACTATAATGACCTTTCACAGGAGTGGAAACATTGATGATAGAGTACCTCATAGCTCCGCAATGATGCCCTTTTCACGGGAGTGGTGACATTGATGATAGAGTGCCTCATAGTTCCACAATGATGCCCCTCTCACAGGAGTGGTAACATTGATGATAGAGTGCCTCATAGTTCCACAATGATGACCCTTCACTGGAGTGGTAACATTGATTATAGAGTACCTCATAGTTCCACAATGATGCCCCTTTCACAGGAGTGGTAAAATTGATGATAGAGTACCTCATAGTTCCACAATGATGACCTCTCAAAGGAGTGGTAACATTGATGATAGAGTGCCTCATAGTTCTACAAAGATGCCCCTCTCACAGGAGTGGTAACATTGATGATAGAGTGCCTCATAGTTCCACAATGATGCCTCTTTCACAGGAGTGGTGACATTGATGATAGAGTGCCTCATAGTTCCATAATGATGTCCCTTTCACAGGAGTGGTGACATTGATGACAGAGTGCCTCATAGTTCCACTATGATGCCCCTCTCACAGGAGTGGTAACATTGATGATAGAGTGCCTCATAGTTCCACTATGATGCCCCTCTCACAGGAGTGGTGACATTGATGATAGAGTGCCTCATAGTTCCACAATGATGACCTTTCACAGGAGTGGTAACATTGATGATATAGTGCCTCATAGTTCCACAATGATGCCCCTTTCACAGGAGTGGTAACATTGATGATAGACTGCCTCATAGTTCCACAATGATGCCCCATTCACAGGAGTGGTGACATTGATGATACAGTACCTCATAGTTCCACAATGATGACCTTTCACAGGAGTGGAAACATTGATGATAGAGTGCCTCATAGTTCAACTATGATGACCTTTCACAGGAGTGGTAACATTGATGATAGAGTGCCTCATAGTTCCACAATGATGCCCCTTTCACAGGAGTGGTAACATTGATGATAGAGTGCCTCATAGTTCCACAATGATGCCCCTTTCACAGGAGTGGTGACTATGATGATACAGTACCTCATAGTTCCACAATGATGACCTTTCACAGGAGTGGAAACATTGATGATAGAGTACCTCATAGTTCCGCAATGATGCCCCTTTCACGGGAGTGGTGACATTGATGATAGAGTGCCTCATAGTTCCACAATGATGCCCCTCTCACAGGAGTGGTAACATTGATGATAGAGTGCCTCATAGTTCCACAATGATGACCTTTCACAGGAGTGGTAACATTGATGATAGAGTGCCTCATAGTTCCACAATGATGCCCCTTTCACAGGAGTGGTAAGATTGACGATAGAGTGCCTCATAGTTCCACAATGATGCCCCTTTCTCAGGAGTGGTGTCATTGATGATACAGTACCTCATAGTTCCACAATGATGACCTTTCACAGGAGTGGTAACATTGATGATAGAGTACCTCATAGTTCTGCAATGATGCCCCTTTCACGGGAGTGGTGACATTGATGATAGAGTGCCTCATAGTTCCACAATGATGCCCCTCTCACAGGAGTGGTAACATTGATGATAGAGTGCCTCATAGTTCCACAATGATGACCTTTCACAGGAGTGGTAACATTGATTATAGAGTACCTCATAGTTCCACAATGATGCCCCTTTCACAGGAGTGGTAACATTGATGATAGAGTACCTCATAGTTCCACAATGATGACCTCTCACAGGAGTGGTAACATTGAAGATAGAGTGCCTCATAGTTCCACAATGATGACCTTTCACAGGAGTGGTAACATTGATGATAGAGTGCCTCATAGTTCCACAATGATGCCCCTTTCACAGGAGTGGTAACATTGATGATAAAGTGCCTCATAGTTCCACTATGATGACCTTTCACAGGAGTGGTAACATTGATGATAGAGTACCTCATAGTTCCACAATGATGCCCCTCTCACAGGAGTGGTGACATTGATGATAGAGTGCCTCATAGTTCCACAATGATGCCCCTTTCACAGGAGTGGTGACATTGATGATACAGTACCTCATAGTTCCACAATGATGACCTTTCACAGTAGTGGAAACATTGATGATAGAGTACCTCATAGTTCCGCAATGATGCCCCTTTCACGGGAGTGGTGACATTGATGATAGAGTGCCTCATAGTTCCACAATGATGACCTTTCACAGGAGTGGTAACATTGATTATAGAGTACCTCATAGTTCCACAATGATGCCCCTTTCACAGGAGTGGTAACATTGATGATAGAGTGCCTCATAGTTCCACAATGATGACCTTTCACAGGAGTGGAAACATTGATGATAGAGTGCCTCATAGTTCCACTATGATGACCTTTCACAGGAGTGGTAACATTGATGATAGAGTGCCTCATAGTTCCACAATGATGCCCCTTTCACAGGAGTGGTGACTATGATGATACAGTACCTCATAGTTCCACAATGATGACCTTTCACAGGAGTGGAAACATTGATGATAGAGTACCTCATAGTTCCGCAATGATGCCCCTTTCACGGGAGTGGTGACATTGATGATAGAGTGCCTCATAGTTCCACAATGATGCCCCTCTCACAGGAGTGGAAACATTGATGATAGAGTGCCTCATAGTTCCACTATGATGACCTTTCACAGGAGTGGAAACATTGATGATAGAGTACCTCATAGTTCCGCAATGATGCCCCTTTCACGGGAGTGGTGACATTGATGATAGAGTGCCTCATAGTTCCACAATGATGCCCCTCTCACAGGAGTGGTAACATTGATGATAGAGTGCCTCATAGTTCCACAATGATGACCTTTCACTGGAGTGGTAACATTGATTATAGAGTACCTCATAGTTCCACAATGATGCCCCTTTCACAGGAGTGGTAATATTGAGGATAGAGTACCTCATAGTTCCACAATGATGACCTCTCAAAGGAGTGGTAACATTGATGATAGAGTGCCTCATAGTTCTACAAAGATGCCCCTCTCACAGGAGTGGTAACATTGATGATAGAGTGCCTCATAGTTCCACAATGATGCCTCTTTCACAGGAGTGGTGACATTGATTATAGAGTGCCTCATAGTTCCATAATGATGCCCCTTTCACAGGAGTGGTGACATTGATGACATAGTGCCTCATAGTTCCACTATGATGCCCCTCTCACAGGAGTGGTAACATTGATGATAGAGTGCCTCATAGTTCCACTATGACGCCCCTCTCACAGGAGTGGTGACATTGATGATAGAGTGCCTCATAGTTCCACAATGATGACCTTTCACAGGAGTGGTAACATTGATGATATAGTGCCTCATAGTTCCACAATGATGCCCCTTTCACAGGAGTGGTAAAATTGATGATAGAGTGCCTCATAGTTCCACAATGATGCCCCTTTCACAGGAGTGGTGACATTGATGATACAGTACCTCATAGTTCCACAATGATGCCCCTTTCACCGGAGTGGTAACATTGATGATACAGTGCCTCATAGTTCCACAATGATGACCTTTCACAGGAGTGGTAACATTGATGATAGAGTGCCTCATAGTTCCACAATGATGCCCCTTTCACAGGAGTGGTGACATTGATGATACAGTACCTCATAGTTCCACAATGATGCCCCTTTCACCGGAGTGGTAACATTGATGATAGAGTACCTCATAGTTCCACAATGATGCCCCTCTCACAGGAGTGGTGACATTGATGATAGAGTGCTCTCATAGTTCCACAATGATGCCCCTTTCAAAGGAGTGGTAACATTGATGATAGAGTGCCTCATAGTTCCACTATGATGACCTTTCACAGGAGTGGAAACATTGATGATAGAGTGCCTCATAGTTCCACTATGATGACCTTTCACAGGAGTGGTAACATTGATGATAGAGTGCCTCATAGTTCCACAATGATGCCCCTTTCACCGGAGTGGTAACATTGATGATAGAGTGCCTCATAGTTCCACAAGGATGACCTTTCACAGGAGTGGTAACATTGATGATAGAGTACCTCATAGTTCCACAATGATGCCCCTCTCACTGGAGTGGTGACATTGATGATAGAGTGCTCTCATAGTTCCACTATGATGCCCCTCTCACAGGAGTGGTAACATTGATGATAGAGTGCCTCATAGTTCCACAATGATGCCCCTCTCACAGGAGTGGTAACATTGATGATAGAGTGCCTCATAGTTCCACAATGATGCCCCTCTCACAGGTGTGGTAACATTGATGATAGAGTACCTCATGGTTCCACAATGATGACCTCTCACAGGAGTGGTAACATTGATGATAGAGTGCCTCATAGTTCCACAATGATGCCCCTCTCACAGGAGTGGTAACATTGATGATAGAGTGCCTCATATTTCCACAATGATGCCCCTTTCACAGGAGTGGTAACATTGATGACAGAGTGCCTCATAGTTCCACTATGATGCCCCTCTCACAGGAGTGGTAACATTGATGATAGAGTGCCTCATGGTTCCACTATGATGCCCCTCTCACAGGAGTGTTGCCATTGATGATAGAGTACCTTATAGTTCCACTATGATGCCCCTTTCACAGGAGTGGTAACATTGATGATAGAGTGCCTCATAGTTCCACAATGATGACCTTTCACAGGAGTGGTAACATTGATGATAGAGTGCCTCATAGTTCCACAATGATGCCCCTTTCACAGGAGTGGTGACTATGATGATACAGTACCTCATAGTTCCACAATGATGACCTTTCACAGGAGTGGAAACATTGATGATAGAGTACCTCATAGTTCCGCAATGATGCCCCTTTCACGGGAGTGGTGACATTGATGATAGAGTGCCTCATAGTTCCACAATGATGCCCCTCTCACAGGAGTGGAAACATTGATGACAGAGTGCCTCATAGTTCCACTATAATGACCTTTCACAGGAGTGGAAACATTGATGATAGAGTACCTCATAGTTCCGCAATGATGCCCCTTTCACGGGAGTGGTGACATTGATGATAGAGTGCCTCATAGTTCCACAATGATGCCCCTCTCACAGGAGTGGTAACATTGATGATAGAGTGCCTCATAGTTCCACAATGATGACCCTTCACTGGAGTGGTAACATTGATTATAGAGTACCTCATAGTTCCACAATGATGCCCCTTTCACAGGAGTGGTAAAATTGATGATAGAGTACCTCATAGTTCCACAATGATGACCTCTCAAAGGAGTGGTAACATTGATGATAGAGTGCCTCATAGTTCTACAAAGATGCCCCTCTCACAGGAGTGGTAACATTGATGATAGAGTGCCTCATAGTTCCACAATGATGCCTCTTTCACAGGAGTGGTGACATTGATGACAGAGTGCCTCATAGTTCCACTATGATGCCCCTCTCACAGGAGTGGTAACATTGATGATAGAGTGCCTCATAGTTCCACTATGATGACCTTTCACTGGAGTGGTAACATTGATGATAGAGTGCCTCATAGTTCCACAATGATGCCCCTTTCACAGGAGTGGTAACATTGATGATAGAGTGCCTCATAGTTCCACAATGATGCCCCTTTCACAGGAGTGGTGACTATGATGATACAGTACCTCATAGTTCCACAATGATGACCTTTCACAGGAGTGGAAACATTGATGATAGAGTACCTCATAGTTCCGCAATGATGCCCCTTTCACGGGAGTGGTGACATTGATGATAGAGTGCCTCAAAGTTCCGCAATGATGCCCCTCTCACAGGAGTGGTAACATTGATGATAGAGTGCCTCATAGTTCCACAATGATGACCTTTCACAGGAGTGGTAACATTGATGATAGAGTAACTCATAGTTCCACAATGATGCCCCTCTCACAGGAGTGGTGACATTGATGATAGAGTGCTCTCATAGTTCCACTATGATGCCCCTCTCACAGGAGTGGTAACATTGATGATAGAGTGCCTCATAGTTCCACAATGATGCCCCTCTCACAGGAGTGGTAACATTGATGATAGAGTACCTCATAGTTCCACAATGATGACCTCTCACAGGAGTGGTAACATTGATGATAGAGTGCCTCATAGTTCCACAATGATGCCCCTCTCACAGGAGTGGTAACATTGATGATAGAGTGCCTCATATTTCCCCAATGATGCCCCTTTCACAGGAGTGGTAACATTGATGACAGAGTGCCTCATAGTTCCACTATGATGCCCCTCTCACAGGAGTGGTAACATTGATGATAGAGTGCCTCATAGTTCCACTATGATGCCCCTCTCACAGGAGTGTTGACATTGATGATAGAGTACCTTATAGTTCCACTATGATGCCCCTTTCACAGGAGTGGTAACATTGATGATAGAGTGCCTCATAGTTCCACAATGATGCCCCTCTCACAGGAGTGGTAACATTGATGATAGAGTACCTCATAGTTCCACTATGGTGCCCCTCTCCCAGGAGTGGTAACATTGATGATAGAGTGCCTCATAGTTCCACAATGATGCCCCTTTCACAGGAGTGGTGACATTGATGATACAGTACCTCATAGTTCCACAATGATGCCCCTTTCACCGGAGTGGTAACATTGATGATAGAGTGCCTCATAGTTCCACAATGATGACCTTTCACAGGAGTGGTAACATTGATGATAGAGTGCCTCATAGTTCCACAATGATGCCCCTTTCACAGGAGTGGTGACATTGATGATACAGTACCTCATAGTTCCACAATGATGCCCCTTTCACCGGAGTGGTAACATTGATGATAGAGTACCTCATAGTTCCACAATGATGCCCCTCTCACAGGAGTGGTGACATTGATGATAGAGTGCTTTCATAGTTCCACAATGATGACCTTTCACGGGAGTGGTAACATTGATTATAGAGTGCCTCATAGTTCCACTATGATGACCTTTCACAGGAGTGGTAACATTGATGATAGAGTGCCTCATAGTTCCACAATGATGCCCCTTTCACAGGAGTGGTGACTATGATGATACAGTATCTCATAGTTCCACAATGATGACCTTTCACAGGAGTGGAAACATTGATGATAGAGTACCTCATAGTTCCGCAATGATGCCCCTTTCACGGGAGTGGTGACATTGATGATAGAGTGCCTCATAGTTCCACAATGATGCCCCTCTCACAGGAGTGGAAACATTGATGATAGAGTGCCTCATAGTTCCACTATGATGACCTTTCACAGGAGTGGAAACATTGATGATATAGTGCCTCATAGTTCCACAATGATGCCCCTTTCACAGGAGTGGTAACATTGATGATAGAGTGCCTCATAGTTCCACAATGATGCCCCTTTCACAGGAGTGGTGACATTGATGATACAGTACCTCATAGTTCCACAATGATGCCCCTTTCACCGGAGTGGTAACATTGATGATAGAGTGCCTCATAGTTCCACAATGATGACCTTTCACAGGAGTGGTAACATTGATGATAGAGTGCCTCATAGTTCCACAATGATGCCCCTTTCACAGGAGTGGTGACATTGATGATACAGTACCTCATAGTTCCACAATGATGCCCCTTTCACCGGAGTGGTAACATTGATGATAGAGTACCTCATAGTTCCACAATGATGCCCCTCTCACAGGAGTGGTGACATTGATGATAGAGTGCTCTCATAGTTCCACAATGATGCCCCTTTCACAGGAGTGGTAACATTGATGATAGAGTGCCTCATAGTTCCACTATGATGACCTTTCACAGGAGTGGAAACATTGATGATAGAGTGCCTCATAGTTCCAATATGATGACCTTTCACAGGAGTGGTAACATTGATGATAGAGTGCCTCATAGTTCCACAATGATGCCCCTTTCACCGGAGTGGTAACATTGATGATAGAGTGCCTCATAGTTCCACAATGATGACCTTTCACAGGAGTGGTAACATTGATGATAGAGTACCTCATAGTTCCACAATGATGCCCCTCTCACAGGAGTGGTGACATTGATGATAGAGTGCTCTCATAGTTCCACTATGATGCCCCTCTCACAGGAGTGGTAACATTGATGATAAAGTGCCTCATAGTTCCACAATGATGCCCCTCTCACAGGTGTGGTAACATTGATGATAGAGTACCTCATGGTTCCACAATGATGACCTCTCACAGGAGTGGTAACATTGATGATAGAGTGCCTCATAGTTCCACAATGATGCCCCTCTCACAGGAGTGGTAACATTGATGATAGAGTGCCTCATATTTCCACAATGATGCCCCTTTCACAGGAGTGGTAACATTGATGACAGAGTGCCTCATAGTTCCACTATGATGCCCCTCTCACAGGAGTGGTAACATTGATGATAGAGTGCCTCATAGTTCCACTATGATGCCCCTCTCACAGGAGTGTTGACATTGATGATAGAGTACCTTATAGTTCCACTATGATGCCCCTTTCACAGGAGTGGTAACATTGATGATAGAGTGCCTCATAGTTCCACAATGATGCCCCTTTCACAGGAGTGGTGACTATGATGATACAGTACCTCATAGTTCCACAATGATGACCTTTCACAGGAGAGGAAACATTGATGATAGAGTACCTCATAGTTCCGCAATGATGCCCCTTTCACAGGAGTGGTGACATTGATGATAGAGTGCCTCATAGTTCCACAATGATGCCCCTCTCACAGGAGTGGAAACATTGATGATAGAGTGCCTCATAGTTCCACTATGATGACCTTTCACAGGAGTGGAAACATTGATGATAGAGTACCTCATAGTTCCGCAATGATGCCCCTTTCACGGGAGTGGTGACATTGATGATAGAGTGCCTCATAGTTCCACAATGATGCCCCTCTCACAGGAGTGGTAACATTGATGATAGAATGCCTCATAGTTCCACAATGATGACCTTTCACTGGAGTGGTAACATTGATTATAGAGTACCTCATAGTTCCACAATGATGCCCCTTTCACAGGAGTGGTAAAATTGATGATAGAGTACCTCATAGTTCCACAATGATGACCTCTCAAAGGAGTGGTAACATTGATGATAGAGTGCCTCATAGTTCTACAAAGATGCCCCTCTCACAGGAGTGGTAACATTGATGATAGAGTGCCTCATAGTTCCACAATGATGCCTCTTTCACAGGAGTGGTGACATTGATGATAGAGCGCCTCATAGTTCCATAATGATGTCCCTTTCACAGGAGTGGTGACATTGATGACAGAGTGCCTCATAGTTCCTCTATGATGCCCCTCTCACAGGAGTGGTGACATTGATGATAGAGTGCCTCATAGTTCCACAATGATGACCTTTCACAGGAGTGGTAACATTGATGATAGAGTGCCTCATAGTTCCACAATGATGCCCCTCTCACAGGAGTGGAAACATTGATGATAGAGTGCCTCATAGTTCCACTATGATGACCTTTCACAGGAGTGGAAACATTGATGATAGAGTACCTCATAGTTCCGCAATTATGCCCCTTTCACGGGAGTGGTGACATTGATGATAGAGTGCCTCATAGTTCCACAATGACGCCCCTCTCACAGGAGTGGTAACATTGATGATAGAGTGCCTCATAGTTCCACAATGATGCCCCTTTCACAGGAGTGGTAATATTGATGATAGAGTACCTCATAGTTCCACAATGATGACCTCTCAAAGGAGTGGTAACATTGATGATAGAGTGCCTCATAGTTCTACAAAGATGCCCCTCTCACAGGAGTGGTAACATTGATGATAGAGTGCCTCATAGTTCCACAATGATGCCTCTTTCACAGGAGTGGTGACATTGATGATAGAGTGCCTCATTGTTCCATAATGATGCCCCTTTCACAGGAGTGGTGACATTGATGACAGAGTGCCTCATAGTTCCACTATGATGCCCCTCTCACAGGAGTGGAAACATTGATGATAGAGTGCCTCATAGTTCCACTATGATGCCCCTCTCACAGGAGTGGTGACATTGATGATAGAGTGCCTCATAGTTCCACAATGATGACCTTTCACAGGAGTGGTAACATTGATGATATAGTGCCTCATAGTTCCACAAGGATGCCCCTTTCACAGGAGTGGTAACATTGATGATAGAGTGCCTCATAGTTCCACAATGATGCCCCTTTCACAGGAGTGGTGACATTGATGATACAGTACCTCATAGTTCCACAATGATGCCCCTTTCACCGGAGTGGTAACATTGATGATAGAGTGCCTCATAGTTCCACAATGATGACCTTTCACAGGAGTGGTAACATTGATGATAGAGTGCCTCATAGTTCCACAATGATGCCCCTTTCACAGGAGTGGTGACATTGATGATACAGTACCTCATAGTTCCACAATGATGCCCCTTTCACCGGAGTGGTAACATTGATGATAGAGTACCTCATAGTTCCACAATGATGCCCCTCTCACAGGAGTGGTGACATTGATGATAGAGTGCTCTCATAGTTCCACAATGATGCCCCTTTCACAGGAGTGGTAACATTGATGATAGAGTGCCTCATAGTTCCACTATGATGACCTTTCACAGGAGTGGTATTATTGATGATAGAGTGCCTCATAGTTCCACAATGATGCCCCTTTCACAGGAGTGGTAACATTGATGATAGAATGCCTCATAGTTCCACAATGATGCCCCTTTCACAGGAGTGGTGACTATGATGATACAGTACCTCATAGTTCCACAATGATGACCTTTCACAGGAGTGGAAACATTGATGATAGAGTACCTCATAGTTCCGCAATGATGCCCCTTTCACGGGAGTAGTGACATTGATGATAGAGTGCCTCATAGTTCCACAATGATGCCCCTCTCACAGGAGTGGTAACATTGATGATAGAGTGCCTCATAGTTCCACAATGATGACCTTTCACAGGAGTGGAAACATTGATGATAGAGTACCTCATAGTTCCGCAATGATGCCCCTTTCACGGGAGTGGTGACATTGATGATAGAGTGCCTCATAGTTCCACAATGATGCCCCTCTCACAGGAGTGGTAACATTGATGATAGAGTGCCTCATAGTTCCACAATGATGCCCCTTTCACAGGAGTGGTAATATTGATGATAGAGTACCTCATAGTTCCACAATGATGACCTCTCAAAGGAGTGGTAACATTGATGATAGAGTGCCTCATAGTTCTACAAAGATGCCCCTCTCACAGGAGTGGTAACATTGATGATAGAGTGCCTCATAGTTCCACAATGATGCCTCTTTCACAGGAGTGGTGACATTCATGATAGAGTGCCTCATTGTTCCATAATGATGCCCCTTTCACAGGAGTGGTGACATTGATGACAGAGTGCCTCATAGTTCCACTATGATGCCCCTCTCACAGGAGTGGTAACATTGATGATAGAGTGCCTCATAGTTCCACTATGATGCCCCTCTCACAGGAGTGGTGACATTGATGATAGAGTGCCTCATAGTTCCACAATGATGACCTTTCACAGGAGTGGTAACATTGATGATATAGTGCCTCATAGTTCCACAATGATGCCCCTTTCACAGGAGTGGTAACATTGATGATAGAGTGCCTCATAGTTCCACAATGATGCCCCTTTCACAGGAGTGGTGACATTGATGATACAGTACCTCATAGTTCCACAATGATGCCCCTTTCACCGGAGTGGTAACATTGATGATAGAGTGCCTCATAGTTCCACAATGATGACCTTTCACAGGAGTGGTAACATTGATGATAGAGTGCCTCATAGTTCCACAATGATGCCCCTTTCACAGGAGTGGTGACATTGATGATACAGTACCTCATAGTTCCACAATGATGCCCCTTTCACCGGAGTGGTAACATTGATGATAGAGTACCTCATAGTTCCACAATGATGCCCCTCTCACAGGAGTGGTGACATTGATGATAGAGTGCTCTCATAGTTCCACAATGATGCCCCTTTCACAGGAGTGGTAACATTGATGATAGAGTGCCTCATAGTTCCACTATGATGACCTTTCACAGGAGTGGAAACATTGATGATAGAGTGCCTCATAGTTCCAATATGATGACCTTTCACAGGAGTGGTAACATTGATGATAGAGTGCCTCATAGTTCCACAACGATGCCCCTTTCACCGGAGTGGTAACATTGATGATAGAGTGCCTCATAGTTCCACAATGATGACCTTTCACAGGAGTGGTAACATTGATGATAGAGTACCTCATAGTTCCACAATGATGCCCCTCTCACAGGAGTGGTGACATTGATGATAGAGTGCTCTCATAGGTCTACTATGATGCCCCTCTCACAGGAGTGGTAACATTGATGATAGAGTGCCTCATAGTTCCACAATGATGCCCCTCTCACAGGTGTGGTAACATTGATGATAGAGTACCTCATGGTTCCACAATGATGACCTCTCACAGGAGTGGTAACATTGATGATAGAGTGCCTCATAGTTCCACAATGATGCCCCTCTCACAGGAGTGGTAACATTGATGATAGAGTGCCTCATATTTCCACAATGATGCCCCTTTCACAGGAGTGGTAACATTGATGACAGAGTGCCTCATAGTTCCACTATGATGCCCCTCTCACAGGAGTGGTAACATTGATGATAGAGTGCCTCATAGTTCCACTATGATGCCCCTCTCACAGGAGTGTTGACAGTGATGATAGAGTACCTTATAGTTCCACTATGATGCCCCTTTCACAGGAGTGGTAACATTGATGATAGAGTGCCTCATAGTTCCACAATGATGCCCCTTTCACAGGAGTGGTGACTATGATGATACAGTACCTCATAGTTCCACAATGATGACCTTTCACAGGAGTGGAAACATTGATGATAGAGTACCTCATAGTTCCGCAATGATGCCCCTTTCATGGGAGTGGTGACATTGATGATAGAGTGCCTCATAGTTCCACAATGATGCCCCTCTCACAGGAGTGGAAACATTGATGATAGAGTGCCTCATAGTTCCACTATGATGACCTTTCACAGGAGTGGAAACATTGATGATAGAGTACCTCATAGTTCCGCAATGATGCCCCTTTCACGGGAGTGGTGACATTGATGATAGAGTGCCTCATAGTTCCACAATGATGCCCCTCTCACAGGAGTGGTAACATTGATGATAGAGTGCCTCATAGTTCCACAATGATGACCTTTCACAGGAGTGGTAACATTGATGATAGAGTGCCTCTTAGTTCCACAATGATGCCCCTTTCACAGGAGTGGTAACATTGATGATATAGTGCCTCATAGTTCCACAATGATGCCCCTTTCACAGGAGTGGTAACATTGATGATAGAGTGCCTCATAGTTACACAATGATGCCCCTTTCACAGGAGTGGTGACATTGATGATACAGTACCTCATAGTTCCACAATGATGACCTTTCACAGGAGTGGAAACATTGATGATAGAGTGCCTCATAGTTCCACTATGATGACCTTTCACAGGAGTGGTATTATTGATGATAGAGTGCCTCATAGTTCCACAATGATGCCCCTTTCACAGGAGTGGTAACATTGATGATAGAATGCCTCATAGTTCCACAATGATGCCCCTTTCACAGGAGTGGTGACTATGATGATACAGTACCTCATAGTTCCACAATGATGACCTTTCACAGGAGTGGAAACATTGATGATAGAGTACCTCATAGTTCCGCAATGATGCCCCTTTCACGGGAGTAGTGACATTGATGATAGAGTGCCTCATAGTTCCACAATGATGCCCCTCTCACAGGAGTGGTAACATTGATGATAGAGTGCCTCATAGTTCCACAATGATGACCTTTCACAGGAGTGGAAACATTGATGATAGAGTACCTCATAGTTCCGCAATGATGCCCCTTTCAAGGGAGTGGTGACATTGATGATAGAGTGCCTCATAGTTCCACAATGATGCCCCTCTCACAGGAGTGGTAACATTGATGATAGAGTGCCTCATAGTTCCACAATGATGCCCCTTTCACAGGAGTGGTAATATTGATGATAGAGTACCTCATAGTTCCACAATGATGACCTCTCAAAGGAGTGGTAACATTGATGATAGAGTGCCTCATAGTTCTACAAAGATGCCCCTCTCACAGGAGTGGTAACATTGATGATAGAGTGCCTCATAGTTCCACAATGATGCCTCTTTCACAGGAGTGGTGACATTCATGATAGAGTGCCTCATTGTTCCATAATGATGCCCCTTTCACAGGAGTGGTGACATTGATGACAGAGTGCCTCATAGTTCCACTATGATGCCCCTCTCACAGGAGTGGTAACATTGATGATAGAGTGCCTCATAGTTCCACTATGATGCCCCTCTCACAGGAGTGGTGACATTGAAGATAGAGTGCCTCATAGTTCCACAATGATGACCTTTCACAGGAGTGGTAACATTGGTGATATAGTGCCTCATAGTTCCACAATGATGCCCCTTTCACAGGAGTGGTAACATTGATGATAGAGTGCCTCATAGTTCCACAATGATGCCCCTTTCACAGGAGTGGTGACATTGATGATACAGTACCTCATAGTTCCACAATGATGCCCCTTTCACCAGAGTGGTAACATTGATGATAGAGTGCCTCATAGTTCCACAATGATGACTTTTCACAGGAGTGGTAACATTGATGATAGAGTGCCTCATAGTTCCACAATGATGCCCCTTTCACAGGAGTGGTGACATTGATGATACAGTACCTCATAGTTCCACAATGATGCCCCTTTCACCGGAGTGGTAACATTGATGATAGAGTGCCTCATAGTTCCACAATGATGCCCCTTTCACAGGAGTGGTGACATTGATGATACAGTACCTCATAGTTCCACAATGATGCCCCTTTCACCGGAGTGGTAACATTGATGATAGAGTGCCTCATAGTTCCACAATGATGCCCCTCTCACAGGAGTGGTGACATTGATGATAGAGTGCTCTCATAGTTCCACAATGATGCCCCTTTCACAGGAGTGGTAACATTGATGATAGAGTGCCTCATAGTTCCACTATGATGACCTTTCACAGGAGTGGAAACATTGATGATAGAGTGCCTCATAGTTCCAATATGATGACCTTTCACAGGAGTGGTAACATTGATGATAGAGTGCCTCATAGTTCCACAACGATGCCCCTTTCACCGGAGTGGTAACATTGATGATAGAGTGCCTCATAGTTCCACAATGATGACCTTTCACAGGAGTGGTAACATTGATGATAGAGTACCTCATAGTTCCACAATGATGCCCCTCTCACAGGAGTGGTGACATTGATGATAGAGTGCTCTCATAGGTCCACTATGATGCCCCTCTCACAGGAGTGGTAACATTGATGATAGAGTGCCTCATAGTTCCACAATGATGCCCCTCTCACAGGTGTGGTAACATTGATGATAGAGTACCTCATGGTTCCACAATGATGACCTCTCACAGGAGTGGTAACATTGATGATAGAGTGCCTCATAGTTCCACAATGATGCCCCTCTCACAGGAGTGGTAACATTGATGATAGAGTGCCTCATATTTCCACAATGATGTCCCTTTCACAGGAGTGGTAACATTGATGACAGAGTGCCTCATAGTTCCACTATGATGCCCCTCTCACAGGAGTGGTAACATTGATGATAGAGTGCCTCATAGTTCCACTATGATGCCCCTCTCACAGGAGTGTTGACATTGATGATAGAGTACCTTATAGTTCCACTATGATGCCCCTTTCACAGGAGTGGTAACATTGATGATAGAGTGCCTCATAGTTCCACAATGATGCCCCTTTCACAGGTGTGGTGACTATGATGATACAGTACCTCATAGTTCCACAATGATGACCTTTCACAGGAGTGGAAACATTGATGATAGAGTACCTCATAGTTCCGCAATGATGCCCCTTTCATGGGAGTGGTGACATTGATGATAGAGTGCCTCATAGTTCCACAATGATGCCCCTCTCACAGGAGTGGAAACATTGATGATAGAGTGCCTCATAGTTCCACTATGATGACCTTTCACCGGAGTGGAAACATTGATGATAGAGTACCTCATAGTTCCGCAATGATGCCCCTTTCACGGGAGTGGTGACATTGATGATAGAGTGCCTCATAGTTCCACAATGATGCCCCTCTCACAGGAGTGGTAACATTGATGATAGAGTGCCTCATAGTTCCACAATGATGACCTTTCACTGGAGTGGTAACATTGATTATAGAGTACCTCATAGTTCCACAATGATGCCCCTTTCACAGGAGTGGTAAAATTGATGATAGAGTACCTCATAGTTCCACAATGATGACCTCTCAAAGGAGTGGTAACATTGATGATAGAGTGCCTCATAGTTCTACAAAGATGCCCCTCTCACAGGAGTGGTAACATTGATGATAGAGTGCCTCATAGTTCCACAATGATGCCTCTTTCACAGGAGTGGTGACATTGATGATAGAGTGCCTCATAGTTCCATAATGATGTCCCTTTCACAGGAGTGGTGACATTGATGACAGAGTGCCTCATAGTTCCTCTATGATGCCCCTCTCACAGGAGTGGTGACATTGATGATAGAGTGCCTCATAGTTCCACAATGATGACCTTTCACAGGAGTGGTAACATTGATGATAGAGAGCCTCATAGTTCCACAATGATGCCCCTTTCACAGGAGTGGTAACATTGATGATATAGTGCCTCATAGTTCCACAATGATGCCCCTTTCACAGGAGTGGTAACATTGATGATAGAGTGCCTCATAGTTCCACAATGATGACCTTTCACAGGAGTGGTAACATTGATTATAGAGTACCTCATAGTTCCACAATGATGCCCTTTTCACAGGAGTGGTATCATTGATGATAGAGTACCTCATAGTTCCACAATGATGACCTCTCACAGGAGTGGTAACATTGATGATAGAGTGCCTCATAGTTCCACAATGATGACCTTTCACAGGAGTGGTAACATTGATGATAGAGTGGCTCATAGTTCCACAATGATGCCCCTTTCACAGGAGTGGTAACATTGATGATAGAGTGCCTCATAGTTCCACTATGATGACCTTTCACAGGAGTGGTAACATTGATGATAGAGTACCTCATAGTTCCACAATGATGCCCCTCTCACAGGAGTGGTGACATTGATGATAGAGTGCTTCATAGTTCCACAATGATGCCCCTTTCACAGAAGTGGTGACATTGATGATACAGTACCTCATAGTTCCACAATGATGACCTTTCACAGTAGTGGAAACATTGATGATAGAGTGCCTCATAGTTCCACTATGATGACCTTTCACAGGAGTGGAAACATTGATGATAGAGTACCTCATAGTTCCGCAATGATGCCCCTTTCACGGGAGTGGTGACATTGATGATAGAGTGCCTCATAGTTCCACAATGATGACCTTTCACAGGAGTGGTAACATTGATGATAGAGGGCCTCATAGTTCCACAATGATGCCCCTTTCACAGAAGTGGTGACATTGATGATACAGTACCACATAGTTCCACAATGATGACCTTTCACAGGAGTGGAAACATTGATGATAGAGTGCCTCATAGTTCCACTATGATGACCTTTCACAGGAGTGGTAACATTGATGATAGAGTGCCTCATAGTTCCACAATGATGCCCCTTTCACAGGAGTGGTGACTATGATGATACAGTATCTCATAGTTCCACAATGATGACCTTTCACAGGAGTGGAAACATTGATGATAGAGTACCTCATAGTTCCGCAATGATGCCCCTTTCACGGGAGTGGTGACATTGATGATAGAGTGCCTCATAGTTCCACAATGATGACCTCTCACAGGAGTGGTAACATTGATGATAGAGTGCCTCATAGTTCCACAATGATGCACCTCTCACAGGAGTGGTAACATTGATGATAGAGTGCCTCATATTTCCACAATGATGCCCCTTTCACAGGAGTGGTAACATTGATGACAGAGTGCCTCATAGTTCCACTATGATGCCCCTCTCACAGGAGTGGTAACATTGATGATAGAGTGCCTCATAGTTCCACTATGATGCCCCTCTCACAGGAGTGTTGACATTGATGATAGAGTACCTTATAGTTCCACTATGATGCCCCTTTCACAGGAGTGGTAACATTGATGATAGAGTGCCTCATAGTTCCACAATGATGCCCCTTTCACAGGAGTGGTGACTATGATGATACAGTACCTCATAGTTCCACAATGATGACCTTTTACAGGAGTGGAAACATTGATGATAGAGTACCTCATAGTTCCGCAATGATGCCCCTTTCATGGGAGTGGTGACATTGATGATAGAGTGCCTCATAGTTCCACAATGATGCCCCTCTCACAGGAGTGGAAACATTGATGATAGAGTGCCTCATAGTTCCACTATGATGACCTTTCACAGGAGTGGAAACATTGATGATAGAGTACCTCATAGTTCCGCAATGATGCCCCTTTCACGGGAGTGGTGACATTGATGATAGAGTGCCTCATAGTTCCACAATGATGCCCCTCTCACAGGAGTGGTAACATTGATGATAGAGTGCCTCATAGTTCCACAATGATGACCTTTCACTGGAGTGGTAACATTGATTATAGAGTACCTCATAGTTCCACAATGATGCCCCTTTCACAGGAGTGGTAAAATTGATGATAGAGTACCTCATAGTTCCACAATGATGACCTCTCAAAGGAGTGGTAACATTGATGATAGAGTGCCTCATAGTTCTACAAAGATGCCCCTCTCACAGGAGTGGTAACATTGATGATAGAGTGCCTCATAGTTCCACAATGATGCCTCTTTCACAGGAGTGGTGACATTGATGATAGAGTGCCTCATAGTTCCATAATGATGTCCCTTTCACAGGAGTGGTGACATTGATGACAGAGTGCCTCATAGTTCCTCTATGATGCCCCTCTCACAGGAGTGGTGACATTGATGATAGAGTGCCTCATAGTTCCACAATGATGACCTTTCACAGGAGTGGTAACATTGATGATAGAGAGCCTCATAGTTCCACAATGATGCCCCTTTCACAGGAGTGGTAACATTGATGATATAGTGCCTCATAGTTCCACAATGATGCCCCTTTCACAGGAGTGGTAACATTGATGATAGAGTGCCTCATAGTTCCACAATGATGACCTTTCACAGGAGTGGTAACATTGATTATAGAGTACCTCATAGTTCCACAATGATGCCCTTTTCACAGGAGTGGTATCATTGATGATAGAGTACCTCATAGTTCCACAATGATGACCTCTCACAGGAGTGGTAACATTGATGATAGAGTGCCTCATAGTTCCACAATGATGACCTTTCACAGGAGTGGTAACATTGATGATAGAGTACCTCATAGTTCCACAATGATGCCCCTCTCACAGGAGTGGTGACATTGATGATAGAGTGCTTCATAGTTCCACAATGATGCCCCTTTCACAGGAGTGGTGACATTGATGATACAGTACCTCATAGTTCCACAATGATGACCTTTCACAGTAGTGGAAACATTGATGATAGAGTGCCTCATAGTTCCACTATGATGACCTTTCACAGGAGTGGAAACATTGATGATAGAGTACCTCATAGTTCCGCAATGATGCCCCTTTCACGGGAGTGGTGACATTGATGATAGAGTGCCTCATAGTTCCACAATGATGACCTTTCACAGGAGTGGTAACATTGATGATAGAGGGCCTCATAGTTCCACAATGATGCCCCTTTCACAGAAGCGGTGACATTGATGATACAGTACCTCATAGTTCCACAATGATGACCTTTCACAGGAGTGGAAACATTGATGATAGAGTGCCTCATAGTTCCACTATGATGACCTTTCACAGGAGTGGTAACATTGATGATAGAGTGCCTCATAGTTCCACAATGATGCCCCTTTCACAGGAGTGGTGACTATGATGATACAGTATCTCATAGTTCCACAATGATGACCTTTCACAGGAGTGGAAACATTGATGATAGAGTACCTCATAGTTCCGCAATGATGCCCCTTTCACGGGAGTGGTGACATTGATGATAGAGTGCCTCATAGTTCCACAATGATGCCCCTCTCACAGGAGTGGAAACATTGATGATAGAGTGCCTCATAGTTCCACTATGATGACCTTTCACAGGAGTGGAAACATTGATGATATAGTGCCTCATAGTTCCACAATGATGCCCCTTTCACAGGAGTGGTAACATTGATGATAGAGTGCCTCATAGTTCCACAATGATGCCCCTTTCACAGGAGTGGTGACATTGATGATACAGTACCTCATAGTTCCACAATGATGCCCCTTTCACCGGAGTGGTAACATTGATGATAGAGTGCCTCATAGTTCCACAATGATGACCTTTCACAGGAGTGGTAACATTGATGATAGAGTGCCTCATAGTTCCACAATGATGCCCCTTTCACAGGAGTGGTGACATTGATGATACAGTACCTCATAGTTCCACAATGATGCCCCTTTCACCGGAGTGGTAACATTGATGATAGAGTACCTCATAGTTCCACAATGATGCCCCTCTCACAGGAGTGGTGACATTGATGATAGAGTGCTCTCATAGTTCCACAATGATGCCCCTTTCACAGGAGTGGTAACATTGATGATAGAGTGCCTCATAGTTCCACTATGATGACCTTTCACAGGAGTGGAAACATTGATGATAGAGTGCCTCATAGTTCCAATATGATGACCTTTCACAGGAGTGGTAACATTGATGATAGAGTGCCTCATAGTTCCACAATGATGCCCCTTTCACCGGAGTGGTAACATTGATGATAGAGTGCCTCATAGTTCCACAATGATGACCTTTCACAGGAGTGGTAACATTGATGATAGAGTACCTCATAGTTCCACAATGATGACCTCTCACAGGAGTGGTAACATTGATGATAGAGTGCCTCATAGTTCCAATATGATGACCTTTCACAGGAGTGGTAACATTGATGATAGAGTGCTCTCATAGTTCCACTATGATGCCCCTCTCACAGGAGTGGTAACATTGATGATAAAGTGCCTCATAGTTCCACAATGATGCCCCTCTCACAGTTGTGGTAACATTGATGATAGAGTACCTCATGGTTCCACAATGATGACCTCTCACAGGAGTGGTAACATTGATGATAGAGTGCCTCATAGTTCCACAATGATGCCCCTCTCACAGGAGTGGTAACATTGATGATAGAGTGCCTCATATTTCCACAATGATGCCCCTTTCACAGGAGTGGTAACATTGATGACAGAGTGCCTCATAGTTCCACTATGATGCCCCTCTCACAGGAGTGGTAACATTGATGATAGAGTGCCTCATAGTTCCACTATGATGCCCCTCTCACAGGAGTGTTGACATTGATGATAGAGTACCTTATAGTTCCACTATGATGCCCCTTTCACAGGAGTGGTAACATTGATGATAGAGTGCCTCATAGTTCCACAATGATGCCCCTTTCACAGGAGTGGTGACTATGATGATACAGTACCTCATAGTTCCACAATGATGACCTTTCACAGGAGAGGAAACATTGATGATAGAGTACCTCATAGTTCCGCAATGATGCCCCTTTCACGGGAGTGGTGACATTGATGATAGAGTGCCTCATAGTTCCACAATGATGCCCCTCTCACAGGAGTGGAAACATTGATGATAGAGTGCCTCATAGTTCCACTATGATGACCTTTCACAGGAGTGGAAACATTGATGATAGAGTACCTCATAGTTCCGCAATGATGCCCCTTTCACGGGAGTGGTGACATTGATGATAGAGTGCCTCATAGTTCCACAATGATGCCCCTCTCACAGGAGTGGTAACATTGATGATAGAATGCCTCATAGTTCCACAATGATGACCTTTCACTGGAGTGGTAACATTGATTATAGAGTACCTCATAGTTCCACAATGATGCCCCTTTCACAGGAGTGGTAAAATTGATGATAGAGTACCTCATAGTTCCACAATGATGACCTCTCAAAGGAGTGGTAACATTGATGATAGAGTGCCTCATAGTTCTACAAAGATGCCCCTCTCACAGGAGTGGTAACATTGATGATAGAGTGCCTCATAGTTCCACAATGATGCCTCTTTCACAGGAGTGGTGACATTGATGATAGAGCGCCTCATAGTTCCATAATGATGTCCCTTTCACAGGAGTGGTGACATTGATGACAGAGTGCCTCATAGTTCCTCTATGATGCCCCTCTCACAGGAGTGGTGACATTGATGATAGAGTGCCTCATAGTTCCACAATGATGACCTTTCACAGGAGTGGTAACATTGATGATAGAGTGCCTCATAGTTCCACAATGATGCCCCTCTCACAGGAGTGGAAACATTGATGATAGAGTGCCTCATAGTTCCACTATGATGACCTTTCACAGGAGTGGAAACATTGATGATAGAGTACCTCATAGTTCCGCAATTATGCCCCTTTCACGGGAGTGGTGACATTGATGATAGAGTGCCTCATAGTTCCACAATGACGCCCCTCTCACAGGAGTGGTAACATTGATGATAGAGTGCCTCATAGTTCCACAATGATGCCCCTTTCACAGGAGTGGTAATATTGATGATAGAGTACCTCATAGTTCCACAATGATGACCTCTCAAAGGAGTGGTAACATTGATGATAGAGTGCCTCATAGTTCTACAAAGATGCCCCTCTCACAGGAGTGGTAACATTGATGATAGAGTGCCTCATAGTTCCACAATGATGCCTCTTTCACAGGAGTGGTGACATTGATGATAGAGTGCCTCATTGTTCCATAATGATGCCCCTTTCACAGGAGTGGTGACATTGATGACAGAGTGCCTCATAGTTCCACTATGATGCCCCTCTCACAGGAGTGGAAACATTGATGATAGAGTGCCTCATAGTTCCACTATGATGCCCCTCTCACAGGAGTGGTGACATTGATGATAGAGTGCCTCATAGTTCCACAATGATGACCTTTCACAGGAGTGGTAACATTGATGATATAGTGCCTCATAGTTCCACAAGGATGCCCCTTTCACAGGAGTGGTAACATTGATGATAGAGTGCCTCATAGTTCCACAATGATGCCCCTTTCACAGGAGTGGTGACATTGATGATACAGTACCTCATAGTTCCACAATGATGCCCCTTTCACCGGAGTGGTAACATTGATGATAGAGTGCCTCATAGTTCCACAATGATGACCTTTCACAGGAGTGGTAACATTGATGATAGAGTGCCTCATAGTTCCACAATGATGCCCCTTTCACAGGAGTGGTGACATTGATGATACAGTACCTCATAGTTCCACAATGATGCCCCTTTCACCGGAGTGGTAACATTGATGATAGAGTACCTCATAGTTCCACAATGATGCCCCTCTCACAGGAGTGGTGACATTGATGATAGAGTGCTCTCATAGTTCCACAATGATGCCCCTTTCACAGGAGTGGTAACATTGATGATAGAGTGCCTCATAGTTCCACTATGATGACCTTTCACAGGAGTGGAAACATTGATGATAGAGTGCCTCATAGTTCCAATATGATGACCTTTCACAGGAGTGGTAACATTGATGATAGAGTACCTCATAGTTCCACAATGATGCCCCTCGCACAGGAGTGGTGACATTGATGATAGAGTGCTCTCATAGTTCCACTATGATGCCCCTCTCACAGGAGTGGTACTATTGATGATAGAGTGCCTCATAGTTCCACAATGATGCCCCTCTCACAGGTGTGGTAACATTGATGATAGAGTACCTCATGGTTCCACAATGATGACCTCTCACAGGAGTGGTAACATTGATGATAGAGTGCCTCATAGTTCCACAATGATGCCCCTCTCACAGGAGTGGTAACATTGATGATAGAGTGCCTCATATTTCCACAATGATGCCCCTTTCACAGGAGTGGTAACATTGATGACAGAGTGCCTCATAGTTCCACTATGATGCCCCTCTCACAGGAGTGGTAACATTGATGATAGAGTGCCTCATAGTTCCACTATGATGCCCCTCTCACAGGAGTGTTGACATTGATGATAGAGTACCTTATAGTTCCACTATGATGCCCCTTTCACAGGAGTGGTAAACTTGATGATAGAGTGCCTCATAGTTCCACAATGATGCCCCTTTCACAGGAGTGGTGACTATGATGATACAGTACCTCATAGTTCCACAATGATGACCTTTCACAGGAGTGAAAACATTGATGATAGAGTACCTCATAGTTCCGCAATGATGCCCCTTTCACGGGAGTGGTGACATTGATGATAGAGTGCCTCATAGTTCCACAATGATGCCCCTCTCACAGGAGTGGAAACATTGATGATAGAGTGCCTCATAGTTCCACTATGATGACCTTTCACAGGAGTGGAAACATTGATGATAGAGTGCCTCATAGTTCCACAATGATGCCCCTCTCACAGGAGTGGTAACATTGATGATAGAGTGCCTCATAGTTCCACAATGATGACCTTTCACTGGAGTGGTAACATTGATTATAGAGTACCTCATAGTTCCACAATGATGACCTCTCAAAGGAGTGGTAACATTGATGATAGTGTGCCTCATAGTTCTACAAAGATGCCCCTCTCACAGGAGTGGTAACATTGATGATAGAGTGCCTCATAGTTCCACAATGATGCCTCTTTCACAGGAGTGGTGACATTGATGATAGAGTGCCTCATAGTTCCACAATGATGACCTTTCACAGGAGTGGTAACATTGATGATAGAGTGCCTCTTAGTTCCACAATGATGCCCCTTTCACAGGAGTGGTAAGATTGATGATATAGTGCCTCATAGTTCCACAATGATGCCCCTTTCACAGGAGTGGTAACATTGATGATAGAGTGCCTCATAGTTACACAATGATGCCCCTTTCACAGGAGTGGTGACATTGATGATACAGTACCTCATAGTTCCACAATGATGACCTTTCACAGGAGTGGAAACATTGATGATAGAGTGCCTCATAGTTCCACTATGATGACCTTTCACAGGAGTGGTAACATTGATTATAGAGTGCCTCATAGTTCCACAATGATGCCCCTTTCACAGGAGTGGTAACATTGATGATAGAGTGCCTCATAGTTCCACAATGATGCCCCTTTCACAGGAGTAGTGACTATGATGATACAGTACCTCATAGTTCCACAATGATGACCTTTCACAGGAGTGGAAACATTGATGATAGAGTACCTCATAGTTCCGCAATGATGCCCCTTTCACGGGAGTAGTGACATTGATGATAGAGTGCCTCATAGTTCCACAATGATGCCCCTCTCACAGGAGTGGTAACATTGATGATAGAGTGCCTCATAGTTCCACAATGATGACCTTTCACAGGAGTGGAAACATTGATGATAGAGTACCTCATAGTTCCGCAATGATGCCCCTTTCACGGGAGTGGTGACATTGATGATAGAGTGCCTCATAGTTCCACAATGATGCCCCTCTCACAGGAGTGGTAACATTGATGATAGAGTGCCTCATAGTTCCACAATGATGCCCCTTTCACAGGAGTGGTAATATTGATGATAGAGTACCTCATAGTTCCACAATGATGACCTCTCAAAGGAGTGGTAACATTGATGATAGAGTGCCTCATAGTTCTACAAAGATGCCCCTCTCACAGGAGTGGTAACATTGATGATAGAGTGCCTCATAGTTCCACAATGATGCCTCTTTCACAGGAGTGGTGACATTGATGATAGAGTGCCTCATTGTTCCATAATGATGCCCCTTTCACAGGAGTGGTGACATTGATGACAGAGTGCCTCATAGTTCCACTATGATGCCCCTCTCACAGGAGTGGTAACATTGATGATAGAGTGCCTCATAGTTCCACTATGATGCCCCTCTCACAGGAGTGGTGAAATTGATGATAGAGTGCCTCATAGTTCCACAATGATGACCTTTCACAGGAGTGGTAACATTGATGATATAGTGCCTCATAGTTCCACAATGATGCCCCTTTCACAGGAGTGGTAACATTGATGATAGAGTGCCTCATAGTTCCACAATGATGCCCCTTTCACAGGAGTGGTGACATTGATGATACAGTACCTCATAGTTCCACAATGATGCCCCTTTCACCGGAGTGGTAACATTGATGATAGAGTGCCTCATAGTTCCACAATGATGACCTTTCACAGGAGTGGTAACATTGATGATAGAGTGCCTCATAGTTCCACAATGATGCCCCTTTCACAGGAGTGGTGACATTGATGATACAGTACCTCATAGTTCCACAATGATGCCCCTTTCACCGGAGTGGTAACATTGATGATAGAGTACCTCATAGTTCCACAATGATGCCCCTCTCACAGGAGTGGTGACATTGATGATAGAGTGCTCTCATAGTTCCACAATGATGCTCCTTTCACAGGAGTGGTAACATTGATGATAGAGTGCCTCATAGTTCCACTATGATGACCTTTCACAGGAGTGGAAACATTGATGATAGAGTGCCTCATAGTTCCAATATGATGACCTTTCACAGGAGTGGTAACATTGATGATAGAGTGCCTCATAGTTCCACAATGATACCCCTTTCACCTGAGTGGTAACATTGATGATAGAGTGCCTCATAGTTCCACAATGATGACCTTTCACAGGAGTGGTAACATTGATGATAGAGTACCTCATAGTTCCACAATGATGCCCCTCTCACAGGAGTGGTGACATTGATGATAGAGTGCTCTCATAGTTCCACTATGATGCCCCTCTCACAGGAGTGGTAACATTGATGATAGAGTGCCTCATAGTTCCACAATGATGCCCCTCTCACAGGTGTGGTAACATTGATGATAGAGTACCTCATGGTTCCACAATGATGACCTCTCACAGGAGTGGTAACATTGATGATAGAGTGCCTCATAGTTCCACAATGATGCCCCTCTCACAGGAGTGGTAACATTGATGATAGAGTGCCTCATATTTCCACAATGATGCCCCTTTCACAGGAGTGGTAACATTGATGACAGAGTGCCTCATAGTTCCACTATGATGCCCCTCTCACAGGAGTGGTAACATTGATGATAGAGTGCCTCATAGTTCCACTATGATGCCCCTCTCACAGGAGTGTTGACATTGATGATAGAGTACCTTATAGTTCCACTATGATGCCCCTTTCACAGGAGTGGTAACATTGATGATAGAGTGCCTCATAGTTCCACAATGATGCCCCTTTCACAGGAGTGGTGACTATGATGATACAGTACCTCATAGTTCCACAATGATGACCTTTCACAGGAGAGGAAACATTGATGATAGAGTACCTCATAGTTCCGCAATGATGCCCCTTTCACGGGAGTGGTGACATTGATGATAGAGTGCCTCATAGTTCCACAATGATGCCCCTCTCACAGGAGTGGAAACATTGATGATAGAGTGCCTCATAGTTCCACTATGATGACCTTTCACAGGAGTGGAAACATTGATGATAGAGTACCTCATAGTTCCGCAATGATGCCCCTTTCACGGGAGTGGTGACATTGATGATAGAGTGCCTCATAGTTCCACAATGATGCCCTTCTCACAGGAGTGGTAACATTGATGATAGAATGCCTCATAGTTCCACAATGATGACCTTTCACTGGAGTGGTAACATTGATTATAGAGTACCTCATAGTTCCACAATGATGCCCCTTTCACAGGAGTGGTAAAATTGATGATAGAGTACCTCATAGTTCCACAATGATGACCTCTCAAAGGAGTGGTAACATTGATGATAGAGTGCCTCATAGTTCTACAAAGATGCCCCTCTCACAGGAGTGGTAACATTGATGATAGAGTGCCTCATAGTTCCACAATGATGCCTCTTTCACAGGAGTGGTGACATTGATGATAGAGCGCCTCATAGTTCCATAATGATGTCCCTTTCACAGGAGTGGTGACATTGATGACAGAGTGCCTCATAGTTCCTCTATGATGCCCCTCTCACAGGAGTGGTGACATTGATGATAGAGTGCCTCATAGTTCCACAATGATGACCTTTCACAGGAGTGGTAACATTGATGATAGAGTGCCTCATAGTTCCACAATGATGCCCCTCTCACAGGAGTGGAAACATTGATGATAGAGTGCCTCATAGTTCCACTATGATGACCTTTCACAGGAGTGGAAACATTGATGATAGAGTACCTCATAGTTCCGCAATGATGCCCCTTTCACGGGAGTGGTGACATTGATAATAGAGTGCCTCATAGTTCCACAATGACGCCCCTCTCACAGGAGTGGTAACATTGATGATAGAGTGCCTCATAGTTCCACAATGATGCCCCTTTCACAGGAGTGGTAATATTGATGATAGAGTACCTCATAGTTCCACAATGATGACCTCTCAAAGGAGTGGTAACATTGATGATAGAGTGCCTCATAGTTCTACAAAGATGCCCCTCTCACAGGAGTGGTAACATTGATGATAGAGTGCCTCATAGTTCCACAATGATGCCTCTTTCACAGGAGTGGTGACATTGATGATAGAGTGCCTCATTGTTCCATAATGATGCCCCTTTCACAGGAGTGGTGACATTGATGACAGAGTGCCTCATAGTTCCACTATGATGCCCCTCTCACAGGAGTGGAAACATTGATGATAGAGTGCCTCATAGTTCCACTATGATGCCCCTCTCACAGGAGTGGTGACATTGATGATAGAGTGCCTCATAGTTCCACAATGATGACCTTTCACAGGAGTGGTAACATTGATGATATAGTGCCTCATAGTTCCACAATGATGCCCCTTTCACAGGAGTGGTAACATTGATGATAGAGTGCCTCATAGTTCCACAATGATGCCCCTTTCACAGGAGTGGTGACATTGATGATACAGTACCTCATAGTTCCACAATGATGCCCCTTTCACCGGAGTGGTAACATTGATGATAGAGTGCCTCATAGTTCCACAATGATGACCTTTCACAGGAGTGGTAACATTGATGATAGAGTGCCTCATAGTTCCACAATGATGCCCCTTTCACAGGAGTGGTGACATTGATGATACAGTACCTCATAGTTCCACAATGATGCCCCTTTCACCGGAGTGGTAACATTGATGATAGAGTACCTCATAGTTCCACAATGATGCCCCTCTCACAGGAGTGGTGACATTGATGATAGAGTGCTCTCATAGTTCCACAATGATGCCCCTTTCACAGGAGTGGTAACATTGATGATAGAGTGCCTCATAGTTCCACTATGATGACCTTTCACAGGAGTGGAAACATTGATGATAGAGTGCCTCATAGTTCCAATATGATGACCTTTCACAGGAGTGGTAACATTGATGATAGAGTGCCTCATAGTTCCACAATGATGCCCCTTTCACCGGAGTGGTAACATTGATGATAGAGTGCCTCATAGTTCCACAATGATGACCTTTCACAGGAGTGGTAACATTGATGATAGAGTACCTCATAGTTCCACAATGATGCCCCTCGCACAGGAGTGGTGACATTGATGATAGAGTGCTCTCATAGTTCCACTATGATGCCTCTCTCACAGGAGTGGTAACATTGATGATAGAGTGCCTCATAGTTCCACAATGATGCCCCTCTCACAGGTGTGTTAACATTGATGATAGAGTACCTCATGGTTCCACAATGATGACCTCTCACAGGAGTGGTAACATTGATGATAGAGTGCCTCATAGTTCCACAATGATGCCCCTCTCACAGGAGTGGTAACATTGATGATAGAGTGCCTCATATTTCCACAATGATGCCCCTTTCACAGGAGTGGTAACATTGATGACAGAGTGCCTCATAGTTCCACTATGATGCCCCTCTCACAGGAGTGGTAACATTGATGATAGAGTGCCTCATAGTTCCACTATGATGCCCCTCTCACAGGAGTGTTGACATTGATGATAGAGTACCTTATAGTTCCACTATGATGCCCCTTTCACAGGAGTGGTAAACTTGATGATAGAGTGCCTCATAGTTCCACAATGATGCCCCTTTCACAGGAGTGGTGACTATGATGATACAGTACCTCATAATTCCACAATGATGACCTTTCACAGGAGTGGAAACATTGATGATAGAGTACCTCATAGTTCCGCAATGATGCCCCTTTCACGGGAGTGGTGACATTGATGATAGAGTGCCTCATAGTTCCACAATGATGCCCCTCTCACAGGAGTGGAAACATTGATGATAGAGTGCCTCATAGTTCCACTATGATGACCTTTCACAGGAGTGGAAACATTGATGATAGAGTGCCTCATAGTTCCACAATGATGCCCCTCTCACAGGAGTGGTAACATTGATGATAGAGTGCCTCATAGTTCCACAATGATGACCTTTCACTGGAGTGGTAACATTGATTATAGAGTACCTCATAGTTCCACAATGATGACCTCTCAAAGGAGTGGTAACATTGATGATAGTGTGCCTCATAGTTCTACAAAGATGCCCCTCTCACAGGAGTGGTAACATTGATGATAGAGTGCCTCATAGTTCCACAATGATGCCTCTTTCACAGGAGTGGTGACATTGATGATAGAGTGCCTCATAGTTCCACAATGATGACCTTTCACAGGAGTGGTAACATTGATGATAGAGTGCCTCTTAGTTCCACAATGATGCCCCTTTCACAGGAGTGGTAACATTGATGATATAGTGCCTCATAGTTCCACAATGATGCCCCTTTCACAGGAGTGGTAACATTGATGATAGAGTGCCTCATAGTTACACAATGATGCCCCTTTCACAGGAGTGGTGACATTGATGATACAGTACCTCATAGTTCCACAATGATGACCTTTCACAGGAGTGGAAACATTGATGATAGAGTGCCCCATTGTTCCACTATGATGACCTTTCACAGGAGTGGTAACATTGATTATAGAGTGCCTCATAGTTCCACAATGATGCCCCTTTCACAGGAGTGGTAACATTGATGATAGAGTGCCTCATAGTTCCACAATGATGCCCCTTTCACAGGAGTAGTGACTATGATGATACAGTACCTCATAGTTCCACAATGATGACCTTTCACAGGAGTGGAAACATTGATGATAGAGTACCTCATAGTTCCGCAATGATGCCCCTTTCACGGGAGTAGTGACATTGATGATAGAGTGCCTCATAGTTCCACAATGATGCCCCTCTCACAGGAGTGGTAACATTGATGATAGAGTGCCTCATAGTTCCACAATGATGACCTTTCACAGGAGTGGAAACATTGATGATAGAGTACCTCATAGTTCCGCAATGATGCCCCTTTCACGGGAGTGGTGACATTGATGATAGAGTGCCTCATAGTTCCACAATGATGCCCCTCTCACAGGAGTGGTAACATTGATGATAGAGTGCCTCATAGTTCCACAATGATGCCCCTTTCACAGGAGTGGTAATATTGATGATAGAGTACCTCATAGTTCCACAATGATGACCTCTCAAAGGAGTGGTAACATTGATGATAGAGTGCCTCATAGTTCTACAAAGATGCCCCTCTCACAGGAGTGGTAACATTGATGATAGAGTGCCTCATAGTTCCACAATGATGCCTCTTTCACAGGAGTGGTGACATTGATGATAGAGTGCCTCATTGTTCCATAATGATGCCCCTTTCACAGGAGTGGTGACATTGATGACAGAGTGCCTCATAGTTCCACTATGATGCCCCTCTCACAGGAGTGGTAACATTGATGATAGAGTGCCTCATAGTTCCACTATGATGCCCCTCTCACAGGAGTGGTGAAATTGATGATAGAGTGCCTCATAGTTCCACAATGATGACCTTTCACAGGAGTGGTAACATTGATGATATAGTGCCTCATAGTTCCACAATGATGCCCCTTTCACAGGAGTGGTAACATTGATGATAGAGTGCCTCATAGTTCCACAATGATGCCCCTTTCACAGGAGTGGTGACATTGATGATACAGTACCTCATAGTTCCACAATGATGCCCCTTTCACCGGAGTGGTAACATTGATGATAGAGTGCCTCATAGTTCCACAATGATGACCTTTCACAGGAGTGGTAACATTGATGATAGAGTGCCTCATAGTTCCACAATGATGCCCCTTTCACAGGAGTGGTGACATTGATGATACAGTACCTCATAGTTCCACAATGATGCCCCTTTCACTGGAGTGGTAACATTGATGATAGAGTACCTCATAGTTCCACAATGATGCCCCTCTCACAGGAGTGGTGACATTGATGATAGAGTGCCTCATAGTTCCACTATGATGACCTTTCACAGGAGTGGAAACATTGATGATAGAGTGCCTCATAGTTCCACTATGATGACCTTTCACAGGAGTGGAAACATTGATGATAGAGTGCCTCATAGTTCCAATATGATGACCTTTCACAGGAGTGGTAACATTGATGATAGAGTGCCTCATAGTTCCACAATGATGCCCCTTTCACCGGAGTGGTAACATTGATGATAGAGTGCCTCATAGTTCCACAATGATGACCTTTCACAGGAGTGGTAACATTGATGATAGAGTACCTCATAGTTCCACAATGATGCCCCTCTCACAGGAGTGGTGACATTGATGATAGAGTGCTCTCATAGTTCCACTATGATGCCCCTCTCACAGGAGTGGTAACATTGATGATAGAGTGCCTCATAGTTCCACAATGATGCCCCTCTCACAGGTGTGGTAACATTGATGATAGAGTACCTCATGGTTCCACAATGATGACCTCTCACAGGAGTGGTAACATTGATGATAGAGTGCCTCATAGTTCCACAATGATGCCCCTCTCACAGGAGTGGTAACATTGATGATAGAGTGCCTCATATTTCCACAATGATGCCCCTTTCACAGGAGTGGTAACATTGATGACAGAGTGCCTCATAGTTCCACTATGATGCCCCTCTCACAGGAGTGGTAACATTGATGATAGAGTGCCTCATAGTTCCACTATGATGCCCCTCTCACAGGAGTGTTGACATTGATGATAGAGTACCTTATAGTTCCACTATGATGCCCCTTTCACAGGAGTGGTAACATTGATGATAGAGTGCCTCATAGTTCCACAATGATGCCCCTTTCACAGGAGTGGTGACTATGATGATACAGTACCTCATAGTTCCACAATGATGACCTTTCACAGGAGAGGAAACATTGATGATAGAGTACCTCATAGTTCCGCAATGATGCCCCTTTCACGGGAGTGGTGACATTGATGATAGAGTGCCTCATAGTTCCACAATGATGCCCCTCTCACAGGAGTGGAAACATTGATGATAGAGTGCCTCATAGTTCCACTATGATGACCTTTCACAGGAGTGGAAACATTGATGATAGAGTACCTCATAGTTCCGCAATGATGCCCCTTTCACGGGAGTGGTGACATTGATGATAGAGTGCCTCATAGTTCCACAATGATGCCCCTCTCACAGGAGTGGTAACATTGATGATAGAATGCCTCATAGTTCCACAATGATGACCTTTCACTGGAGTGGTAACATTGATTATAGAGTACCTCATAGTTCCACAATGATGCCCCTTTCACAGGAGTGGTAAAATTGATGATAGAGTACCTCATAGTTCCACAATGATGACCTCTCAAAGGAGTGGTAACATTGATGATAGAGTGCCTCATAGTTCTACAAAGATGCCCCTCTCACAGGAGTGGTAACATTGATGATAGAGTGCCTCATAGTTCCACAATGATGCCTCTTTCACAGGAGTGGTGACATTGATGATAGAGCGCCTCATAGTTCCATAATGATGTCCCTTTCACAGGAGTGGTGACATTGATGACAGAGTGCCTCATAGTTCCTCTATGATGCCCCTCTCACAGGAGTGGTGACATTGATGATAGAGTGCCTCATAGTTCCACAATGATGACCTTTCACAGGAGTGGTAACATTGATGATAGAGAGCCTCATAGTTCCACAATGATGCCCCTTTCACAGGAGTGGTAACATTGATGATATAGTGCCTCATAGTTCCACAATGATGCCCCTTTCACAGGAGTGGTAACATTGATGATAGAGTGCCTCATAGTTCCACAATGATGACCTTTCACAGGAGTGGTAACATTGATTATAGAGTACCTCATAGTTCCACAATGATGCCCCTTTCACAGGAGTGGTATCATTGATGATAGAGTACCTCATAGTTCCACAATGATGACCTCTCACAGGAGTGGTAACATTGATGATAGAGTGCCTCATAGTTCCACAATGATGACCTTTCACAGGAGTGGTAACATTGATGATAGAGTGCCTCATAGTTCCACAATGATGCCCCTTTCACAGGAGTGGTAACATTGATGATAGAGTGCCTCATAGTTCCACTATGATGACCTTTCACAGGAGTGGTAACATTGATGATAGAGTACCTCATAGTTCCACAATGATGCCCCTCTCACAGGAGTGGTGACATTGATGATAGAGTGCCTCATAGTTCCACAATGATGCCCCTTTCACAGGAGTGGTGACATTGATGATACAGTACCTCATAGTTCCACAATGATGACTTTTCACAGTAGTGGAAACATTGATGATAGAGTGCCTCATAGTTCCACTATGATGACCTTTCACAGGAGTGGAAACATTGATGATAGAGTACCTCATAGTTCCGCAATGATGCCCCTTTCACAGGAGTGGTGACATTGATGATAGAGTGCCTCATAGTTCCACAATGATGACCTTTCACAGGAGTGGTAACATTGATGATAGAGTGCCTCATAGTTCCACAATGATGCTCCTTTCACAGAAGTGGTGACATTGATGATACAGTACCTCATAGTTCCACAATGATGACCTTTCACAGGAGTGGAAACATTGATGATAGAGTGCCTCATAGTTCCACTATGATGACCTTTCACAGGAGTGGTAACATTGATGATAGAGTGCCTCATAGTTCCACAATGATGCCCCTTTCACAGGAGTGGTGACTATGATGATACAGTACCTCATAGTTCCACAATGATGACCTTTCACAGGAGTGGAAACATTGATGATAGAGTACCTCATAGTTCCGCAGTGATGCCCCTTTCACGGGAGTGGTGACATTGATGATAGAGTGCCTCATAGTTCCACAATGATGCCCCTCTCACAGGAGTGGAAACATTGATGATAGAGTGCCTCATAGTTCCACTATGATGACCTTTCACAGGAGTGGAAACATTGATGATAGAGTACCTCATAGTTCCACAATGATGCCCCTTTCACGGGAATGGTGAGTTTGATGATAGAGTGCCTCATAGTTCCACAATGATGCCCCTCTCACAGGAGTGGTAACATTAATGATAGAGTGCCTCATAGTTCCACAATGATGCCCCTTTCACAGGAGTGGTAATATTGATGATAGAGTACCTCATAGTTCCACAATGATGACCTCTCAAAGGAGTGGTAACATTGATGATAGAGTGCCTCATAGTTCTACAAAGATGCCCCTCTCACAGGAGTGGTAAAATTGATGATAGAGTGCCTCATAGTTCCACAATGATGCCTCTTTCACAGGAGTGGTGACATTGATGATAGAGTGCCTCATTGTTCCATAATGATGCCCCTTTCACAGGAGTGGTGACATTGATGACAGAGTGCCTCATAGTTCCACTGTGATGCCCCTCTCACAGGAGTGGAAACATTGATGATAGAGTGCCTCATAGTTCCACTATGATGCCCCTCTCACAGGAGTGGTGACATTGATGATAGAGTGCCTCATAGTTCCACAATGATGACCTTTCACAGGAGTGGTAACATTGATGATATAGTGCCTCATAGTTCCACAATGATGCCCCTTTCACAGGAGTGGTAACATTGATGATAGAGTGCCTCATAGTTCCACAATGATGCCCCTTTCACAGGAGTGGTGACATTGATGATACAGTACCTCATAGTTCCACAATGATGCCCCTTTCACCGGAGTGGTAACATTGATGATAGAGTGCCTCATAGTTCCACAATGATGACCTTTCACAGGAGTGGTAACATTGATGATAGAGTGCCTCATAGTTCCACAATGATGCCCCTTTCACAGGAGTGGTGACATTGATGATACAGTACCTCATAGTTCCACAATGATGCCCCTTTCACCGGAGTGGTAACATTGATGATAGAGTACCTCATAGTTCCACAATGATGCCCCTCTCACAGGAGTGGTGACATTGATGATAGAGTGCTCTCATAGTTCCACAATGATGCCCCTTTCACAGGAGTGGTAACATTGATGATAGAGTGCCTCATAGTTCCACTATGATGACCTTTCACAGGAGTGGAAACAGTGATGATAGAGTGCCTCATAGTTCCAATATTATGACCTTTCACAGGAGTGGTAACATTGATGATAGAGTGCCTCATAGTTCCACAATGATGCCCCTCTCACATGAGTGGTAACATTGATGATAGAGTGCCTCATAGTTCCACAATGATGACCTTTCACTGGAGTGGTAACATTGATTATAGAGTACCTCATAGTTCCACTATGATGCCCCTCTCACAGGAGTGTTGACATTGATGATAGAGTACCTTATAGTTCCACTATGATGCCCCTTTCACAGGAGTGGTAACATTAATGATAGAGTGCCTCATAGTTCCACAATGATGCCCCTTTCACAGGAGTGGTGACTATGATGATACAGTACCTCATAGTTCCACAATGATGACCTTTCACAGGAGTGGAAACATTGATGATAGAGTACCTCATAGTTCCGCAATGATGCCCCTTTCACGGGAGTGGTGACATTGATGATAGAGTGCCTCATAGTTCCACAATGATGCCCCTCTCACAGGAGTGGAAACATTGATGATAGAGTTCCTCATAGTTCCACTATGATGACCTTTCACAGGAGTGGAAACATTGATGATAGAGTACCTCATAGTTCCGCAATGATGCCCCTTTCACGGGAGTGGTGACATTGATGATAGAGTGCCTCATAGTTCCACAATGATGCCCCTCTCTCAGGAGTGGTAACATTGATGATAGAGTGCCTCATAGTTCCACAATGATGACCTTTCACTGGAGTGGTAACATTGATTATAGAGTACCTCATAGTTCCACAAATATGCCCCTTTCACAGGAGTGGTAAAATTGATGATAGAGTACCTCATAGTTCCACAATGATGACCTCTCAAAGGAGTGGTAACATTGATGATAGAGTGCCTCATAGTTCCACAATGATGCCTCTTTCACAGGAGTGGTGACATTGATGATAGAGTGCCTCATAGTTCCATAATGATGTCCCTTTCACAGGAGTGGTGACATTGATGACAGAGTGCCTCATAGTTCCACTATGATGCCCCTCTCACAGGAGTGGTAACATTGATGATAGAGTGCCTCATAGTTCCACTATGATGCCCCTCTCACAGGAGTGGTGACATTGATGATAGAGTGCCTCATAGTTCCACAATGATGACCTTTCACAGGAGTGGTAACATTGATGATAGAGAGCCTCATAGTTCCACAATGATGCCCCTTTCACAGGAGTGGTAACATTGATGATATAGTGCCTCATAGTTCCACAATGATGCCCCTTTCACAGGAGTGGTAACATTGATGATAGAGTGCCTCATAGTTCCACAATGATGCCCCTTTCACAGGAGTGGTGACATTGATCATACAGTACCTCATAGTTCCACAATGATGACCTTTCACAGGAGTGGAAACATTGATGATAGAGTGCCTCATAGTTCCACTATGATGACCTTTCACAGGAGTGGTAACATTGATGATAGAGTGCCTCATAGTTCCACAATGATGCCCCTTTCACAGGAGTGGTAACATTGATGATAGAGTGCCTCATAGTTCCACAACGATGCCCCTTTCACAGGAGTGGTGACTATGATGATACAGTACCTCATAGTTCCACAATGATGACCTTTCACAGGAGTGGAAACATTGATGATAGAGTACCTCATAGTTCCGCAATGATGCCCCTTTCACGGGAGTGGTGACATTGATGATAGAGTGAAATGGCCAAGAAAATCTTCAGCAACCAAAGCCCTCAATGTATTACATTGGCTGCCTATAACCAAAAGGGTCCTCCACAAAGTATTGACAATCACCTTTCGCGCTGTACATAATTCAGGCCCCATGTACCAAAGAAAAAAATTTGTCAAATACTGTCCAAATCGCACACTACGGTCTTCAAATGCTAATCTTTTGACCATTCCAAGTTTCAGACTCAAAACCCGCGGGGGTAAATCCCTAGCGGTATTGGGTGCCAAAGCATGGAATGCGCTCCCCCCTCCATTAAGAGCTCTGGACAAGGAATCTGATTTCCGTAAACAACTGAAAACCTGGATTTACAACCTTCCAGACTCAATGGCCAGAGCACTGGTATGACTCCGGTTTCGGTCTCCTTAAGCAGTAAGGTAACCTATTTCATCTGGTTGACCCTTTATTGGCGCCGAGATGCTCCCTGGAGCGATTGCTAGCGCGGTATAAATGGACCTTACATTTACATTTACATTTACAGAGTGCCTCATAGTTCCACAATGATGCCCCTTTCTCAGGAGTGGTGTCATTGATGATACAGTGCCTCATAGTTCCACAATGATGACCTTTCACAGGAGTGGTAACATTGATGATAGAGTACCTCATAGTTCCGCAATGATGCCCCTTTCACGGGAGTGGTGACATTGATGATAGAGTGCCTCATAGTTCCACAATGATGCCCCTCTCACAGGAGTGGTAACATTGATGATAGAGTGCCTCATAGTTCCACAATGATGACCTTTCACAGGAGTGGTAACATTGATTATAGAGTACCTCATAGTTCCACAATGATGCCCCTTTCACAGGAGTGGTAACATTGATGATAGAGTACCTCATAGTTCCACAATGATGACCTCTCACAGGAGTGGTAACATTGATGATAGAGTGCCTCATAGTTCCACAATGATGGCCTTTCACAGGAGTGGTACCATTGATGATAGAGTGCCTCATAGTTCCACAATGATGTCCCTTTCACAGGAGTGGTAACATTGATGATAGAGTGCCTCATAGTTCCACTATGATGACCTTTCACAGGAGTGGTAACATTGATGATAGAGTACCTCATAGTTCCACAATGATGCCCCTCTCACAGGAGTGGTGACATTGATGATAGAGTGCCTCATAGTTCCACAATGATGCCCCTTTCACAGGAGTGGTGACATTGATGATACAGTACCTCATAGTTCCACAATGATGACCTTTCACAGTAGTGGAAACATTGATGATAGAGTGCCTCATAGTTCCACTATGATGACCTTTCACAGGAGTGGTAACATTGATTATAGAGTACCTCATAGTTCCACAATGATGCCCCTTTCACAGGAGTGGTAACATTGATGATAGAGTGCCTCATAGTTCCACAATGATGCCCCTTTCACAGAAGTGGTGACATTGATGATACAGTACCTCATAGTTTCACAATGATGACCTTTCACAGGAGTGGAAACATTGATGATAGAGTGCCTCATAGTTCCACTATGATGACCTTATACAGGAGTGGTAACATTGATGATAGAGTACCTCATAGTTCCACAATGATGCCCCTTTCCCAGGAGTGGTGACTATGATGATACAATACCTCATAGTTCCACAATGATGACCTTTCACAGGAGTGGAAACATTGATGATAGAGTGCCTCATAGTTCCACTATGATGACCTTATACAGGAGTGGTAACATTGATGATAGAGTGCCTCATAGTTCCACAATGATGCCCCTTTCCCAGGAGTGGTGACTATGATGATACAATACCTCATAGTTCCACAAAGATGACCTTTCACAGGAGTGGAAACATTGATGATAGAGTACCTCATAGTTCCACTATGATGCCCCTCTCACAGGAGTGGTGACTATGATGATACAATACCTCATAGTTCCACAAAGATGACCTTTCACAGGAGTGGAAACATTGATGATAGAGTACCTCATAGTTCCACTATGATGCCCCTCTCACAGGAGTGGTGACATTGATGATAGAGTGCCTCATAGTTCCACAATGATGCCCCTCTCACAGGAGTGGAAACATTGATGATAGAGTGCCTCATAGTTCCACTATGATGACCTTTCACAGGAGTGGTAACATTGATGATAGAGTGCCTCATAGTTCCACAATGATGACCTTTCACTGGAGTGGTAACATTGATTATAGAGTACCTCATAGTTCCACAATGATGCCCCTTTCACAGGAGTGGTAATATTGATGATAGAGTACCTCATAGTTCCACAATGATGACCTCTCAAAGGAGTGGTAACATTGATGATAGAGTGCCTCATAGTTCTACAAAGATGCCCCTCTCACATGAGTGGTAACATTGATGATAGAGTGCCTCATAGTTCCACAATGATGCCTCTTTCACAGGAGTGGTGGCATTGATGATAGAGTGCCTCATAGTTCCATAATGATGTCCCTTTCACAGGAGTGGTGACATTGATGACAGAGTGCCTCATAGTTCCACTATGATGCCCCTCTCACAGGAGTGGTGGCATTGATGATAGAGTGCCTCATAGTTCCATAATGATGTCCCTTTCACAGGAGTGGTGACATTGATGACAGAGTGCCTCATAGTTCCACTATGATGCCCCTCTCACAGGAGTGGTAACATTGATGATAGAGTGCCTCATAGTTCCACTATGATGCCCCTCTCACAGGAGTGGTGACATTGATGATAGAGTGACAGGAGTGGTAACATTGATGATATAGTGCCTCATAGTTCCACAATGATGCCCCTTTCACAGGAGTGGTAACATTGATGATAGAGTGCCTCATAGTTCCATAATGATGACCTTTCACAGGAGTGGTAACATTGATGATAGAGCGCCTCATAGTTCCACAATGATGCCCCTTTCACAGGAGTGGTGACATTGATGATACAGTACCTCATAGTTCCACAATGATGCCCCTCTCACAGGAGTGGTGACATTGATGATAGAGTGCTCTCATAGTTCCACAATGATGCCCCTTTCACAGGAGTGGTAACATTGATGATAGAGTGCCTCATAGTTCCACTATGATGACCTTTCACAGGAGTGGAAACATTGATGATAGAGTGCCTCATAGTTCCACTATGATGACCTTTCACAGGAGTGGTAACATTGATGATAGAGTGCCTCATAGTTCCACAATGATGCCTCTTTCATCGGAGTGGTAACATTGATGATAGAGTGCCTCATAGTTCCACAATGATGACCTTTCACAGGAGTGGTAACATTGATGATAGAGTGCCTCATAGTTCCACTATGATGCCCCTTTCACAGGAGTGGTAACATTGATGATAGAGTGCCTCATAGTTCCACAATGATGCCCCTTTCACAGGAGTGGTGACTATGATGATACAGTACCTCATAGTTCCACAATGATGACCTTTCACAGGAGTGGAAACATTGATGATAGAGTACCTCATAGTTCCGCAATGATGCCCCTTTCACGGAAGTGGTGACATTGATGATAGAGTGCCTCATAGTTCCACAATGATGACCTTTCACAGGAGTGGAAACATTGATGATAGAGTGCCTCATAGTTCCACTATGATGACCTTTCACAGGAGTGGAAACATTGATGATAGAGTGCCTCATAGTTCCACGATGATGCCCCTCTCACAGGAGTGGTAACATTGATGATAGAGTGCCTCATAGTTCCACAATGATGCCTCTTTCACAGGAGTGGAAACATTGATGATAGAGTGCCTCATAGTTCCACGATGATGCCCCTCTCACAGGACTGGTAACATTGATGATAGAGTGCCTCATAGTTCCACAATGATGCCTCTTTCACAGGAGTGGTGACATTGATTATAGAGTACCTCATAGTTCCACAATGATGACCTCTCAAAGGAGTGGTAACATTGATGATAGAGTGCCTCATAGTTCTACAAAGATGCCCATCTCACAGGAGTGGTAACATTGATGATAGAGTGCCTCATAGTTCCACAATGATGCCTCTTTCACAGGAGTGGTAACATTGATGATTGAGTGCCTCATAGTTCCATAATGATGTCCCTTTCACAGGAGTGGTGACATTGATGACAGAGTGCCTCATAGTTCCACTATGATGCCCCTCTCACAGGAGTGGTAACATTGATGATTGAGTGCCTCATAGTTCCACTATGATGCCCCTCTCACAGGAGTGGTGACATTGATGATATAGTGCCTCATAGTTCCACAATGATGCCCCTTTCACAGGAGTGGTAACATTGATGATAGAGTGCCTCATAGTTACACAATGATGCCCCTTTCACAGGAGTGGTAACATTGATGATATAGTGCCTCATAGTTCCACAATGATGCCCCTTTCACAGGAGTGGAAACATTGATGATAGAGTGCCTCATAGTTACACGATGATGCCCCTTTCACAGGAGTGGTGACATTGATGATACAGTACCTCATAGTTCCACAATGATGACCTTTCACAGGAGTGGAAACATTGATGATAGAGTGCCTCATAGTTCCACTATGATGACCTTTCACAGGAGTGGTAACATTGATGATAGAGTGCCTCATAGTTCCACAATGATGCCCCTTTCACAGGAGTGGTAACATTGATGATAGAGTGCCTCATAGTTCCACAATGATGCCCCTTTCACAGGAGTGGTGACTATGATGATACAGTACCTCATAGTTCCACAATGATGACCTTTCACAGGAGTGGAAACATTGATGATAGAGTACCTCATAGTTCCGCAATGATGCCCCTTTCACGGGAGTAGTGACATTGATGATAGAGTGCCTCATAGTTCCACAATGATGCCCCTCTCACAGGAGTGGTGACATTGATGATAGAGTGCCTCATAGTTCCACAATGATGACCTTTCACAGGAGTGGTAACATTGATGATAGAGTACCTCATAGTTCCACAATGATGCCCCTCTCACAGGAGTGGTGACATTGATGATAGAGTGCTCTCATAGTTCCACTATGATGCCCCTCTCACAGGAGTGGTAACATTGATGATAGAGTGCCTCATAGTTCCACAATGATGCCCCTCTCACAGGAGTGGTAACATTGATGATAGAGTACCTCATAGTTCCACAATGATGACCTCTCACAGGAGTGGTAACATTGATGATAGAGTGCCTCATAGTTCCACAATGATGCCCCTCTCACAGGAGTGGTAACATTGATGATAGAGTGCCTCATATTTCCACAATGATGCCCCTTTCACAGGAGTGGTAACATTGATGACAGAGTGCCTCATAGTTCCACTATGATGCCCCTCTCACAGGAGTGGTAACATTGATGATAGAGTGCCTCATAGTTCCACTATGATGCCCCTCTCACAGGAGTGTTGACATTGATGATAGAGTACCTTATAGTTCCACTATGATGCCCCTTTCACAGGAGTGGTAACATTGATGATAGAGTGCCTCATAGTTCCACAATGATGCCCCTCTCACAGGAGTGGTAACATTGATGATAGAGTACCTCATAGTTCCACTATGGTGCCCCTCTCCCAGGAGTGGTAACATTGATGATAGAGTGCCTCATAGTTCCACAATGATGCCCCTCTCACAGGAAAGGAAACATTGATGATAGAGTGCCTCATAGTTCCACAATGATGCCATTCTCACTGGAGTGGTAACATTGATGATAGAGTGCCTCATAGTTCCACAATGATGACATTTCACAGGAGTGATAACATTGATGATAGAGTACCTCATAGTTCCACAATGATGACCTTTCACAGGAGTGGTAACATTGATGATAGAGTACCTTATAGTTCCACTATGATGCCCCTTTCACAGGAGTGGTAACATTGATGATAGAGTGCCTCATAGTTCCACTATGATGCCCCTTTCACAGGAGTGGTAACATTGATGATAGAGTGCCTCATAGTTCCACAATGATGCCCCTCTCACAGGAGTGGTAACATTGATGATAGAGTGCCTCATAGTTCCACAATGATGCCCCTCTCACAGGAGTGGTAACATTGATGATAGAGTGCCTCATAGTTCCACAATGATGCCCCTCTCACGGGAGTGGTAACATTGATGATAGAGTGCCTCATAGTTCCACAATGATGACCTTTCACAGGAGTGGTAACATTGATGATAGAGTGCCTCATAGTTCCACTATGATGCCCCTCTCACAGGAGTGGTAACATTGATGATAGAGTGCCTCATAGTTCCACAATGATGACCTTTCACAGGAGTGGTAACATTGATGATAGAGTGCCTCATAGTTCCACTATGATGCCCCTTTCACAGGAGTGGTAACATTGATGATAGAGTGCCTCATAGTTCCACAATGATGACCTTTCACAGGAGTGGAAACATTGATGATAGAGTGCCTCATTGTTCCACTATGATGACCTTTCACAGGAGTGGTAACATTGATGATAGAGTGCCTCATAGTTCCACAATGATGCCCCTTTCACAGGAGTGGTGACTATGATGATACAGTACCTCATAGTTCCACAATGATGACCTTTCACAGGAGTGGAAACATTGATGATAGAGTACCTCATAGTTCCACTATGATGCCCCTCTCACAGGAGTGGTGACATTGATGATAGAGTGCCTCATAGTTCCACAATGATGCCCCTCTCACAGGAGTGGAAACATTGATGATAGAGTGCCTCATAGTTCCACTATGATGACCTTTCACAGGAGTGGAAACATTGATGATAGAGTACCTCACAGTTCCGCAATGATGCCCCTTTCACAGGAGTGGTGACATTGATGATAGAGTGCCTCATAGTTCCACAATGATGCCCCTCTCACAGGAGTGGTAACATTGATGATAGAGTGCCTCATAGTTCCACAATGATGACCTTTCACTGGAGTGGTAACATTGATTATAGAGTACCTCATAGTTCCACAATGATGCCCCTTTCACAGGAGTGGTAATATTGATGATAGAGTACCTCATAGTTCCACAATGATGACCTCTCAAAGGAGTGGTAACATTGATGATAGAGTGCCTCATAGTTCTACAAAGATGCCCCTCTCACAGGAGTGGTAACATTGATGATAGAGTGCCTCATAGTTCCACAATGATGCCTCTTTCACAGGAGTGGTGACATTGATGATAGAGTGCCTCATAGTTCCATAATGATGCCCCTTTCACAGGAGTGGTGACATTGATGACAGAGTGCCTCATAGTTCCACTATGATGCCCCTTTCACAGGAGTGGTAACATTGATGATAGAGTGCCTCATAGTTCCACAATGATGCCCCTCTCACAGGAGTGGTAACATTGATGACAGAGTACCTCATAGTTCCACTATGGTGCCCCTCTCCCAGGAGTGGTAACATTGATGATAGAGTGCCTCATAGTTCCACAATGATGCCCCTCTCACAGGAGTGGAAATATTGATGATAGAGTGCCTCATAGTTCCACAATGATGCCCCTCTCACTGGAGTGGTAGCATTGATGATAGAGTGCCTCATAGTTCCACAATGATGACATTTCACAGGAGTGGTAACATTGATGATAGAGTACCTCATAGTTCCACAATGATGACCTTTCACAGGAGTGGTAACATTGATGATAGAGTACCTTATAGTTCCACTATGATGCCCCTTTCACAGGAGTGGTAACATTGATGATAGAGTGCCTCATAGTTCCACAATGATGCCCCTTTCACAGGAGTGGTGACATTGATGATACAGTACCTCATAGTTCCACAATGATGCCCCTTTCACCGGAGTGGTAACATTGATGATAGAGTACCTCATAGTTCCACAATGATGCCCCTCTCACAGGAGTGGTGACATTGATGATAGAGTGCTCTCATAGTTCCACAATGATGCCCCTTTCACAGGAGTGGTAACATTGATGATAGAGTGCCTCATAGTTCCACTATGATGACCTTTCACAGGAGTGGAAACATTGATGATAGAGTGCCTCATAGTTCCACTATGATGACCTTTCACAGGAGTGGTAACATTGATGATAGAGTGCCTCATAGTTCCACAATGATGCCCCTTTCATCGGAGTGGTAACATTGATGATAGAGTGCCTCATAGTTCCACAATGATGACCTTTCGCAGGAGTGGTAACATTGATGACAGAGTGCCTCATAGTTCCACTATGATGCCCCTCTCACAGGAGTGTTGACATTGATGATAGAGTACCTTATAGTTCCACTATGATGCCCCTTTCACAGGAGTGGTAACATTGATGATAGAGTGCCTCATAGTTCCACAATGATGCCCCTTTCACAGGAGTGGTGACTATGATGATACAGTACCTCATAGTTCCACAATGATGACCTTTCACAGGAGTGGAAACATTGATGATAGAGTACCTCATAGTTCCGCAATGATGCCCCTTTCACGGGAGTGGTGACATTGATGATAGAGTGCCTCATAGTTCCACAATGATGCCCCTCTCACAGGAGTGGAAACATTGATGATAGAGTGCCTCATAGTTCCACTATGATGACCTTTCACAGGAGTGGAAACATTGATGATAGAGTGCCTCATAGTTCCACGATGATGCCCCTCTCACAGGAGTGGTAACATTGATGATAGAGTGCCTCATAGTTCCACAATGATGACCTTTCACTGGAGTGGTAACATTGATTATAGAGTACCTCATAGTTCCACAATGATGACCTCTCAAAGGAGTGGTAACATTGATGATAGAGTGCCTCATAGTTCTACAAAGATGCCCCTCTCACAGGAGTGGTAACATTGATGATAGAGTGCCTCATAGTTCCACAATGATGCCTCTTTCACAGGAGTGGAAACATTGATGATAGAGTACCTCATAGTTCCGCAATGATGCCCCTTTCACGGAAGTGGTGACATTGATGATAGAGTGCCTCATAGTTCCACAATGATGCCCCTCTCACAGGAGTGGAAACATTGATGATAGAGTGCCTCATAGTTCCACTATGATGACCTTTCACAGGAGTGGAAACATTGATGATAGAGTGCCTCATAGTTCCACAATGATGCCCCTCTCACAGGAGTGGTAACATTGATGATAGAGTGCCTCATAGTTCCACAATGATGACCTTTCACTGGAGTGGTAACATTGATTATAGAGTACCTCATAGTTCCACAATGATGACCTCTCAAAGGAGTGGTAACATTGATGATAGTGTGCCTCATAGTTCTACAAAGATGCCCCTCTCACAGGAGTGGTAACATTGATGATAGAGTGCCTCATAGTTCCACTATGATGACCTTTCACAGGAGTGGTAACATTGATTATAGAGTACCTCATAGTTCCACAATGATGCCCCTTTCACAGGAGTGGTAACATTGATGATAGAGTGCCTCATAGTTCCACAATGATGCCCCTTTCACAGAAGTGGTGACATTGATGATACAGTACCTCATAGTTTCACAATGATGACCTTTCACAGGAGTGGAAACATTGATGATAGAGTGCCTCATAGTTCCACTATGATGACCTTATACAGGAGTGGTAACATTGATGATAGAGTGCCTCATAGTTCCACAATGATGCCCCTTTCCCAGGAGTGGTGACTATGATGATACAATACCTCATAGTTCCACAAAGATGACCTTTCACAGGAGTGGAAACATTGATGATAGAGTACCTCATAGTTCCACTATGATGCCCCTCTCACAGGAGTGGTGACTATGATGATACAATACCTCATAGTTCCACAAAGATGACCTTTCACAGGAGTGGAAACATTGATGATAGAGTACCTCATAGTTCCACTATGATGCCCCTCTCACAGGAGTGGTGACATTGATGATAGAGTGCCTCATAGTTCCACAATGATGCCCCTCTCACAGGAGTGGAAACATTGATGATAGAGTGCCTCATAGTTCCACTATGATGACCTTTCACAGGAGTGGTAACATTGATGATAGAGTGCCTCATAGTTCCACAATGATGACCTTTCACTGGAGTGGTAACATTGATTATAGAGTACCTCATAGTTCCACAATGATGCCCCTTTCACAGGAGTGGTAATATTGATGATAGAGTACCTCATAGTTCCACAATGATGACCTCTCAAAGGAGTGGTAACATTGATGATAGAGTGCCTCATAGTTCTACAAAGATGCCCCTCTCACATGAGTGGTAACATTGATGATAGAGTGCCTCATAGTTCCACAATGATGCCTCTTTCACAGGAGTGGTGGCATTGATGATAGAGTGCCTCATAGTTCCATAATGATGTCCCTTTCACAGGAGTGGTGACATTGATGACAGAGTGCCTCATAGTTCCACTATGATGCCCCTCTCACAGGAGTGGTGGCATTGATGATAGAGTGCCTCATAGTTCCATAATGATGTCCCTTTCACAGGAGTGGTGACATTGATGACAGAGTGCCTCATAGTTCCACTATGATGCCCCTCTCACAGGAGTGGTAACATTGATGATAGAGTGCCTCATAGTTCCACTATGATGCCCCTCTCACAGGAGTGGTGACATTGATGATAGAGTGACAGGAGTGGTAACATTGATGATATAGTGCCTCATAGTTCCACAATGATGCCCCTTTCACAGGAGTGGTAACATTGATGATAGAGTGCCTCATAGTTCCATAATGATGACCTTTCACAGGAGTGGTAACATTGATGATAGAGCGCCTCATAGTTCCACAATGATGCCCCTTTCACAGGAGTGGTGACATTGATGATACAGTACCTCATAGTTCCACAATGATGCCCCTCTCACAGGAGTGGTGACATTGATGATAGAGTGCTCTCATAGTTCCACAATGATGCCCCTTTCACAGGAGTGGTAACATTGATGATAGAGTGCCTCATAGTTCCACTATGATGACCTTTCACAGGAGTGGAAACATTGATGATAGAGTGCCTCATAGTTCCACTATGATGACCTTTCACAGGAGTGGTAACATTGATGATAGAGTGCCTCATAGTTCCACAATGATGCCTCTTTCATCGGAGTGGTAACATTGATGATAGAGTGCCTCATAGTTCCACAATGATGACCTTTCACAGGAGTGGTAACATTGATGATAGAGTGCCTCATAGTTCCACTATGATGCCCCTTTCACAGGAGTGGTAACATTGATGATAGAGTGCCTCATAGTTCCACAATGATGCCCCTTTCACAGGAGTGGTGACTATGATGATACAGTACCTCATAGTTCCACAATGATGACCTTTCACAGGAGTGGAAACATTGATGATAGAGTACCTCATAGTTCCGCAATGATGCCCCTTTCACGGAAGTGGTGACATTGATGATAGAGTGCCTCATAGTTCCACAATGATGACCTTTCACAGGAGTGGAAACATTGATGATAGAGTGCCTCATAGTTCCACTATGATGACCTTTCACAGGAGTGGAAACATTGATGATAGAGTGCCTCATAGTTCCACGATGATGCCCCTCTCACAGGAGTGGTAACATTGATGATAGAGTGCCTCATAGTTCCACAATGATGCGTCTTTCACAGGAGTGGAAACATTGATGATAGAGTGCCTCATAGTTCCACGATGATGCCCCTCTCACAGGACTGGTAACATTGATGATAGAGTGCCTCATAGTTCCACAATGATGCCTCTTTCACAGGAGTGGTGACATTGATTATAGAGTACCTCATAGTTCCACAATGATGACCTCTCAAAGGAGTGGTAACATTGATGATAGAGTGCCTCATAGTTCTACAAAGATGCCCATCTCACAGGAGTGGTAACATTGATGATAGAGTGCCTCATAGTTCCACAATGATGCCTCTTTCACAGGAGTGGTAACATTGATGATTGAGTGCCTCATAGTTCCATAATGATGTCCCTTTCACAGGAGTGGTGACATTGATGACAGAGTGCCTCATAGTTCCACTATGATGCCCCTCTCACAGGAGTGGTAACATTGATGATTGAGTGCCTCATAGTTCCACTATGATGCCCCTCTCACAGGAGTGGTGACATTGATGATATAGTGCCTCATAGTTCCACAATGATGCCCCTTTCACAGGAGTGGTAACATTGATGATAGAGTGCCTCATAGTTACACAATGATGCCCCTTTCACAGGAGTGGTAACATTGATGATATAGTGCCTCATAGTTCCACAATGATGCCCCTTTCACAGGAGTGGAAACATTGATGATAGAGTGCCTCATAGTTACACGATGATGCCCCTTTCACAGGAGTGGTGACATTGATGATACAGTACCTCATAGTTCCACAATGATGACCTTTCACAGGAGTGGAAACATTGATGATAGAGTGCCTCATAGTTCCACTATGATGACCTTTCACAGGAGTGGTAACATTGATGATAGAGTGCCTCATAGTTCCACAATGATGCCCCTTTCACAGGAGTGGTAACATTGATGATAGAGTGCCTCATAGTTCCACAATGATGCCCCTTTCACAGGAGTGGTGACTATGATGATACAGTACCTCATAGTTCCACATTGATGACCTTTCACAGGAGTGGAAACATTGATGATAGAGTACCTCATAGTTCCGCAATGATGCCCCTTTCACGGGAGTAGTGACATTGATGATAGAGTGCCTCATAGTTCCACAATGATGCCCCTCTCACAGGAGTGGTGACATTGATGATAGAGTGCCTCATAGTTCCACAATGATGACCTTTCACAGGAGTGGTAACATTGATGATAGAGTACCTCATAGTTCCACAATGATGCCCCTCTCACAGGAGTGGTGACATTGATGATAGAGTGCTCTCATAGTTCCACTATGATGCCCCTCTCACAGGAGTGGTAACATTGATGATAGAGTGCCTCATAGTTCCACAATGATGCCCCTCTCACAGGAGTGGTAACATTGATGATAGAGTACCTCATAGTTCCACAATGATGACCTCTCACAGGAGTGGTAACATTGATGATAGAGTGCCTCATAGTTCCACAATGATGCCCCTCTCACAGGAGTGGTAACATTGATGATAGAGTGCCTCATATTTCCACAATGATGCCCCTTTCACAGGAGTGGTAACATTGATGACAGAGTGCCTCATAGTTCCACTATGATGCCCCTCTCACAGGAGTGGTAACATTGATGATAGAGTGCCTCATAGTTCCACTATGATGCCCCTCTCACAGGAGTGTTGACATTGATGATAGAGTACCTTATAGTTCCACTATGATGCCCCTTTCACAGGAGTGGTAACATTGATGATAGAGTGCCTCATAGTTCCACAATGATGCCCCTCTCACAGGAGTGGTAACATTGATGATAGAGTACCTCATAGTTCCACTATGGTGCCCCTCTCCCAGGAGTGGTAACATTGATGATAGAGTGCCTCATAGTTCCACAATGATGCCCCTCTCACAGGAAAGGAAACATTGATGATAGAGTGCCTCATAGTTCCACAATGATGCCATTCTCACTGGAGTGGTAACATTGATGATAGAGTGCCTCATAGTTCCACAATGATGACATTTCACAGGAGTGATAACATTGATGATAGAGTACCTCATAGTTCCACAATGATGACCTTTCACAGGAGTGGTAACATTGATGATAGAGTACCTTATAGTTCCACTATGATGCCCCTTTCACAGGAGTGGTAACATTGATGATAGAGTGCCTCATAGTTCCACTATGATGCCCCTTTCACAGGAGTGGTAACATTGATGATAGAGTGCCTCATAGTTCCACAATGATGCCCCTCTCACAGGAGTGGTAACATTGATGATAGAGTGCCTCATAGTTCCACAATGATGCCCCTCTCACAGGAGTGGTAACATTGATGATAGAGTGCCTCATAGTTCCACAATGATGCCCCTCTCACGGGAGTGGTAACATTGATGATAGAGTGCCTCATAGTTCCACAATGATGACCTTTCACAGGAGTGGTAACATTGATGATAGAGTGCCTCATAGTTCCACTATGATGCCCCTCTCACAGGAGTGGTAACATTGATGATAGAGTGCCTCATAGTTCCACAATGATGACCTTTCACAGGAGTGGTAACATTGATGATAGAGTGCCTCATAGTTCCACTATGATGCCCCTTTCACAGGAGTGGTAACATTGATGATAGAGTGCCTCATAGTTCCACAATGATGACCTTTCACAGGAGTGGAAACATTGATGATAGAGTGCCTCATTGTTCCACTATGATGACCTTTCACAGGAGTGGTAACATTGATGATAGAGTGCCTCATAGTTCCACAATGATGCCCCTTTCACAGGAGTGGTGACTATGATGATACAGTACCTCATAGTTCCACAATGATGACCTTTCACAGGAGTGGAAACATTGATGATAGAGTACCTCATAGTTCCACTATGATGCCCCTCTCACAGGAGTGGTGACATTGATGATAGAGTGCCTCATAGTTCCACAATGATGCCCCTCTCACAGGAGTGGAAACATTGATGATAGAGTGCCTCATAGTTCCACTATGATGACCTTTCACAGGAGTGGAAACATTGATGATAGAGTACCTCACAGTTCCGCAATGATGCCCCTTTCACAGGAGTGGTGACATTGATGATAGAGTGCCTCATAGTTCCACAATGATGCCCCTCTCACAGGAGTGGTAACATTGATGATAGAGTGCCTCATAGTTCCACAATGATGACCTTTCACTGGAGTGGTAACATTGATTATAGAGTACCTCATAGTTCCACAATGATGCCCCTTTCACAGGAGTGGTAATATTGATGATAGAGTACCTCATAGTTCCACAATGATGACCTCTCAAAGGAGTGGTAACATTGATGATAGAGTGCCTCATAGTTCTACAAAGATGCCCCTCTCACAGGAGTGGTAACATTGATGATAGAGTGCCTCATAGTTCCACAATGATGCCTCTTTCACAGGAGTGGTGACATTGATGATAGAGTGCCTCATAGTTCCATAATGATGCCCCTTTCACAGGAGTGGTGACATTGATGACAGAGTGCCTCATAGTTCCACTATGATGCCCCTTTCACAGGAGTGGTAACATTGATGATAGAGTGCCTCATAGTTCCACAATGATGCCCCTCTCACAGGAGTGGTAACATTGATGACAGAGTACCTCATAGTTCCACTATGGTGCCCCTCTCCCAGGAGTGGTAACATTGATGATAGAGTGCCTCATAGTTCCACAATGATGCCCCTCTCACAGGAGTGGAAATATTGATGATAGAGTGCCTCATAGTTCCACAATGATGCCCCTCTCACTGGAGTGGTAGCATTGATGATAGAGTGCCTCATAGTTCCACAATGATGACATTTCACAGGAGTGGTAACATTGATGATAGAGTACCTCATAGTTCCACAATGATGACCTTTCACAGGAGTGGTAACATTGATGATAGAGTACCTTATAGTTCCACTATGATGCCCCTTTCACAGGAGTGGTAACATTGATGATAGAGTGCCTCATAGTTCCACAATGATGCCCCTTTCACAGGAGTGGTGACATTGATGATACAGTACCTCATAGTTCCACAATGATGCCCCTTTCACCGGAGTGGTAACATTGATGATAGAGTACCTCATAGTTCCACAATGATGCCCCTCTCACAGGAGTGGTGACATTGATGATAGAGTGCTCTCATAGTTCCACAATGATGCCCCTTTCACAGGAGTGGTAACATTGATGATAGAGTGCCTCATAGTTCCACTATGATGACCTTTCACAGGAGTGGAAACATTGATGATAGAGTGCCTCATAGTTCCACTATGATGACCTTTCACAGGAGTGGTAACATTGATGATAGAGTGCCTCATAGTTCCACAATGATGCCCCTTTCATCGGAGTGGTAACATTGATGATAGAGTGCCTCATAGTTCCACAATGATGACCTTTCGCAGGAGTGGTAACATTGATGACAGAGTGCCTCATAGTTCCACTATGATGCCCCTCTCACAGGAGTGTTGACATTGATGATAGAGTACCTTATAGTTCCACTATGATGCCCCTTTCACAGGAGTGGTAACATTGATGATAGAGTGCCTCATAGTTCCACAATGATGCCCCTTTCACAGGAGTGGTGACTATGATGATACAGTACCTCATAGTTCCACAATGATGACCTTTCACAGGAGTGGAAACATTGATGATAGAGTACCTCATAGTTCCGCAATGATGCCCCTTTCACGGGAGTGGTGACATTGATGATAGAGTGCCTCATAGTTCCACAATGATGCCCCTCTCACAGGAGTGGAAACATTGATGATAGAGTGCCTCATAGTTCCACTATGATGACCTTTCACAGGAGTGGAAACATTGATGATAGAGTGCCTCATAGTTCCACGATGATGCCCCTCTCACAGGAGTGGTAACATTGATGATAGAGTGCCTCATAGTTCCACAATGATGACCTTTCACTGGAGTGGTAACATTGATTATAGAGTACCTCATAGTTCCACAATGATGACCTCTCAAAGGAGTGGTAACATTGATGATAGAGTGCCTCATAGTTCTACAAAGATGCCCCTCTCACAGGAGTGGTAACATTGATGATAGAGTGCCTCATAGTTCCACAATGATGCCTCTTTCACAGGAGTGGAAACATTGATGATAGAGTACCTCATAGTTCCGCAATGATGCCCCTTTCACGGGAGTGGTGACATTGATGATAGAGTGCCTCATAGTTCCACAATGATGCCCCTCTCACAGGAGTGGAAACATTGATGATAGAGTGCCTCATAGTTCCACTATGATGACCTTTCACAGGAGTGGAAACATTGATGATAGAGTGCCTCATAGTTCCACAATGATGCCCCTCTCACAGGAGTGGTAACATTGATGATAGAGTGCCTCATAGTTCCACAATGATGACCTTTCACTGGAGTGGTAACATTGATTATAGAGTACCTCATAGTTCCACAATGATGACCTCTCAAAGGAGTGGTAACATTGATGATAGTGTGCCTCATAGTTCTACAAAGATGACCCTCTCACAGGAGTGGTAACATTGATGATAGAGTGCCTCATAGTTCCACAATGATGCCTCTTTCACAGGAGTGGTGACATTGATGATAGAGTGCCTCATAGTTCCACAATGATGACCTTTCACAGGAGTGGTAACATTGATGATAGAGTGCCTCTTAGTTCCACAATGATGCCCCTTTCACAGGAGTGGTAACATTGATGATATAGTGCCTCATAGTTCCACAATGATGCCCCTTTCACAGGAGTGGTAACATTGATGATAGAGTGCCTCATAGTTACACAATGATGCCCCTTTCACAGGAGTGGTGACATTGATGATACAGTACCTCATAGTTCCACAATGATGACCTTTCACAGGAGTGGAAACATTGATGATAGAGTGCCTCATAGTTCCACTATGATGACCTTTCACAGGAGTGGTAACATTGATTATAGAGTGCCTCATAGTTCCACAATGATGCCCCTTTCACAGGAGTGGTAACATTGATGATAGAGTGCCTCATAGTTCCACAATGATGCCCCTTTCACAGGAGTAGTGACTATGATGATACAGTACCTCATAGTTCCACAATGATGACCTTTCACAGGAGTGGAAACATTGATGATAGAGTACCTCATAGTTCCGCAATGATGCCCCTTTCACGGGAGTAGTGACATTGATGATAGAGTGCCTCATAGTTCCACAATGATGCCCCTCTCACAGGAGTGGTAACATTGATGATAGAGTGCCTCATAGTTCCACAATGATGACCTTTCACAGGAGTGGAAACATTGATGATAGAGTACCTCATAGTTCCGCAATGATGCCCCTTTCACGGGAGTGGTGACATTGATGATAAAGTGCCTCATAGTTCCACAATGATGCCCCTCTCACAGGAGTGGTAACATTGATGATAGAGTGCCTCATAGTTCCACAATGATGCCCCTTTCACAGGAGTGGTAATATTGATGATAGAGTACCTCATAGTTCCACAATGATGACCTCTCAAAGGAGTGGTAACATTGATGATAGAGTGCCTCATAGTTCTACAAAGATGCCCCTCTCACAGGAGTGGTAACATTGATGATAGAGTGCCTCATAGTTCCACAATGATGCCTCTTTCACAGGAGTGGTGACATTGATGATAGAGTGCCTCATAGTTCCACAATGATGACCTTTCACAGGAGTGGTAACATTGATGATATAGTGCCTCATAGTTCCACAATGATGCCCCTTTCACAGGAGTGGTAACATTGATGATAGAGTGCCTCATAGTTCCACAATGATGCCCCTTTCACAGGAGTGGTGACATTGATGATACAGTACCTCATAGTTCCACAATGATGCCCCTTTCACCGGAGTGGTAACATTGATGATAGAGTGCCTCATAGTTCCACAATGATGACCTTTCACAGGAGTGGTAACATTGATGATAGAGTGCCTCATAGTTCCACAATGATTCCCCTTTCACAGGAGTGGTGACATTGATGATACAGTACCTCATAGTTCCACAATGATGCCCCTTTCACCGGAGTGGTAACATTGATGATAGAGTACCTCATAGTTCCACAATGATGCCCCTCTCACAGGAGTGGTGACATTGATGATAGAGTGCTCTCATAGTTCCACAATGATGCCCCTTTCACAGGAGTGGTAACATTGATGATAGAGTGCCTCATAGTTCCACTATGATGACCTTTCACAGGAGTGGAAACATTGATGATAGAGTGCCTCATAGTTCCAATATGATGACCTTTCACAGGAGTGGTAACATTGATGATAGAGTGCCTCATAGTTCCACAATGATGCCCCTTTCACCGGAGTGGTAACATTGATGATAGAGTGCCTCATAGTTCCACAATGATGACCTTTCACAGGAGTGGTAACATTGATGATAGAGTACCTCATAGTTCCACAATGATGCCCCTCTCACAGGAGTGGTGACATTGATGATAGAGTGCTCTCATAGTTCCACTATGATGCCCCTCTCACAGGAGTGGTAACATTGATGATAGAGTGCCTCATAGTTCCACAATGATGCCCCTCTCACAGGTGTGGTAACATTGATGATAGAGTACCTCATGGTTCCACAATGATGACCTCTCACAGGAGTGGTAACATTGATGATAGAGTGCCTCATAGTTCCACAATGATGCCCCTCTCACAGGAGTGGTAACATTGATGATAGAGTGCCTCATATTTCCACAATGATGCCCCTTTCACAAGAGTGGTAACATTGATGACAGAGTGCCTCATAGTTCCACTATGATGCCCCTCTCACAGGAGTGGTAACATTGATGATAGAGTGCCTCATAGTTCCACTATGATGCCCCTCTCACAGGAGTGTTGACATTGATGATAGAGTACCTTATAGTTCCACTATGATGCCCCTTTCACAGGAGTGGTAACATTGATGATAGAGTGCCTCATAGTTCCACAATGATGCCCCTTTCACAGGAGTGGTGACTATGATGATACAGTACCTCATAGTTCCACAATGATGACCTTTCACAGGAGAGGAAACATTGATGATAGAGTACCTCATAGTTCCGCAATGATGCCCCTTTCACGGGAGTGGTGACATTGATGATAGAGTGCCTCATAGTTCCACAATGATGCCCCTCTCACAGGAGTGGAAACATTGATGATAGAGTGCCTCATAGTTCCACTATGATGACCTTTCACAGGAGTGGAAACATTGATGATAGAGTACCTCATAGTTCCGCAATGATGCCCCTTTCACGGGAGTGGTGACATTGATGATAGAGTGCCTCATAGTTCCACAATGATGCCCCTCTCACAGGAGTGGTAACATTGATGATAGAATGCCTCATAGTTCCACAATGATGACCTTTCACTGGAGTGGTAACATTGATTATAGAGTACCTCATAGTTCCACAATGATGCCCCTTTCACAGGAGTGGTAAAATTGATGATAGAGTACCTCATAGTTCCACAATGATGACCTCTCAAAGGAGTGGTAACATTGATGATAGAGTGCCTCATAGTTCTACAAAGATGCCCCTCTCACAGGAGTGGTAACATTGATGATAGAGTGCCTCATAGTTCCACAATGATGCCTCTTTCACAGGAGTGGTGACATTGATGATAGAGCGCCTCATAGTTCCATAATGATGTCCCTTTCACAGGAGTGGTGACATTGATGACAGAGTGCCTCATAGTTCCTCTATGATGCCCCTCTCACAGGAGTGGTGACATTGATGATAGAGTGCCTCATAGTTCCACAATGATGACCTTTCACAGGAGTGGTAACATTGATGATAGAGAGCCTCATAGTTCCACAATGATGCCCCTTTCACAGGAGTGGTAACATTGATGATATAGTGCCTCATAGTTCCACAATGATGCCCCTTTCACAGGAGTGGTAACATTGATGATAGAGTGCCTCATAGTTCCACAATGATGACCTTTCACAGGAGTGGTAACATTGATTATAGAGTACCTCATAGTTCCACAATGATGCCCCTTTCACAGGAGTGGTATCATTGATGATAGAGTACCTCATAGTTCCACAATGATGACCTCTCACAGGAGTGGTAACATTGATGATAGAGTGCCTCATAGTTCCACAATGATGACCTTTCACAGGAGTGGTAACATTGATGATAGAGTGCCTCATAGTTCCACTATGATGACCTTTCACAGGAGTGGTAACATTGATGATAGAGTACCTCATAGTTCCACAATGATGCCCCTCTCACAGGAGTGGTGACATTGATGATAGAGTGCCTCATAGTTCCACAATGATGCCCCTTTCACAGGAGTGGTGACATTGATGATACAGTACCTCATAGTTCCACAATGATGACCTTTCACAGTAGTGGAAACATTGATGATAGAGTGCCTCATAGTTCCACTATGATGACCTTTCACAGGAGTGGAAACATTGATGATAGAGTACCTCATAGTTCCGCAATGATGCCCCTTTCACAGGAGTGGTGACATTGATGATAGAGTGCCTCATAGTTCCACAATGATGACCTTTCACAGGAGTGGTAACATTGATGATAGAGTGCCTCATAGTTCCACAATGATGCTCCTTTCACAGAAGTGGTGACATTGATGATACAGTACCTCATAGTTCCACAATGATGACCTTTCACAGGAGTGGAAACATTGATGATAGAGTGCCTCATAGTTCCACTATGATGACCTTTCACAGGAGTGGTAACATTGATGATAGAGTGCCTCATAGTTCCACAATGATGCCCCTTTCACAGGAGTGGTGACTATGATGATACAGTACCTCATAGTTCCACAATGATGACCTTTCACAGGAGTGGAAACATTGATGATAGAGTACCTCATAGTTCCGCAATGATGCCCCTTTCACGGGAGTGGTGAGTTTGATGATAGAGTGCCTCATAGTTCCACAATGATGCCCCTCTCACAGGAGTGGTAACATTAATGATAGAGTGCCTCATAGTTCCACAATGATGCCCCTTTCACAGGAGTGGTAATATTGATGATAGAGTACCTCATAGTTCCACAATGATGACCTCTCAAAGGAGTGGTAACATTGATGATAGAGTGCCTCATAGTTCTACAAAGATGCCCCTCTCACAGGAGTGGTAAAATTGATGATAGAGTGCCTCATAGTTCCACAATGATGCCTCTTTCACAGGAGTGGTGACATTGATGATAGAGTGCCTCATTGTTCCATAATGATGCCCCTTTCACAGGAGTGGTGACATTGATGACAGAGTGCCTCATAGTTCCACTATGATGCCCCTCTCACAGGAGTGGAAACATTGATGATAGAGTGCCTCATAGTTCCACTATGATGACCTTTCACAGGAGTGGTAACATTGATGATAGAGTACCTCATAGTTCCACAATGATGCCCCTCTCACAGGAGTGGTGACATTGATGATAGAGTGCCTCATAGTTCCACAATGATGCCCCTTTCACAGGAGTGGTGACATTGATGATACAGTACCTCATAGTTCCACAATGATGACCTTTCACAGTAGTGGAAACATTGATGATAGAGTGCCTCATAGTTCCACTATGATGACCTTTCACAGGAGTGGAAACATTGATGATAGAGTACCTCATAGTTCCGCAATGATGCCCCTTTCACAGGAGTGGTGACATTGATGATAGAGTGCCTCATAGTTCCACAATGATGACCTTTCACAGGAGTGGTAACATTGATGATAGAGTGCCTCATAGTTCCACAATGATGCTCCTTTCACAGAAGTGGTGACATTGATGATACAGTACCTCATAGTTCCACAATGATGACCTTTCACAGGAGTGGAAACATTGATGATAGAGTGCCTCATAGTTCCACTATGATGACCTTTCACAGGAGTGGTAACATTGATGATAGAGTGCCTCATAGTTCCACAATGATGCCCCTTTCACAGGAGTGGTGACTATGATGATACAGTACCTCATAGTTCCACAATGATGACCTTTCACAGGAGTGGAAACATTGATGATAGAGTACCTCATAGTTCCGCAATGATGCCCCTTTCACGGGAGTGGTGAGTTTGATGATAGAGTGCCTCATAGTTCCACAATGATGCCCCTCTCACAGGAGTGGTAACATTAATGATAGAGTGCCTCATAGTTCCACAATGATGCCCCTTTCACAGGAGTGGTAATATTGATGATAGAGTACCTCATAGTTCCACAATGATGACCTCTCAAAGGAGTGGTAACATTGATGATAGAGTGCCTCATAGTTCTACAAAGATGCCCCTCTCACAGGAGTGGTAAAATTGATGATAGAGTGCCTCATAGTTCCACAATGATGCCTCTTTCACAGGAGTGGTGACATTGATGATAGAGTGCCTCATTGTTCCATAATGATGCCCCTTTCACAGGAGTGGTGACATTGATGACAGAGTGCCTCATAGTTCCACTATGATGCCCCTCTCACAGGAGTGGAAACATTGATGATAGAGTGCCTCATAGTTCCACTATGATGCCCCTCTCACAGGAGTGGTGACATTGATGATAGAGTGCCTCATAGTTCCACAATGATGACCTTTCACAGGAGTGGTAACATTGATGATATAGTGCCTCATAGTTCCACAATGATGCCCCTTTCACAGGAGTGGTAACATTGATGATAGAGTGCCTCATAGTTCCACAATGATGCCCCTTTCACAGGAGTGGTGACATTGATGATACAGTACCTCATAGTTCCACAATGATGCCCCTTTCACCGGAGTGGTAACATTGATGATAGAGTGCCTCATAGTTCCACAATGATGACCTTTCACAGGAGTGGTAACATTGATGATAGAGTGCCTCATAGTTCCACAATGATGCCCCTTTCACAGGAGTGGTGACATTGATGATACAATACCTCATAGTTCCACAATGATGCCCCTTTCACCGGAGTGGTAACATTGATGATAGAGTACCTCATAGTTCCACAATGATGCCCCTCTCACAGGAGTGGTGACATTGATGATAGAGTGCTCTCATAGTTCCACAATGATGCCCCTTTCACAGGAGTGGTAACATTGATGATAGAGTGCCTCATAGTTCCACTATGATGACCTTTCACAGGAGTGGAAACAGTGATGATAGAGTGCCTCATAGTTCCAATATTATGACCTTTCACAGGAGTGGTAACATTGATGATAGAGTGCCTCATAGTTCCACAATGATGCCCCTCTCACAGGAGTGGTAACATTGATGATAGAATGCCTCATAGTTCCACAATGATGACCTTTCACTGGAGTGGTAACATTGATTATAGAGTACCTCATAGTTCCACAATGATGCCCCTTTCACAGGAGTGGTAAAATTGATGATAGAGTACCTCATAGTTCCACAATGATGACCTCTCAAAGGAGTGGTAACATTGATGATAGAGTGCCTCATAGTTCTACAAAGATGCCCCTCTCACAGGAGTGGTAACATTGATGATAGAGTGCCTCATAGTTCCACAATGATGCCTCTTTCACAGGAGTGGTGACATTGATGATAGAGCGCCTCATAGTTCCATAATGATGTCCCTTTCACAGGAGTGGTGACATTGATGACAGAGTGCCTCATAGTTCCTCTATGATGCCCCTCTCACAGGAGTGGTGACATTGATGATAGAGTGCCTCATAGTTCCACAATGATGACCTTTCACAGGAGTGGTAACATTGATGATAGAGAGCCTCATAGTTCCACAATGACGCCCCTTTCACAGGAGTGGTAACATTGATGATATAGTGCCTCATAGTTCCACAATGATGCCCCTTTCACAGGAGTGGTAACATTGATGATAGAGTGCCTCATAGTTCCACAATGATGACCTTTCACAGGAGTGGTAACATTGATTATAGAGTACCTCATAGTTCCACAATGATGCCCCTTTCACAGGAGTGGTATCATTGATGACAGAGTACCTCATAGTTCCACAATGATGACCTCTCACAGGAGTGGTAACATTGATGATAGAGTGCCTCATAGTTCCACAATGATGACCTTTCACAGGAGTGGTAACATTGATGATAGAGTGCCTCATAGTTCCACAATGATGCCCCTTTCACAGGAGTGGTAACATTGATGATAGAGTGCCTCATAGTTCCACTATGATGACCTTTCACAGGAGTGGTAACATTGATGATAGAGTACCTCATAGTTCCACAATGATGCCCCTCTCACAGGAGTGGTGACATTGATGATAGAGTGCCTCATAGTTCCACAATGATGCCCCTTTCACAGGAGTGGTGACATTGATGATACAGTACCTCATAGTTCCACAATGATGACCTTTCACAGTAGTGGAATCATTGATGATAGAGTGCCTCATAGTTCCACTATGATGACCTTTCACAGGAGTGGAAACATTGATGATAGAGTACCTCATAGTTCCGCAATGATGCCCCTTTCACAGGAGTGGTGACATTGATGATAGAGTGCCTCATAGTTCCACAATGATGACCTTTCACAGGAGTGGTAACATTGATGATAGAGTGCCTCATAGTTCCACAATGATGCTCCTTTCACAGAAGTGGTGACATTGATGATACAGTACCTCATAGTTCCACAATGATGACCTTTCACAGGAGTGGAAACATTGATGATAGAGTGCCTCATAGTTCCACTATGATGACCTTTCACAGGAGTGGTAACATTGATGATAGAGTGCCTCATAGTTCCACAATGATGCCCCTTTCACAGGAGTGGTGACTATGATGATACAGTACCTCATAGTTCCACAATGATGACCTTTCACAGGAGTGGAAACATTGATGATAGAGTACCTCATAGTTCCGCAGTGATGCCCCTTTCACGGGAGTGGTGACATTGATGATAGAGTGCCTCATAGTTCCACAATGATGCCCCTCTCACAGGAGTGGAAACATTGATGATAGAGTGCCTCATAGTTCCACTATGATGACCTTTCACAGGAGTGGAAACATTGATGATAGAGTACCTCATAGTTCCGCAATGATGCCCCTTTCACGGGAGTGGTGAGTTTGATGATAGAGTGCCTCATAGTTCCACAATGATGCCCCTCTCACAGGAGTGGTAACATTAATGATAGAGTGCCTCATAGTTCCACAATGATGCCCCTTTCACAGGAGTGGTAATATTGATGATAGAGTACCTCATAGTTCCACAATGATGACCTCTCAAAGGAGTGGTAACATTGATGATAGAGTGCCTCATAGTTCTACAAAGATGCCCCTCTCACAGGAGTGGTAAAATTGATGATAGAGTGCCTCATAGTTCCACAATGATGCCTCTTTCACAGGAGTGGTGACATTGATGATAGAGTGCCTCATTGTTCCATAATGATGCCCCTTTCACAGGAGTGGTGACATTGATGACAGAGTGCCTCATAGTTCCACTATGATGCCCCTCTCACAGGAGTGGAAACATTGATGATAGAGTGCCTCATAGTTCCACTATGATGCCCCTCTCACAGGAGTGGTGACATTGATGATAGAGTGCCTCATAGTTCCACAATGATGACCTTTCACAGGAGTGGTAACATTGATGATATAGTGCCTCATAGTTCCACAATGATGCCCCTTTCACAGGAGTGGTAACATTGATGATAGAGTGCCTCATAGTTCCACAATGATGCCCCTTTCACAGGAGTGGTGACATTGATGATACAGTACCTCATAGTTCCACAATGATGCCCCTTTCACCGGAGTGGTAACATTGATGATAGAGTGCCTCATAGTTCCACAATGATGACCTTTCACAGGAGTGGTAACATTGATGATAGAGTGCCTCATAGTTCCACAATGATGCCCCTTTCACAGGAGTGGTAACATTGATGATAGAGTGCCTCATAGTTCCACTATGATGACCTTTTACAGGAGTGGAAACAGTGATGATAGAGTGCCTCATAGTTCCAATATTATGACCTTTCACAGGAGTGGTAACATTGATGATAGAGTGCCTCATAGTTCCACAATGATGCCCCTCTCACAGGAGTGGTACCATTGATGATAGAGTGCCTCATAGTTCCACAATGATGACCTTTCACTGGAGTGGTAACATTGATTATAGAGTACCTCATAGTTCCACTATGATGCCCCTCTCACAGGAGTGTTGACATTGATGATAGAGTACCTTATAGTTCCACTATGATGCCCCTTTCACAGGAGTGGTAACATTGATGATAGAGTGCCTCATAGTTCCACAATGATGCCCCTTTCACAGGAGTGGTGACTATGATGATACAGTACCTCATAGTTCCACAATGATGACCTTTCACAGGAGTGGAAACATTGATGATAGAGTAACTCATAGTTCCGCAATGATGCCCCTTTCACGGGAGTGGTGACATTGATGATAGAGTGCCTCATAGTTCCACAATGATGCCCCTCTCACAGGAGTGGAAACATTGATGATAGAGTTCCTCATAGTTCCACTATGATGACCTTTCACAGGAGTGGAAACATTGATGATAGAGTACCTCATAGTTCCGCAATGATGCCCCTTTCACGGGAGTGGTGACATTGATGATAGAGTGCCTCATAGTTCCACAATGATGCCCCTCTCACAGGAGTGGTAACATTGATGATAGAGTGCCTCATAGTTCCACAATGATGACCTTTCACTGGAGTGGTAACATTGATTATAGAGTACCTCATAGTTCCACAATGATGCCCCTTTCACAGGAGTGGTAAAATTGATGATAGAGTACCTCATAGTTCCACAATGATGACCTCTCAAAGGAGTGGTAACATTGATGATAGAGTGCCTCATAGTTCTACAAAGATGCCCCTCTCACAGGAGTGGTAACATTGATGATAGAGTGCCTCATAGTTCCACAATGATGCCTCTTTCACAGGAGTGGTGACATTGATGATAGAGTGCCTCATAGTTCCATAATGATGTCCCTTTCACAGGAGTGGTGACATTGATGACAGAGTGCCTCATAGTTCCACTATGATGCCCCTCTCACAGGAGTGGTAACATTGATGATAGAGTGCCTCATAGTTCCACTATGATGCCCCTCTCACAGGAGTGGTGACATTGATGATAGAGTGCCTCATAGTTCCACAATGATGACCTTTCACAGGAGTGGTAACATTGATGATAGAGAGCCTCATAGTTCCACAATGATGCCCCTTTCACAGGAGTGGTAACATTGATGATATAGTGCCTCATAGTTCCACAATGATGCCCCTTTCACAGGAGTGGTAACATTGATGATAGAGTGCCTCATAGTTCCACAATGATGCCCCTTTCACAGGAGTGGTGACATTGATCATACAGTACCTCATAGTTCCACAATGATGACCTTTCACAGGAGTGGAAACATTGATGATAGAGTGCCTCATAGTTCCACTATGATGACCTTTCACAGGAGTGGTAACATTGATGATAGAGTGCCTCATAGTTCCACAATGATGCCCCTTTCACAGGAGTGGTAACATTGATGATAGAGTGCCTTATAGTTCCACAACGATGCCCCTTTCACAGGAGTGGTGACTATGATGATACAGTACCTCATAGTTCCACAATGATGACCTTTCACAGGAGTGGAAACATTGATGATAGAGTACCTCATAGTTCCGCAATGATGCCCCTTTCACGGGAGTGGTGACATTGATGATAGAGTGAAATGGCCAAGAAAATCTTCAGCAACCAAAGCCCTCAATGTATTACATTGGCTGCCTATAACCAAAAGGGTCCTCCACAAAGTATTGACAATCACCTTTCGCGCTGTACATAATTCAGGCCCCATGTACCTAAGAAAAAAATTTGTCAAATACTGTCCAAATCGCACACTACGGTCTTCAAATGCTAATCTTTTGACCATTCCAAGTTTCAGACTCAAAACCCGCGGGGGTAAATCCCTAGCGGTATTGGGTGCCAAAGCATGGAATGCGCTCCCCCCTCCATTAAGAGCTCTGGACAAGGAATCTGATTTCCGTAAACAACTGAAAACCTGGATTTACAACCTTCCAGACTCAATGGCCAGAGCACTGGTATGACTCCGGTTTCGGTCTCCTTAAGCAGTAAGGTAACCTATTTCATCTGGTTGACCCTTTATTGGCGCCGAGATGCTCCCTGGAGCGATTGCTAGCGCGGTATAAATGGACCTTACATTTACATTTACATTTACAGAGTGCCTCATAGTTCCACAATGATGCCCCTTTCTCAGGAGTGGTGTCATTGATGATACAGTGCCTCATAGTTCCACAATGATGACCTTTCACAGGAGTGGTAACATTGATGATAGAGTACCTCATAGTTCCGCAATGATGCCCCTTTCACGGGAGTGGTGACATTGATGATAGAGTGCCTCATAGTTCCACAATGATGCCCCTCTCACAGGAGTGGTAACATTGATGATAGAGTGCCTCATAGTTCCACAATGATGACCTTTCACAGGAGTGGTAACATTGATTATAGAGTACCTCATAGTTCCACAATGATGCCCCTTTCACAGGAGTGGTAACATTGATGATAGAGTACCTCATAGTTCCACAATGATGACCTCTCACAGGAGTGGTAACATTGATGATAGAGTGCCTCATAGTTCCACAATGATGGCCTTTCACAGGAGTGGTACCATTGATGATAGAGTGCCTCATAGTTCCACAATGATGCCCCTTTCACAGGAGTGGTAACATTGATGATAGAGTGCCTCATAGTTCCACTATGATGACCTTTCACAGGAGTGGTAACATTGATGATAGAGTACCTCATAGTTCCACAATGATGCCCCTCTCACAGGAGTGGTGACATTGATGATAGAGTGCCTCATAGTTCCACAATGATGCCCCTTTCACAGGAGTGGTGACATTGATGATACAGTACCTCATAGTTCCACAATGATGACCTTTCACAGTAGTGGAAACATTGATGATAGAGTGCCTCATAGTTCCACTATGATGACCTTTCACAGGAGTGGTAACATTGATTATAGAGTACCTCATAGTTCCACAATGATGCCCCTTTCACAGGAGTGGTAACATTGATGATAGAGTGCCTCATAGTTCCACAATGATGCCCCTTTCACAGAAGTGGTGACATTGATGATACAGTACCTCATTGTTTCACAATGATGACCTTTCACAGGAGTGGAAACATTGATGATAGAGTGCCTCATAGTTCCACTATGATGACCTTATACAGGAGTGGTAACATTGATGATAGAGTGCCTCATAGTTCCACAATGATGCCCCTTTCCCAGGAGTGGTGACTATGATGATACAATACCTCATAGTTCCACAAAGATGACCTTTCACAGGAGTGGAAACATTGATGATAGAGTACCTCATAGTTCCACTATGATGCCCCTCTCACAGGAGTGGTGACTATGATGATACAATACCTCATAGTTCCACAAAGATGACCTTTCACAGGAGTGGAAACATTGATGATAGAGTACCTCATAGTTCCACTATGATGCCCCTCTCACAGGAGTGGTGACATTGATGATAGAGTGCCTCATAGTTCCACAATGATGCCCCTCTCACAGGAGTGGAAACATTGATGATAGAGTGCCTCATAGTTCCACTATGATGACCTTTCACAGGAGTGGTAACATTGATGATAGAGTGCCTCATAGTTCCACAATGATGACCTTTCACTGGAGTGGTAACATTGATTATAGAGTACCTCATAGTTCCACAATGATGCCCCTTTCACAGGAGTGGTAATATTGATGATAGAGTACCTCATAGTTCCACAATGATGACCTCTCAAAGGAGTGGTAACATTGATGATAGAGTGCCTCATAGTTCTACAAAGATGCCCCTCTCACATGAGTGGTAACATTGATGATAGAGTGCCTCATAGTTCCACAATGATGCCTCTTTCACAGGAGTGGTGGCATTGATGATAGAGTGCCTCATAGTTCCATAATGATGTCCCTTTCACAGGAGTGGTGACATTGATGACAGAGTGCCTCATAGTTCCACTATGATGCCCCTCTCACAGGAGTGGTGGCATTGATGATAGAGTGCCTCATAGTTCCATAATGATGTCCCTTTCACAGGAGTGGTGACATTGATGACAGAGTGCCTCATAGTTCCACTATGATGCCCCTCTCACAGGAGTGGTAACATTGATGATAGAGTGCCTCATAGTTCCACTATGATGCCCCTCTCACAGGAGTGGTGACATTGATGATAGAGTGACAGGAGTGGTAACATTGATGATATAGTGCCTCATAGTTCCACAATGATGCCCCTTTCACAGGAGTGGTAACATTGATGATAGAGTGCCTCATAGTTCCACAATGATGACCTTTCACAGGAGTGGTAACATTGATGATAGAGCGCCTCATAGTTCCACAATGATGCCCCTTTCACAGGAGTGGTGACATTGATGATACAGTACCTCATAGTTCCACAATGATGCCCCTCTCACAGGAGTGGTGACATTGATGATAGAGTGCTCTCATAGTTCCACAATGATGCCCCTTTCACAGGAGTGGTAACATTGATGATAGAGTGCCTCATAGTTCCACTATGATGACCTTTCACAGGAGTGGAAACATTGATGATAGAGTGCCTCATAGTTCCACTATGATGACCTTTCACAGGAGTGGTAACATTGATGATAGAGTGCCTCATAGTTCCACAATGATGCCTCTTTCATCGGAGTGGTAACATTGATGATAGAGTGCCTCATAGTTCCACAATGATGACCTTTCACAGGAGTGGTAACATTGATGATAGAGTGCCTCATAGTTCCACTATGATGCCCCTCTCACAGGAGTGTTGGCATTGATGATAGAGTACCTTATAGTTCCACTATGATGCCCCTTTCACAGGAGTGGTAACATTGATGATAGAGTGCCTCATAGTTCCACAATGATGCCCCTTTCACAGGAGTGGTGACTATGATGATACAGTACCTCATAGTTCCACAATGATGACCTTTCACAGGAGTGGAAACATTGATGATAGAGTACCTCATAGTTCCGCAATGATGCCCCTTTCACGGGAGTGGTGCCATTGATGATAGAGTGCCTCATAGTTCCACAATGATGACCTTTCACAGGAGTGGAAACATTGATGATAGAGTGCCTCATAGTTCCACTATGATGACCTTTCACAGGAGTGGAAACATTGATGATAGAGTGCCTCATAGTTCCACGATGATGCCCCTCTCACAGGAGTGGTAACATTGATGATAGAGTGCCTCATAGTTCCACAATGATGCCTCTTTCACAGGAGTGGAAACATTGATGATAGAGTGCCTCATAGTTCCACGATGATGCCCCTCTCACAGGAGTGGTAACATTGATGATAGAGTGCCTCATAGTTCCACAATGATGCCTCTTTCACAGGAGTGGTGACATTGATTATAGAGTACCTCATAGTTCCACAATGATGACCTCTCAAAGGAGTGGTAACATTGATGATAGAGTGCCTCATAGTTCTACAAAGATGCCCATCTCACAGGAGTGGTAACATTGATGATAGAGTGCCTCATAGTTCCACAATGATGCCTCTTTCACAGGAGTGGTAACATTGATGATTGAGTGCCTCATAGTTCCATAATGATGTCCCTTTCACAGGAGTGGTGACATTGATGACAGAGTGCCTCATAGTTCCACTATGATGCCCCTCTCACAGGAGTGGTAACATTGATGATTGAGTGCCTCATAGTTCCACTATGATGCCCCTCTCACAGGAGTGGTGACATTGATGATATAGTGCCTCATAGTTCCACAATGATGCCCCTTTCACAGGAGAGGTAACATTGATGATAGAGTGCCTCATAGTTACACAATGATGCCCCTTTCACAGGAGTGGTAACATTGATGATATAGTGCCTCATAGTTCCACAATGATGCCCCTTTCACAGGAGTTGAAACATTGATGATAGAGTGCCTCATAGTTACACAATGATGCCCCTTTCACAGGAGTGGTGACATTGATGATACAGTACCTCATAGTTCCACAATGATGACCTTTCACAGTAGTGGAAACATTGATGATAGAGTGCCTCATAGTTCCACTATGATGACCTTTCACAGGAGTGGTAACATTGATTATAGAGTACCTCATAGTTCCACAATGATGCCCCTTTCACAGGAGTGGTAACATTGATGATAGAGTGCCTCATAGTTCCACAATGATGCCCCTTTCACAGAAGTGGTGACATTGATGATACAGTACCTCATTGTTTCACAATGATGACCTTTCACAGGAGTGGAAACATTGATGATAGAGTGCCTCATAGTTCCACTATGATGACCTTATACAGGAGTGGTAACATTGATGATAGAGTGCCTCATAGTTCCACAATGATGCCCCTTTCCCAGGAGTGGTGACTATGATGATACAATACCTCATAGTTCCACAAAGATGACCTTTCACAGGAGTGGAAACATTGATGATAGAGTACCTCATAGTTCCACTATGATGCCCCTCTCACAGGAGTGGTGACTATGATGATACAATACCTCATAGTTCCACAAAGATGACCTTTCACAGGAGTGGAAACATTGATGATAGAGTACCTCATAGTTCCACTATGATGCCCCTCTCACAGGAGTGGTGACATTGATGATAGAGTGCCTCATAGTTCCACAATGATGCCCCTCTCACAGGAGTGGAAACATTGATGATAGAGTGCCTCATAGTTCCACTATGATGACCTTTCACAGGAGTGGTAACATTGATGATAGAGTGCCTCATAGTTCCACAATGATGACCTTTCACTGGAGTGGTAACATTGATTATAGAGTACCTCATAGTTCCACAATGATGCCCCTTTCACAGGAGTGGTAATATTGATGATAGAGTACCTCATAGTTCCACAATGATGACCTCTCAAAGGAGTGGTAACATTGATGATAGAGTGCCTCATAGTTCTACAAAGATGCCCCTCTCACATGAGTGGTAACATTGATGATAGAGTGCCTCATAGTTCCACAATGATGCCTCTTTCACAGGAGTGGTGGCATTGATGATAGAGTGCCTCATAGTTCCATAATGATGTCCCTTTCACAGGAGTGGTGACATTGATGACAGAGTGCCTCATAGTTCCACTATGATGCCCCTCTCACAGGAGTGGTGGCATTGATGATAGAGTGCCTCATAGTTCCATAATGATGTCCCTTTCACAGGAGTGGTGACATTGATGACAGAGTGCCTCATAGTTCCACTATGATGCCCCTCTCACAGGAGTGGTAACATTGATGATAGAGTGCCTCATAGTTCCACTATGATGCCCCTCTCACAGGAGTGGTGACATTGATGATAGAGTGACAGGAGTGGTAACATTGATGATATAGTGCCTCATAGTTCCACAATGATGCCCCTTTCACAGGAGTGGTAACATTGATGATAGAGTGCCTCATAGTTCCACAATGATGACCTTTCACAGGAGTGGTAACATTGATGATAGAGCGCCTCATAGTTCCACAATGATGCCCCTTTCACAGGAGTGGTGACATTGATGATACAGTACCTCATAGTTCCACAATGATGCCCCTCTCACAGGAGTGGTGACATTGATGATAGAGTGCTCTCATAGTTCCACAATGATGCCCCTTTCACAGGAGTGGTAACATTGATGATAGAGTGCCTCATAGTTCCACTATGATGACCTTTCACAGGAGTGGAAACATTGATGATAGAGTGCCTCATAGTTCCACTATGATGACCTTTCACAGGAGTGGTAACATTGATGATAGAGTGCCTCATAGTTCCACAATGATGCCTCTTTCATCGGAGTGGTAACATTGATGATAGAGTGCCTCATAGTTCCACAATGATGACCTTTCACAGGAGTGGTAACATTGATGATAGAGTGCCTCATAGTTCCACTATGATGCCCCTCTCACAGGAGTGTTGGCATTGATGATAGAGTACCTTATAGTTCCACTATGATGCCCCTTTCACAGGAGTGGTAACATTGATGATAGAGTGCCTCATAGTTCCACAATGATGCCCCTTTCACAGGAGTGGTGACTATGATGATACAGTACCTCATAGTTCCACAATGATGACCTTTCACAGGAGTGGAAACATTGATGATAGAGTACCTCATAGTTCCGCAATGATGCCCCTTTCACGGGAGTGGTGCCATTGATGATAGAGTGCCTCATAGTTCCACAATGATGACCTTTCACAGGAGTGGAAACATTGATGATAGAGTGCCTCATAGTTCCACTATGATGACCTTTCACAGGAGTGGAAACATTGATGATAGAGTGCCTCATAGTTCCACGATGATGCCCCTCTCACAGGAGTGGTAACATTGATGATAGAGTGCCTCATAGTTCCACAATGATGCCTCTTTCACAGGAGTGGAAACATTGATGATAGAGTGCCTCATAGTTCCACGATGATGCCCCTCTCACAGGAGTGGTAACATTGATGATAGAGTGCCTCATAGTTCCACAATGATGCCTCTTTCACAGGAGTGGTGACATTGATTATAGAGTACCTCATAGTTCCACAATGATGACCTCTCAAAGGAGTGGTAACATTGATGATAGAGTGCCTCATAGTTCTACAAAGATGCCCATCTCACAGGAGTGGTAACATTGATGATAGAGTGCCTCATAGTTCCACAATGATGCCTCTTTCACAGGAGTGTTAACATTGATGATTGAGTGCCTCATAGTTCCATAATGATGTCCCTTTCACAGGAGTGGTGACATTGATGACAGAGTGCCTCATAGTTCCACTATGATGCCCCTCTCACAGGAGTGGTAACATTGATGATTGAGTGCCTCATAGTTCCACTATGATGCCCCTCTCACAGGAGTGGTGACATTGATGATATAGTGCCTCATAGTTCCACAATGATGCCCCTTTCACAGGAGAGGTAACATTGATGATAGAGTGCCTCATAGTTACACAATGATGCCCCTTTCACAGGAGTGGTAACATTGATGATATAGTGCCTCATAGTTCCACAATGATGCCCCTTTCACAGGAGTGGAAACATTGATGATAGAGTGCCTCATAGTTACACAATGATGCCCCTTTCACAGGAGTGGTGACATTGATGATACAGTACCTCATAGTTCCACAATGATGACCTTTCACAGGAGTGGAAACATTGATGATAGAGTGCCTCATAGTTCCACTATGATGACCTTTCACAGGAGTGGTAACATTGATGATAGAGTGCCTCATAGTTCCACAATGATGCCCCTTTCACAGGAGTGGTAACATTGATGATAGAGTGCCTCATAGTTCCACAATGATGCCCCTTTCACAGGAGTGGTGACTATGATGATACAGTACCTCATAGTTCCACAATGATGACCTTTCACAGGAGTGGAAACATTGATGATAGAGTACCTCATAGTTCCGCAATGATGCCCCTTTCACGGGAGTAGTGACATTGATGATAGAGTGCCTCATAGTTCCACAATGATGCCCCTCTCACAGGAGTGGTGACATTGATGATAGAGTGCCTCATAGTTCCACAATGATGACCTTTCACAGGAGTGGTAACATTGATGATAGAGTACCTCATAGTTCCACAATGATGCCCCTCTCACAGGAGTGGTGACATTGATGATAGAGTGCTCTCATAGTTCCACTATGATGCCCCTCTCACAGGAGTGGTAACATTGATGATAGAGTGCCTCATAGTTCCACAATGATGCCCCTCTCACAGGAGTGGTAACATTGATGATAGAGTACCTCATAGTTCCACAATGATGACCTCTCACAGGAGTGGTAACATTGATGATAGAGTACCTCATAGTTCCACAATGATGCCCCTCTCACAGGAGTGGTAACATTGATGATAGAGTGCCTCATATTTCCACAATGATGCCCCTTTCACAGGAGTGGTAACATTGATGACAGAGTGCCTCATAGTTCCACTATGATGCCCCTCTCACAGGAGTGGTAACATTGATGATAGAGTGCCTCATAGTTCCACTATGATGCCCCTCTCACAGGAGTGTTGACATTGATGATAGAGTACCTTATAGTTCCACTATGATGCCCCTTTCACAGGAGTGGTAACATTGATGATAGAGTGCCTCATAGTTCCACAATGATGCCCCTCTCACAGGAGTGGTAACATTGATGATAGAGTACCTTATAGTTCCACTATGGTGCCCCTCTCCCAGGAGTGGTAACATTGATGATAGAGTGCCTCATAGTTCCACAATGATGCCCCTCTCACAGGAAAGGAAACATTGATGATAGAGTGCCTCATAGTTCCACAATGATGCCATTCTCACTGGAGTGGTAACATTGATGATAGAGTGCCTCATAGTTCCACAATGATGACATTTCACAGGAGTGGTAACATTGATGATAGAGTACCTCATAGTTCCACAATGATGACCTTTCACAGGAGTGGTAACATTGATGATAGAGTACCTTATAGTCCCACTATGATGCCCCTTTCACAGGAGTGGTAACATTGATGATAGAGTGCCTCATAGTTCCACTATGATGCCCCTTTCACAGGAGTGGTAACATTGATGATAGAGTGCCTCATAGTTCCACAATGATGCCCCTCTCACAGGAGTGGTAAAATTGATGATAGAGTGCCTCATAGTTCCACAATGATGCCCCTCTCACAGGAGTGGTAACATTGATGATAGAGTGCCTCATAGTTCCACAATGATGCCCCTCTCACGGGAGTGGTAACATTGATGATAGAGTGCCTCATAGTTCCACAATGATGACCTTTCACAGGAGTGGTAACATTGATGATAGAGTGCCTCATAGTTCCACTATGATGCCCCTCTCACAGGAGTGGTAACATTGATGATAGAGTGCCTCATAGTTCCACAATGATGACCTTTCACAGGAGTGGTAACATTGATGATAGAGTGCCTCATAGTTCCACTATGATGCCCCTTTCACAGGAGTGGTAACATTGATGATAGAGTGCCTCATAGTTCCACAATGATGACCTTTCACAGGAGTGGAAACATTGATGATAGAGTGCCTCATTGTTCCACTATGATGACCTTTCACAGGAGTGGTAACATTGATGATAGAGTGCCTCATAGTTCCACAATGATGCCCCTTTCACAGGAGTGGTGACTATGATGATACAGTACCTCATAGTTCCACAATGATGACCTTTCACAGGAGTGGAAACATTGATGATAGAGTACCTCATAGTTCCACTATGATGCCCCTCTCACAGGAGTGGTGACATTGATGATAGAGTGCCTCATAGTTCCACAATGATGCCCCTCTCACAGGAGTGGAAACATTGATGATAGAGTGCCTCATAGTTCCACTATGATGACCTTTCACAGGAGTGGAAACATTGATGATAGAGTACCTCACAGTTCCGCAATGATGCCCCTTTCACAGGAGTGGTGACATTGATGATAGAGTGCCTCATAGTTCCACAATGATGCCCCTCTCACAGGAGTGGTAACATTGATGATAAAGTGCCTCATAGTTCCACAATGATGACCTTTCACTGGAGTGGTAACATTGATTATAGAGTACCTCATAGTTCCACAATGATGCCCCTTTCACAGGAGTGGTAATATTGATGATAGAGTACCTCATAGTTCCACAATGATGACCTCTCAAAGGAGTGGTAACATTGATGATAGAGTGCCTCATAGTTCTACAAAGATGCCCCTCTCACAGGAGTGGTAACATTGATGATAGAGTGCCTCAAAGTTCCACAATGATGCCTCTTTCACAGGAGTGGTGACATTGATGATAGAGTGCCTCATAGTTCCATAATGATGCCCCTTTCACAGGAGTGGTGACATTGATGACAGAGTGCCTCATAGTTCCACTATGATGCCCCTTTCACAGGAGTGGTAACATTGATGATAGAGTGCCTCATAGTTCCACAATGATGCCCCTCTCACAGGAGTGGTAACATTGATGACAGAGTACCTCATAGTTCCACTATGGTGCCCCTCTCCCAGGAGTGGTAACATTGATGATAGAGTGCCTCATAGTTCCACAATGATGCCCCTCTCACAGGAGTGGAAATATTGATGATAGAGTGCCTCATAGTTCCACAATGATGCCCCTCTCACTGGAGTGGTAGCATTGATGATAGAGTGCCTCATAGTTCAACAATGATGACATTTCACAGGAGTGGTAACATTGATGATAGAGTACCTCATAGTTCCACAATGATGACCTTTCACAGGAGTGGTAACATTGATGATAGAGTACCTTATAGTTCCACTATGATGCCCCTTTCACAGGAGTGGTAACATTGATGATAGAGTGCCTCATAGTTCCACAATGATGCCCCTTTCACAGGAGTGGTGACATTGATGATACAGTACCTCATAGTTCCACAATGATGCCCCTTTCACCGGAGTGGTAACATTGATGATAGAGTACCTCATAGTTCCACAATGATGCCCCTCTCACAGGAGTGGTGACATTGATGATAGAGTGCTCTCATAGTTCCACAATGATGCCCCTTTCACAGGAGTGGTAACATTGATGATAGAGTGCCTCATAGTTCCACTATGATGACCTTTCACAGGAGTGGAAACATTGATGATAGAGTGCCTCATAGTTCCACTATGATGACCTTTCACAGGAGTGGTAACATTGATGATAGAGTGCCTCATAGTTCCACAATGATGCCCCCTTCATCGGAGTGGTAACATTGATGATAGAGTGCCTCATAGTTCCACAATGATGACCTTTCGCAGGAGTGGTAACATTGATGACAGAGTGCCTCATAGTTCCACTATGATGCCCCTCTCACAGGAGTGGTAACATTGATGATAGAGTGCCTCATAGTTCCACTATGATGCCCCTCTCACAGGAGTGTTGACATTGATGATAGAGTACCTTATAGTTCCACTATGATGCCCCTTTCACAGGAGTGGTAACATTGATGATAGAGTGCCTCATAGTTCCACAATGATGCCCCTTTCACAGGAGTGGTGACTATGATGATACAGTACCTCATAGTTCCACAATGATGACCTTTCACAGGAGTGGAAACATTGATGATAGAGTACCTCATAGTTCCGCAATGATGCCCCTTTCACGGGAGTGGTGACATTGATGATAGAGTGCCTCATAGTTCCACAATGATGCCCCTCTCACAGGAGTGGAAACATTGATGATAGAGTGCCTCATAGTTCCACTATGATGACCTTTCACAGGAGTGGAAACATTGATGATAGAGTGCCTCATAGTTCCACGATGATGCCCCTCTCACAGGAGTGGTAACATTGATGATAGAGTGCCTCATAGTTCCACAATGATGACCTTTCACTGGAGTGGTAACATTGATTATAGAGTACCTCATAGTTCCACAATGATGACCTCTCAAAGGAGTGGTAACATTGATGATATAGTGCCTCATAGTTCCACAATGATGCCCCTTTCACAGGAGTGGTAACATTGATGATAGAGTGCCTCATAGTTACACAATGATGCCCCTTTCACAGGAGTGGTGACATTGATGATACAGTACCTCATAGTTCCACAATGATGACCTTTCACAGGAGTGGAAACATTGATGATAGAGTGCCTCATAGTTCCACTATGATGACCTTTCACAGGAGTGGTAACATTGATGATAGAGTGCCTCATAGTTCCACAATGATGCCCCTTTCACAGGAGTGGTAACATTGATGATAGAGTGCCTCATAGTTCCACAATGATGCCCCTTTCACAGGAGTGGTGACACTATGATGATACAGTACCTCATAGTTCCACAATGATGACCTTTCACAGGAGTGGAAACATTGATGATAGAGTACCTCATAGTTCCACAATGATGACCTTTCACAGGAGTGGAAACATTGATGATAGAGTACCTCATAGTTCCACAATGATGCCCCTCTCACAGGAGTGGTGACATTGATGATAGAGTGCTCTCATAGTTCCACAATGATGCCCCTTTCACATGAGTGGTAACATTGATGATAGAGTGCCTCATAGTTCCACTATGATGACCTTTCACAGGAGTGGAAACATTGATGATAGAGTGCCTCATAGTTCCAATATGATGACCTTTCACAGGAGTGGTAACATTGATGATAGAGTGCCTCATAGTTCCACAATGATGCCCCTTTCACCGGAGTGGTAACATTGATGATAGAGTGCCTCATAGTTCCACAATGATGACCTTTCACAGGAGTGGTAACATTGATGATAGAGTACCTCATAGTTCCACAATGATGCCCCTCTCACAGGAGTGGTGACATTGATGATAGAGTGCTCTCATAGTTCCACTATGATGCCCCTCTCACAGGAGTGGTAACATTGATGATAGAGTGCCTCATAGTTCCACAATGATGCCCCTCTCACAGGTGTGGTAACATTGATGATAGAGTACCTCATGGTTCCACAATGATGACCTCTCACAGGAGTGGTAACATTGGTGATAGAGTGCCTCATAGTTCCACAATGATGCCCCTCTCACAGGAGTGGTAACATTGATGATAGAGTGCCTCATATTTTCACAATGATGCCCCTTTCACAGGAGTGGTAACATTGATGACAGAGTGCCTCATAGTTCTACTATGATGCCCCTCTCACAGGAGTGGTAACATTGATGATAGAGTTCCCCATAGTTCCACTATGATGCCCCTCTCACAGGAGTGTTGACATTGATGATAGAGTACCTTATAGTTCCACTATGATGCCCCTTTCACAGGAGTGGTAACATTGATGATAGAGTGCCTCATAGTTCCACAATGATGCCTCTTTCACAGGAGTGGTGACATTGATGATAGAGTGCCTCATTGTTCCATAATGATGCCCCTTTCACAGGAGTGGTGACATTGATGACAGAGTGCCTCATAGTTCCACTATGATGCCCCTCTCACAGGAGTGGTGACTGTGATGATACAGTACCTCATAGTTCCACAATGATGACCTTTCACAGGAGTGGAAACATTGATGATAGAGTACCTCATAGTTCCGCAATGATGCCCCTTTCACGGGAGTGGTGACATTGATGATAGAGTGCCTCATAGTTCCACAATGATGCCCCTCTCACAGGAGTGGAAACATTGATGATAGAGTGCCTCATAGTTCCACTATGATGACCTTTCACAGGAGTGGAAACATTGATGATAGAGTGCCTCATAGTTCCACGATGATGCCCCTCTCACAGGAGTGGTAACATTGATGATAGAGTGCCTCATAGTTCCACAATGATGACCTTTCACTGGAGTGGTAACATTGATTATAGAGTACCTCATAGTTCCACAATGATGACCTCTCAAAGGAGTGGTAACATTGATGATAGAGTGCCTCATAGTTCTACAAAGATGCCCCTCTCACAGGAGTGGTAACATTGATGATAGAGTGCCTCATAGTTCCACAATGATGCCTCTTTCACAGGAGTGGTGACATTGATGATAGAGTGCCTCATAGTTCCATAATGATGTCCCTTTCACAGGAGTGGTGACATTGATGACAGAGTGCCTCATAGTTCCACTATGATGCCCCTCTCACAGGAGTGGTAACATTGATGATTGAGTGCCTCATAGTTCCACTATGATGCCCCTCTCACAGGAGTGGTGACATTGATGATAGAGTGCCTCATAGTTCCACAATGATGACCTTTCACAGGAGTGGTAACATTGATGATAGAGTGCCTCTTAGTTCCACAATGATGCCCCTTTCACAGGAGTGGTAACATTGATGATATAGTGCCTCATAGTTCCACAATGATGCCCCTTTCACAGGAGTGGTAACATTGATGATAGAGTGCCTCATAGTTACACAATGATGCCCCTTTCACAGGAGTGGTGACATTGATGATACAGTACCTCATAGTTCCACAATGATGACCTTTCACAGGAGTGGAAACATTGATGATAGAGTGCCTCATAGTTCCACTATGATGACCTTTCACAGGAGTGGTAACATTGATGATAGAGTGCCTCATAGTTCCACAATGATGCCCCTTTCACAGGAGTGGTAACATTGATGATAGAGTGCCTCATAGTTCCACAATGATGCCCCTTTCACAGGAGTGGTGACACTATGATGATACAGTACCTCATAGTTCCACAATGATGACCTTTCACAGGAGTGGAAACATTGATGATAGAGTACCTCATAGTTCCACAATGATGACCTTTCACAGGAGTGGAAACATTGATGATAGAGTACCTCATAGTTCCACAATGATGCCCCTCTCACAGGAGTGGTGACATTGATGATAGAGTGCTCTCATAGTTCCACAATGAACAGTGGTGAAATTGATGATAGAGTGCCTCATAGTTCCACAATGATGACCTTTCACAGGAGTGGTAACATTGATGATATAGTGCCTCATAGTTCCACAATGATGCCCCTTTCACATGAGTGGTAACATTGATGATAGAGTGCCTCATAGTTCCACTATGATGACCTTTCACAGGAGTGGAAACATTGATGATAGAGTGCCTCATAGTTCCAATATGATGACCTTTCACAGGAGTGGTAACATTGATGATAGAGTGCCTCATAGTTCCACAATGATGCCCCTTTCACCGGAGTGGTAACATTGATGATAGAGTGCCACATAGTTCCACAATGATGACCTTTCACAGGAGTGGTAACATTGATGATAGAGTACCTCATAGTTCCACAATGATGCCCCTCTCACAGGAGTGGTGACATTGATGATAGAGTGCTCTCATAGTTCCACTATGATGCCCCTCTCACAGGAGTGGTAACATTGATGATAGAGTGCCTCATAGTTCCACAATGATGCCCCTCTCACAGGTGTGGTAACATTGATGATAGAGTACCTCATGGTTCCACAATGATGACCTCTCACAGGAGTGGTAACATTGGTGATAGAGTGCCTCATAGTTCCACAATGATGCCCCTCTCACAGGAGTGGTAACATTGATGATAGAGTGCCTCATATTTTCACAATGATGCCCCTTTCACAGGAGTGGTAACATTGATGACAGAGTGCCTCATAGTTCTACTATGATGCCCCTCTCACAGGAGTGGTAACATTGATGATAGAGTGCCCCATAGTTCCACTATGATGCCCCTCTCACAGGAGTGTTGACATTGATGATAGGGTACCTTATAGTTCCACTATGATGCCCCTTTCACAGGAGTGGTAACATTGATGATAGAGTGCCTCATAGTTCCACAATGATGCCTCTTTCACAGGAGTGGTGACATTGATGATAGAGTGCCTCATTGTTCCATAATGATGCCCCTTTCACAGGAGTGGTGACATTGATGACAGAGTGCCTCATAGTTCCACTATGATGCCCCTCTCACAGGAGTGGTAACATTGATGATAGAGTGCCTCATAGTTCCACTATGATGCCCCTCTCACAGGAGTGGTGAAATTGATGATAGAGTGCCTCATAGTTCCACAATGATGACCTTTCACAGGAGTGGTAACATTGATGATATAGTGCCTCATAGTTCCACAATGATGCCCCTTTCACAGGAGTGGTAACATTGATGATAGAGTGCCTCATAGTTCCACAATGATGCCCCTTTCACAGGAGTGGTGACATTGATGATACAGTACCTCATAGTTCCACAATGATGCCCCTTTCACCGGAGTGGTAACATTGATGATAGAGTGCCTCATAGTTCCACAATGATGACCTTTCACAGGAGTGGTAACATTGATGATAGAGTGCCTCATAGTTCCACAATGATGCCCCTTTCACAGGAGTGGTGACATTGATGATACAGTACCTCATAGTTCCACAATGATGCCCCTTTCACCGGAGTGGTAACATTGATGATAGAGTACCTCATAGTTCCACAATGATGCCCCTCTCACAGGAGTGGTGACATTGATGATAGAGTGCTCTCATAGTTCCACAATGATGCCCCTTTCACAGGAGTGGTAACATTGATGATAGAGTGCCTCATAGTTCCACTATGATGACCTTTCACAGGAGTGGAAACATTGATGATAGAGTGCCTCATAGTTCCAATATGATGACCTTTCACAGGAGTGGTAACATTGATGATAGAGTGCCTCATAGTTCCACAATGATGCCCCTTTCACCGGAGTGGTAACATTGATGATAGAGTGCCTCATAGTTCCACAATGATGACCTTTCACAGGAGTGGTAACATTGATGATAGAGTACCTCATAGTTCCACAATGATGCCCCTCTCACAGGAGTGGTAACATTGATGATAGAGTGCCTCATATTTCCACAATGATGCCCCTTTCACAGGAGTGGTAACATTGATGACAGAGTGCCTCATAGTTCCACTATGATGCCCCTCTCACAGGAGTGGTAACATTGATGATAGAGTGCCTCATAGTTCCACTATGATGCCCCTCTCACAGGAGTGGTAACATTGATGATAGAGTGCCTCATAGTTCCACAATGATGCCCCTCTCACAGGTGTGGTAACATTGATGATAGAGTACCTCATGGTTCCACAATGATGACCTCTCACAGGAGTGGTAACATTGATGATAGAGTGCCTCATAGTTCCACAATGATGCCCCTCTCACAGGAGTGGTAACATTGATGATAGAGTGCCTCATATTTCCACAATGATGCCCCTTTCACAGGAGTGGTAACATTGATGACAGAGTGCCTCATAGTTCCACTATGATGCCCCTCTCACAGGAGTGGTAACATTGATGATAGAGTGCCTCATAGTTCCACTATGATGCCCCTCTCACAGGAGTGTTGACATTGATGATAGAGTACCTTATAGTTCCACTATGATGCCCCTTTCACAGGAGTGGTAACATTGATGATAGAGTGCCTCATAGTTCCACAATGATGCCCCTTTCACAGGAGTGGTGACTATGATGATACAGTACCTCATAGTTCCACAATGATGACCTTTCACAGGAGAGGAAACATTGATGATAGAGTACCTCATAGTTCCGCAATGATGCCCCTTTCACGGGAGTGGTGACATTGATGATAGAGTGCCTCATAGTTCCACAATGATGCCCCTCTCACAGGAGTGGAAACATTGATGATAGAGTGCCTCATAGTTCCACTATGATGACCTTTCACAGGAGTGGAAACATTGATGATAGAGTACCTCATAGTTCCGCAATGATGCCCCTTTCACGGGAGTGGTGACATTGATGATAGAGTGCCTCATAGTTCCACAATGATGCCCCTCTCACAGGAGTGGTAACATTGATGATAGAATGCCTCATAGTTCCACAATGATGACCTTTCACTGGAGTGGTAACATTGATTATAGAGTACCTCATAGTTCCACAATGATGCCCCTTTCACAGGAGTGGTAAAATTGATGATAGAGTACCTCATAGTTCCACAATGATGACCTCTCAAAGGAGTGGTAACATTGATGATAGAGTGCCTCATAGTTCTACAAAGATGCCCCTCTCACAGGAGTGGTAACATTGATGATAGAGTGCCTCATAGTTCCACAATGATGCCTCTTTCACAGGAGTGGTGACATTGATGATAGAGCGCCTCATAGTTCCATAATGATGTCCCTTTCACAGGAGTGGTGACATTGATGACAGAGTGCCTCATAGTTCCTCTATGATGCCCCTCTCACAGGAGTGGTGACATTGATGATAGAGTGCCTCATAGTTCCACAATGATGACCTTTCACAGGAGTGGTAACATTGATGATAGAGAGCCTCATAGTTCCACAATGATGCCCCTTTCACAGGAGTGGTAACATTGATGATATAGTGCCTCATAGTTCCACAATGATGCCCCTTTCACAGGAGTGGTAACATTGATGATAGAGTGCCTCATAGTTCCACAATGATGACCTTTCACAGGAGTGGTAACATTGATTATAGAGTACCTCATAGTTCCACAATGATGCCCCTTTCACAGGAGTGGTATCATTGATGATAGAGTACCTCATAGTTCCACAATGATGACCTCTCACAGGAGTGGTAACATTGATGATAGAGTGCCTCATAGTTCCACAATGATGACCTTTCACAGGAGTGGTAACATTGATGATAGAGTGCCTCATAGTTCCACTATGATGACCTTTCACAGGAGTGGTAACATTGATGATAGAGTACCTCATAGTTCCACAATGATGCCCCTCTCACAGGAGTGGTGACATTGATGATAGAGTGCCTCATAGTTCCACAATGATGCCCCTTTCACAGGAGTGGTGACATTGATGATACAGTACCTCATAGTTCCACAATGATGACCTTTCACAGTAGTGGAAACATTGATGATAGAGTGCCTCATAGTTCCACTATGATGACCTTTCACAGGAGTGGAAACATTGATGATAGAGTACCTCATAGTTCCGCAATGATGCCCCTTTCACAGGAGTGGTGACATTGATGATAGAGTGCCTCATAGTTCCACAATGATGACCTTTCACAGGAGTGGTAACATTGATGATAGAGTGCCTCATAGTTCCACAATGATGCTCCTTTCACAGAAGTGGTGACATTGATGATACAGTACCTCATAGTTCCACAATGATGACCTTTCACAGGAGTGGAAACATTGATGATAGAGTGCCTCATAGTTCCACTATGATGACCTTTCACAGGAGTGGTAACATTGATGATAGAGTGCCTCATAGTTCCACAATGATGCCCCTTTCACAGGAGTGGTGACTATGATGATACAGTACCTCATAGTTCCACAATGATGACCTTTCACAGGAGTGGAAACATTGATGATAGAGTACCTCATAGTTCCGCAATGATGCCCCTTTCACGGGAGTGGTGAGTTTGATGATAGAGTGCCTCATAGTTCCACAATGATGCCCCTCTCACAGGAGTGGTAACATTAATGATAGAGTGCCTCATAGTTCCACAATGATGCCCCTTTCACAGGAGTGGTAATATTGATGATAGAGTACCTCATAGTTCCACAATGATGACCTCTCAAAGGAGTGGTAACATTGATGATAGAGTGCCTCATAGTTCTACAAAGATGCCCCTCTCACAGGAGTGGTAAAATTGATGATAGGGTGCCTCATAGTTCCACAATGATGCCTCTTTCACAGGAGTGGTGACATTGATGATAGAGTGCCTCATTGTTCCATAATGATGCCCCTTTCACAGGAGTGGTGACATTGATGACAGAGTGCCTCATAGTTCCACTATGATGCCCCTCTCACAGGAGTGGAAACATTGATGATAGAGTGCCTCATAGTTCCACTATGATGCCCCTCTCACAGGAGTGGTGACATTGATGATAGAGTGCCTCATAGTTCCACAATGATGACCTTTCACAGGAGTGGTAACATTGATGATATAGTGCCTCATAGTTCCACAATGATGCCCCTTTCACAGGAGTGGTAACATTGATGATAGAGTGCCTCATAGTTCCACAATGATGCCCCTTTCACAGGAGTGGTGACATTGATGATACAGTACCTCATAGTTCCACAATGATGCCCCTTTCACCGGAGTGGTAACATTGATGATAGAGTGCCTCATAGTTCCACAATGATGACCTTTCACAGGAGTGGTAACATTGATGATAGAGTGCCTCATAGTTCCACAATGATGCCCCTTTCACAGGAGTGGTGACATTGATGATACAATACCTCATAGTTCCACAATGATGCCCCTTTCACCGGAGTGGTAACATTGATGATAGAGTACCTCATAGTTCCACAATGATGCCCCTCTCACAGGAGTGGTGACATTGATGATAGAGTGCTCTCATAGTTCCACAATGATGCCCCTTTCACAGGAGTGGTAACATTGATGATAGAGTGCCTCATAGTTCCACTATGATGACCTTTCACAGGAGTGGAAACAGTGATGATAGAGTGCCTCATAGTTCCAATATTATGACCTTTCACAGGAGTGGTAACATTGATGATAGAGTGCCTCATAGTTCCACAATGATGCCCCTCTCACAGGAGTGGTAACATTGATGATAGAATGCCTCATAGTTCCACAATGATGACCTTTCACTGGAGTGGTAACATTGATTATAGAGTACCTCATAGTTCCACAATGATGCCCCTTTCACAGGAGTGGTAAAATTGATGATAGAGTACCTCATAGTTCCACAATGATGACCTCTCAAAGGAGTGGTAACATTGATGATAGAGTGCCTCATAGTTCTACAAAGATGCCCCTCTCACAGGAGTGGTAACATTGATGATAGAGTGCCTCATAGTTCCACAATGATGCCTCTTTCACAGGAGTGGTGACATTGATGATAGAACGCCTCATAGTTCCATAATGATGTCCCTTTCACAGGAGTGGTGACATTGATGACAGAGTGCCTCATAGTTCCTCTATGATGCCCCTCTCACAGGAGTGGTGACATTGATGATAGAGTGCCTCATAGTTCCACAATGATGACCTTTCACAGGAGTGGTAACATTGATGATAGAGAGCCTCATAGTTCCACAATGACGCCCCTTTCACAGGAGTGGTAACATTGATGATATAGTGCCTCATAGTTCCACAATGATGCCCCTTTCACAGGAGTGGTAACATTGATGATAGAGTGCCTCATAGTTCCACAATGATGACCTTTCACAGGAGTGGTAACATTGATTATAGAGTACCTCATAGTTCCACAATGATGCCCCTTTGACAGGAGTGGTATCATTGATGATAGAGTACCTCATAGTTCCACAATGATGACCTCTCACAGGAGTGGTAACATTGATGATAGAGTGCCTCATAGTTCCACAATGATGACCTTTCACAGGAGTGGTAACATTGATGATAGAGTGCCTCATAGTTCCACAATGATGCCCCTTTCACAGGAGTGGTAACATTGATGATAGAGTGCCTCATAGTTCCACTATGATGACCTTTCACAGGAGTGGTAACATTGATGATAGAGTACCTCATAGTTCCACAATGATGCCCCTCTCACAGGAGTGGTGACATTGATGATAGAGTGCCTCATAGTTCCACAATGATGCCCCTTTCACAGGAGTGGTGACATTGATGATACAGTACCTCATAGTTCCACAATGATAACCTTTCACAGTAGTGGAAACATTGATGATAGAGTGCCTCATAGTTCCACTATGATGACCTTTCACAGGAGTGGAAACATTGATGATAGAGTACCTCATAGTTCCGCAATGATGCCCCTTTCACAGGAGTGGTGACATTGATGATAGAGTGCCTCATAGTTCCACAATGATGACCTTTCACAGGAGTGGTAACATTGATGATAGAGTGCCTCATAGTTCCACAATGATGCTCCTTTCACAGAAGTGGTGACATTGATGATACAGTACCTCATAGTTCCACAATGATGACCTTTCACAGGAGTGGAAACATTGATGATAGAGTGCCTCATAGTTCCACTATGATGACCTTTCACAGGAGTGGTAACATTGATGATAGAGTGCCTCATAGTTCCACAATGATGCCCCTTTCACAGGAGTGGTGACTATGATGATACAGTACCTCATAGTTCCACAATGATGACCTTTCACAGGAGTGGAAACATTGATGATAGAGTACCTCATAGTTCCGCAGTGATGCCCCTTTCACGGGAGTGGTGACATTGATGATAGAGTGCCTCATAGTTCCACAATGATGCCCCTCTCACAGGAGTGGAAACATTGATGATAGAGTGCCTCATAGTTCCACTATGATGACCTTTCACAGGAGTGGAAACATTGATGATAGAGTACCTCATAGTTCCGCAATGATGCCCCTTTCACGGGAGTGGTGAGTTTGATGATAGAGTGCCTCATAGTTCCACAATGATGCCCCTCTCACAGGAGTGGTAACATTAATGATAGAGTGCCTCATAGTTCCACAATGATGCCCCTTTCACAGGAGTGGTAATATTGATGATAGAGTACCTCATAGTTCCACAATGATGACCTCTCAAAGGAGTGGTAACATTGATGATAGAGTGCCTCATAGTTCTACAAAGATGCCCCTCTCACAGGAGTGGTAAAATTGATGATAGAGTGCCTCATAGTTCCACAATGATGCCTCTTTCACAGGAGTGGTGACATTGATGATAGAGTGCCTCATTGTTCCATAATGATGCCCCTTTCACAGGAGTGGTGACATTGATGACAGAGTGCCTCATAGTTCCACTATGATGCCCCTCTCACAGGAGTGGAAACATTGATGATAGAGTGCCTCATAGTTCCACTATGATGCCCCTCTCACAGGAGTGGTGACATTGATGATAGAGTGCCTCATAGTTCCACAATGATGACCTTTCACAGGAGTGGTAACATTGATGATATAGTGCCTCATAGTTCCACAATGATGCCCCTTTCACAGGAGTGGTAACATTGATGATAGAGTGCCTCATAGTTCCACAATGATGCCCCTTTCACAGGAGTGGTGACATTGATGATACAGTACCTCATAGTTCCACAATGATGCCCCTTTCACCGGAGTGGTAACATTGATGATAGAGTGCCTCATAGTTCCACAATGATGACCTTTCACAGGAGTGGTAACATTGATGATAGAGTGCCTCATAGTTCCACAATGATGCCCCTTTCACAGGAGTGGTAACATTGATGATAGAGTGCCTCATAGTTCCACTATGATGACCTTTCACAGGAGTGGAAACAGTGATGATAGAGTGCCTCATAGTTCCAATATTATGACCTTTCACAGGAGTGGTAACATTGATGATAGAGTGCCTCATAGTTCCACAATGATGCCCCTCTCACAGGAGTGGTAACATTGATGATAGAGTGCCTCATAGTTCCACAATGATGACCTTTCACTGGAGTGGTAACATTGATTATAGAGTACCTCATAGTTCCACTATGATGCCCCTCTCACAGGAGTGTTGACATTGATGATAGAGTACCTTATAGTTCCACTATGATGCCCCTTTCACAGGAGTGGTAACATTGATGATAGAGTGCCTCATAGTTCCACAATGATGCCCCTTTCACAGGAGTGGTGACTATGATGATACAGTACCTCATAGTTCCACAATGATGACCTTTCACAGGAGTGGAAACATTGATGATAGAGTAACTCATAATTCCGCAATGATGCCCCTTTCACGGGAGTGGTGACATTGATGATAGAGTGCCTCATAGTTCCACAATGATGCCCCTCTCACAGGAGTGGAAACATTGATGATAGAGTTCCTCATAGTTCCACTATGATGACCTTTCACAGGAGTGGAAACATTGATGATAGAGTACCTCATAGTTCCGCAATGATGCCCCTTTCACGGGAGTGGTGACATTGATGATAGAGTGCCTCATAGTTCCACAATGATGCCCCTCTCACAGGAGTGGTAACATTGATGATAGAGTGCCTCATAGTTCCACAATGATGACCTTTCACTGGAGTGGTAAAATTGATTATAGAGTACCTCATAGTTCCACAATGATGCCCCTTTCACAGGAGTGGTAACATTGATGACAGAGTGCCTCATAGTTCTACTATGATGCCCCTCTCACAGGAGTGGTAACATTGATGATAGAGTGCCCCATAGTTCCACTATGATGCCCCTCTCACAGGAGTGTTGACATTGATGATAGGGTACCTTATAGTTCCACTATGATGCCCCTTTCACAGGAGTGGTAACATTGATGATAGAGTGCCTCATAGTTCCACAATGATGCCTCTTTCACAGGAGTGGTGACATTGATGATAGAGTGCCTCATTGTTCCATAATGATGCCCCTTTCACAGGAGTGGTGACATTGATGACAGAGTGCCTCATAGTTCCACTATGATGCCCCTCTCACAGGAGTGGTAACATTGATGATAGAGTGCCTCATAGTTCCACTATGATGCCCCTCTCACAGGAGTGGTGAAATTGATGATAGAGTGCCTCATAGTTCCACAATGATGACCTTTCACAGGAGTGGTAACATTGATGATATAGTGCCTCATAGTTCCACAATGATGCCCCTTTCACAGGAGTGGTAACATTGATGATAGAGTGCCTCATAGTTCCACAATGATGCCCCTTTCACAGGAGTGGTGACATTGATGATACAGTACCTCATAGTTCCACAATGATGCCCCTTTCACCGGAGTGGTAACATTGATGATAGAGTGCCTCATAGTTCCACAATGATGACCTTTCACAGGAGTGGTAACATTGATGATAGAGTGCCTCATAGTTCCACAATGATGCCCCTTTGACAGGAGTGGTATCATTGATGATAGAGTACCTCATAGTTCCACAATGATGACCTCTCACAGGAGTGGTAACATTGATGATAGAGTGCCTCATAGTTCCACAATGATGACCTTTCACAGGAGTGGTAACATTGATGATAGAGTGCCTCATAGTTCCACAATGATGCCCCTTTCACAGGAGTGGTAACATTGATGATAGAGTGCCTCATAGTTCCACTATGATGACCTTTCACAGGAGTGGTAACATTGATGATAGAGTACCTCATAGTTCCACAATGATGCCCCTCTCACAGGAGTGGTGACATTGATGATAGAGTGCCTCATAGTTCCACAATGATGCCCCTTTCACAGGAGTGGTGACATTGATGATACAGTACCTCATAGTTCCACAATGATAACCTTTCACAGTAGTGGAAACATTGATGATAGAGTGCCTCATAGTTCCACTATGATGACCTTTCACAGGAGTGGAAACATTGATGATAGAGTACCTCATAGTTCCGCAATGATGCCCCTTTCACAGGAGTGGTGACATTGATGATAGAGTGCCTCATAGTTCCACAATGATGACCTTTCACAGGAGTGGTAACATTGATGATAGAGTGCCTCATAGTTCCACAATGATGCTCCTTTCACAGAAGTGGTGACATTGATGATACAGTACCTCATAGTTCCACAATGATGACCTTTCACAGGAGTGGAAACATTGATGATAGAGTGCCTCATAGTTCCACTATGATGACCTTTCACAGGAGTGGTAACATTGATGATAGAGTGCCTCATAGTTCCACAATGATGCCCCTTTCACAGGAGTGGTGACTATGATGATACAGTACCTCATAGTTCCACAATGATGACCTTTCACAGGAGTGGAAACATTGATGATAGAGTACCTCATAGTTCCGCAGTGATGCCCCTTTCACGGGAGTGGTGACATTGATGATAGAGTGCCTCATAGTTCCACAATGATGCCCCTCTCACAGGAGTGGAAACATTGATGATAGAGTGCCTCATAGTTCCACTATGATGACCTTTCACAGGAGTGGAAACATTGATGATAGAGTACCTCATAGTTCCGCAATGATGCCCCTTTCACGGGAGTGGTGAGTTTGATGATAGAGTGCCTCATAGTTCCACAATGATGCCCCTCTCACAGGAGTGGTAACATTAATGATAGAGTGCCTCATAGTTCCACAATGATGCCCCTTTCACAGGAGTGGTAATATTGATGATAGAGTACCTCATAGTTCCACAATGATGACCTCTCAAAGGAGTGGTAACATTGATGATAGAGTGCCTCATAGTTCTACAAAGATGCCCCTCTCACAGGAGTGGTAAAATTGATGATAGAGTGCCTCATAGTTCCACAATGATGCCTCTTTCACAGGAGTGGTGACATTGATGATAGAGTGCCTCATTGTTCCATAATGATGCCCCTTTCACAGGAGTGGTGACATTGATGACAGAGTGCCTCATAGTTCCACTATGATGCCCCTCTCACAGGAGTGGAAACATTGATGATAGAGTGCCTCATAGTTCCACTATGATGCCCCTCTCACAGGAGTGGTGACATTGATGATAGAGTGCCTCATAGTTCCACAATGATGACCTTTCACAGGAGTGGTAACATTGATGATATAGTGCCTCATAGTTCCACAATGATGCCCCTTTCACAGGAGTGGTAACATTGATGATAGAGTGCCTCATAGTTCCACAATGATGCCCCTTTCACAGGAGTGGTGACATTGATGATACAGTACCTCATAGTTCCACAATGATGCCCCTTTCACCGGAGTGGTAACATTGATGATAGAGTGCCTCATAGTTCCACAATGATGACCTTTCACAGGAGTGGTAACATTGATGATAGAGTGCCTCATAGTTCCACAATGATGCCCCTTTCACAGGAGTGGTAACATTGATGATAGAGTGCCTCATAGTTCCACTATGATGACCTTTCACAGGAGTGGAAACAGTGATGATAGAGTGCCTCATAGTTCCAATATTATGACCTTTCACAGGAGTGGTAACATTGATGATAGAGTGCCTCATAGTTCCACAATGATGCCCCTCTCACAGGAGTGGTAACATTGATGATAGAGTGCCTCATAGTTCCACAATGATGACCTTTCACTGGAGTGGTAACATTGATTATAGAGTACCTCATAGTTCCACTATGATGCCCCTCTCACAGGAGTGTTGACATTGATGATAGAGTACCTTATAGTTCCACTATGATGCCCCTTTCACAGGAGTGGTAACATTGATGATAGAGTGCCTCATAGTTCCACAATGATGCCCCTTTCACAGGAGTGGTGACTATGATGATACAGTACCTCATAGTTCCACAATGATGACCTTTCACAGGAGTGGAAACATTGATGATAGAGTAACTCATAATTCCGCAATGATGCCCCTTTCACGGGAGTGGTGACATTGATGATAGAGTGCCTCATAGTTCCACAATGATGCCCCTCTCACAGGAGTGGAAACATTGATGATAGAGTTCCTCATAGTTCCACTATGATGACCTTTCACAGGAGTGGAAACATTGATGATAGAGTACCTCATAGTTCCGCAATGATGCCCCTTTCACGGGAGTGGTGACATTGATGATAGAGTGCCTCATAGTTCCACAATGATGCCCCTCTCACAGGAGTGGTAACATTGATGATAGAGTGCCTCATAGTTCCACAATGATGACCTTTCACTGGAGTGGTAAAATTGATTATAGAGTACCTCATAGTTCCACAATGATGCCCCTTTCACAGGAGTGGTAACATTGATGACAGAGTGCCTCATAGTTCTACTATGATGCCCCTCTCACAGGAGTGGTAACATTGATGATAGAGTGCCCCATAGTTCCACTATGATGCCCCTCTCACAGGAGTGTTGACATTGATGATAGGGTACCTTATAGTTCCACTATGATGCCCCTTTCACAGGAGTGGTAACATTGATGATAGAGTGCCTCATAGTTCCACAATGATGCCTCTTTCACAGGAGTGGTGACATTGATGATAGAGTGCCTCATTGTTCCATAATGATGCCCCTTTCACAGGAGTGGTGACATTGATGACAGAGTGCCTCATAGTTCCACTATGATGCCCCTCTCACAGGAGTGGTAACATTGATGATAGAGTGCCTCATAGTTCCACTATGATGCCCCTCTCACAGGAGTGGTGAAATTGATGATAGAGTGCCTCATAGTTCCACAATGATGACCTTTCACAGGAGTGGTAACATTGATGATATAGTGCCTCATAGTTCCACAATGATGCCCCTTTCACAGGAGTGGTAACATTGATGATAGAGTGCCTCATAGTTCCACAATGATGCCCCTTTCACAGGAGTGGTGACATTGATGATACAGTACCTCATAGTTCCACAATGATGCCCCTTTCACCGGAGTGGTAACATTGATGATAGAGTGCCTCATAGTTCCACAATGATGACCTTTCACAGGAGTGGTAACATTGATGATAGAGTGCCTCATAGTTCCACAATGATGCCCCTTTCACAGGAGTGGTGACATTGATGATACAGTACCTCATAGTTCCACAATGATGCCCCTTTCACCGGAGTGGTAACATTGATGATAGAGTACCTCATAGTTCCACAATGATGCCCCTCTCACAGGAGTGGTGACATTGATGATAGAGTGCTCTCATAGTTCCACAATGATGCCCCTTTCACAGGAGTGGTAACATTGATGATAGAGTGCCTCATAGTTCCACTATGATGACCTTTCACAGGAGTGGAAACATTGATGATAGAGTGCCTCATAGTTCCAATATGATGACCTTTCACAGGAGTGGTAACATTGATGATAGAGTGCCTCATAGTTCCACAATGATGCCCCTTTCACCGGAGTGGTAACATTGATGATAGAGTGCCTCATAGTTCCACAATGATGACCTTTCACAGGAGTGGTAACATTGATGATAGAGTACCTCATATTTCCACAATGATGCCCCTTTCACAGGAGTGGTAACATTGATGACAGAGTGCCTCATATTTCCACAATGATGCCCCTTTCACAGGAGTGGTAACATTGATGACAGAGTGCCTCATAGTTCCACTATGATGCCCCTCTCACAGGAGTGGTAACATTGATGATAGAGTGCCTCATAGTTCCACTATGATGCCCCTCTCACAGGAGTGGTAACATTGATGATAGAGTGCCTCATAGTTCCACAATGATGCCCCTCTCACAGGTGTGGTAACATTGATGATAGAGTACCTCATGGTTCCACAATGATGACCTCTCACAGGAGTGGTAACATTGATGATAGAGTGCCTCATAGTTCCACAATGATGCCCCTCTCACAGGAGTGGTAACATTGATGATAGAGTGCCTCATATTTCCACAATGATGCCCCTTTCACAGGAGTGGTAACATTGATGACAGAGTGCCTCATAGTTCCACTATGATGCCCCTCTCACAGGAGTGGTAACATTGATGATAGAGTGCCTCATAGTTCCACTATGATGCCCCTCTCACAGGAGTGTTGACATTGATGATAGAGTACCTTATAGTTCCACTATGATGCCCCTTTCACAGGAGTGGTAACATTGATGATAGAGTGCCTCATAGTTCCACAATGATGCCCCTTTCACAGGAGTGGTGACTATGATGATACAGTACCTCATAGTTCCACAATGATGACCTTTCACAGGAGAGGAAACATTGATGATAGAGTACCTCATAGTTCCGCAATGATGCCCCTTTCACGGGAGTGGTGACATTGATGATAGAGTGCCTCATAGTTCCACAATGATGCCCCTCTCACAGGAGTGGAAACATTGATGATAGAGTGCCTCATAGTTCCACTATGATGACCTTTCACAGGAGTGGAAACATTGATGATAGAGTACCTCATAGTTCCGCAATGATGCCCCTTTCACGGGAGTGGTGACATTGATGATAGAGTGCCTCATAGTTCCACAATGATGCCCCTCTCACAGGAGTGGTAACATTGATGATAGAATGCCTCATAGTTCCACAATGATGACCTTTCACTGGAGTGGTAACATTGATTATAGAGTACCTCATAGTTCCACAATGATGCCCCTTTCACAGGAGTGGTAAAATTGATGATAGAGTACCTCATAGTTCCACAATGATGACCTCTCAAAGGAGTGGTAACATTGATGATAGAGTGCCTCATAGTTCTACAAAGATGCCCCTCTCACAGGAGTGGTAACATTGATGATAGAGTGCCTCATAGTTCCACAATGATGCCTCTTTCACAGGAGTGGTGACATTGATGATAGAGCGCCTCATAGTTCCATAATGATGTCCCTTTCACAGGAGTGGTGACATTGATGACAGAGTGCCTCATAGTTCCTCTATGATGCCCCTCTCACAGGAGTGGTGACATTGATGATAGAGTGCCTCATAGTTCCACAATGATGACCTTTCACAGGAGTGGTAACATTGATGATAGAGAGCCTCATAGTTCCACAATGATGCCCCTTTCACAGGAGTGGTAACATTGATGATATAGTGCCTCATAGTTCCACAATGATGCCCCTTTCACAGGAGTGGTAACATTGATGATAGAGTGCCTCATAGTTCCACAATGATGACCTTTCACAGGAGTGGTAACATTGATTATAGAGTACCTCATAGTTCCACAATGATGCCCCTTTCACAGGAGTGGTATCATTGATGATAGAGTACCTCATAGTTCCACAATGATGACCTCTCACAGGAGTGGTAACATTGATGATAGAGTGCCTCATAGTTCCACAATGATGACCTTTCACAGGAGTGGTAACATTGATGATAGAGTGCCTCATAGTTCCACTATGATGACCTTTCACAGGAGTGGTAACATTGATGATAGAGTACCTCATAGTTCCACAATGATGCCCCTCTCACAGGAGTGGTGACATTGATGATAGAGTGCCTCATAGTTCCACAATGATGCCCCTTTCACAGGAGTGGTGACATTGATGATACAGTACCTCATAGTTCCACAATGATGACCTTTCACAGTAGTGGAAACATTGATGATAGAGTGCCTCATAGTTCCACTATGATGACCTTTCACAGGAGTGGAAACATTGATGATAGAGTACCTCATAGTTCCGCAATGATGCCCCTTTCACAGGAGTGGTGACATTGATGATAGAGTGCCTCATAGTTCCACAATGATGACCTTTCACAGGAGTGGTAACATTGATGATAGAGTGCCTCATAGTTCCACAATGATGCTCCTTTCACAGAAGTGGTGACATTGATGATACAGTACCTCATAGTTCCACAATGATGACCTTTCACAGGAGTGGAAACATTGATGATAGAGTGCCTCATAGTTCCACTATGATGACCTTTCACAGGAGTGGTAACATTGATGATAGAGTGCCTCATAGTTCCACAATGATGCCCCTTTCACAGGAGTGGTGACTATGATGATACAGTACCTCATAGTTCCACAATGATGACCTTTCACAGGAGTGGAAACATTGATGATAGAGTACCTCATAGTTCCGCAATGATGCCCCTTTCACGGGAGTGGTGAGTTTGATGATAGAGTGCCTCATAGTTCCACAATGATGCCCCTCTCACAGGAGTGGTAACATTAATGATAGAGTGCCTCATAGTTCCACAATGATGCCCCTTTCACAGGAGTGGTAATATTGATGATAGAGTACCTCATAGTTCCACAATGATGACCTCTCAAAGGAGTGGTAACATTGATGATAGAGTGCCTCATAGTTCTACAAAGATGCCCCTCTCACAGGAGTGGTAAACTTGATGATAGGGTGCCTCATAGTTCCACAATGATGCCTCTTTCACAGGAGTGGTGACATTGATGATAGAGTGCCTCATTGTTCCATAATGATGCCCCTTTCACAGGAGTGGTGACATTGATGACAGAGTGCCTCATAGTTCCACTATGATGCCCCTCTCACAGGAGTGGAAACATTGATGATAGAGTGCCTCATAGTTCCACTATGATGCCCCTCTCACAGGAGTGGTGACATTGATGATAGAGTGCCTCATAGTTCCACAATGATGACCTTTCACAGGAGTGGTAACATTGATGATATAGTGCCTCATAGTTCCACAATGATGCCCCTTTCACAGGAGTGGTAACATTGATGATAGAGTGCCTCATAGTTCCACAATGATGCCCCTTTCACAGGAGTGGTGACATTGATGATACAGTACCTCATAGTTCCACAATGATGCCCCTTTCACCGGAGTGGTAACATTGATGATAGAGTGCCTCATAGTTCCACAATGATGACCTTTCACAGGAGTGGTAACATTGATGATAGAGTGCCTCATAGTTCCACAATGATGTCCCTTTCACAGGAGTGGTGACATTGATGATACAATACCTCATAGTTCCACAATGATGCCCCTTTCACCGGAGTGGTAACATTGATGATAGAGTACCTCATAGTTCCACAATGATGCCCCTCTCACAGGAGTGGTGACATTGATGATAGAGTGCTCTCATAGTTCCACAATGATGCCCCTTTCACAGGAGTGGTAACATTGATGATAGAGTGCCTCATAGTTCCACTATGATGACCTTTCACAGGAGTGGAAACAGTGATGATAGAGTGCCTCATAGTTCCAATATTATGACCTTTCACAGGAGTGGTAACATTGATGATATAGTGCCTCATAGTTCCACAATGATGCCCCTTTCACAGGAGTGGTAACATTGATGATAGAGTGCCTCATAGTTCCACAATGATGACCTTTCACAGGAGTGGTAACATTGATTATAGAGTACCTCATAGTTCCACAATGATGCCCCTTTGACAGGAGTGGTATCATTGATGATAGAGTACCTCATAGTTCCACAATGATGACCTCTCACAGGAGTGGTAACATTGATGATAGAGTGCCTCATAGTTCCACAATGATGACCTTTCACAGGAGTGGTAACATTGATGATAGAGTGCCTCATAGTTCCACAATGATGCCCCTTTCACAGGAGTGGTAACATTGATGATAGAGTGCCTCATAGTTCCACTATGATGACCTTTCACAGGAGTGGTAACATTGATGATAGAGTACCTCATAGTTCCACAATGATGCCCCTCTCACAGGAGTGGTGACATTGATGATAGAGTGCCTCATAGTTCCACAATGATGCCCCTTTCACAGGAGTGGTGACATTGATGATACAGTACCTCATAGTTCCACAATGATAACCTTTCACAGTAGTGGAAACATTGATGATAGAGTGCCTCATAGTTCCACTATGATGACCTTTCACAGGAGTGGAAACATTGATGATAGAGTACCTCATAGTTCCGCAATGATGCCCCTTTCACAGGAGTGGTGACATTGATGATAGAGTGCCTCATAGTTCCACAATGATGACCTTTCACAGGAGTGGTAACATTGATGATAGAGTGCCTCATAGTTCCACAATGATGCTCCTTTCACAGAAGTGGTGACATTGATGATACAGTACCTCATAGTTCCACAATGATGACCTTTCACAGGAGTGGAAACATTGATGATAGAGTGCCTCATAGTTCCACTATGATGACCTTTCACAGGAGTGGTAACATTGATGATAGAGTGCCTCATAGTTCCACAATGATGCCCCTTTCACAGGAGTGGTGACTATGATGATACAGTACCTCATAGTTCCACAATGATGACCTTTCACAGGAGTGGAAACATTGATGATAGAGTACCTCATAGTTCCGCAGTGATGCCCCTTTCACGGGAGTGGTGACATTGATGATAGAGTGCCTCATAGTTCCACAATGATGCCCCTCTCACAGGAGTGGAAACATTGATGATAGAGTGCCTCATAGTTCCACTATGATGACCTTTCACAGGAGTGGAAACATTGATGATAGAGTACCTCATAGTTCCGCAATGATGCCCCTTTCACGGGAGTGGTGAGTTTGATGATAGAGTGCCTCATAGTTCCACAATGATGCCCCTCTCACAGGAGTGGTAACATTAATGATAGAGTGCCTCATAGTTCCACAATGATGCCCCTTTCACAGGAGTGGTAATATTGATGATAGAGTACCTCATAGTTCCACAATGATGACCTCTCAAAGGAGTGGTAACATTGATGATAGAGTGCCTCATAGTTCTACAAAGATGCCCCTCTCACAGGAGTGGTAAAATTGATGATAGAGTGCCTCATAGTTCCACAATGATGCCTCTTTCACAGGAGTGGTGACATTGATGATAGAGTGCCTCATTGTTCCATAATGATGCCCCTTTCACAGGAGTGGTGACATTGATGACAGAGTGCCTCATAGTTCCACTATGATGCCCCTCTCACAGGAGTGGAAACATTGATGATAGAGTGCCTCATAGTTCCACTATGATGCCCCTCTCACAGGAGTGGTGACATTGATGATAGAGTGCCTCATAGTTCCACAATGATGACCTTTCACAGGAGTGGTAACATTGATGATATAGTGCCTCATAGTTCCACAATGATGCCCCTTTCACAGGAGTGGTAACATTGATGATAGAGTGCCTCATAGTTCCACAATGATGCCCCTTTCACAGGAGTGGTGACATTGATGATACAGTACCTCATAGTTCCACAATGATGCCCCTTTCACCGGAGTGGTAACATTGATGATAGAGTGCCTCATAGTTCCACAATGATGACCTTTCACAGGAGTGGTAACATTGATGATAGAGTGCCTCATAGTTCCACAATGATGCCCCTTTCACAGGAGTGGTAACATTGATGATAGAGTGCCTCATAGTTCCACTATGATGACCTTTCACAGGAGTGGAAACAGTGATGATAGAGTGCCTCATAGTTCCAATATTATGACCTTTCACAGGAGTGGTAACATTGATGATAGAGTGCCTCATAGTTCCACAATGATGCCCCTCTCACAGGAGTGGTAACATTGATGATAGAGTGCCTCATAGTTCCACAATGATGACCTTTCACTGGAGTGGTAACATTGATTATAGAGTACCTCATAGTTCCACTATGATGCCCCTCTCACAGGAGTGTTGACATTGATGATAGAGTACCTTATAGTTCCACTATGATGCCCCTTTCACAGGAGTGGTAACATTGATGATAGAGTGCCTCATAGTTCCACAATGATGCCCCTTTCACAGGAGTGGTGACTATGATGATACAGTACCTCATAGTTCCACAATGATGACCTTTCACAGGAGTGGAAACATTGATGATAGAGTAACTCATAATTCCGCAATGATGCCCCTTTCACGGGAGTGGTGACATTGATGATAGAGTGCCTCATAGTTCCACAATGATGCCCCTCTCACAGGAGTGGAAACATTGATGATAGAGTTCCTCATAGTTCCACTATGATGACCTTTCACAGGAGTGGAAACATTGATGATAGAGTACCTCATAGTTCCGCAATGATGCCCCTTTCACGGGAGTGGTGACATTGATGATAGAGTGCCTCATAGTTCCACAATGATGCCCCTCTCACAGGAGTGGTAACATTGATGATAGAGTGCCTCATAGTTCCACAATGATGACCTTTCACTGGAGTGGTAACATTGATTATAGAGTACCTCATAGTTCCACAATGATGCCCCTTTCACAGGAGTGGTAAAATTGATGATAGAGTACCTCATAGTTCCACAATGATGACCTCTCAAAGGAGTGGTAACATTGATGATAGAGTGCCTCATAGTTCTACAAAGATGCCCCTCTCACAGGAGTGGTAACATTGATGATAGAGTGCCTCATAGTTCCACAATGATGCCTCTTTCACAGGAGTGGTGACATTGATGATAGAGTGCCTCATAGTTCCATAATGATGTCCCTTTCACAGGAGTGGTGACATTGATGACAGAGTGCCTCATAGTTCCACTATGATGCCCCTCTCACAGGAGTGGTAACATTGATGATAGAGTGCCTCATAGTTCCACTATGATGCCCCTCTCACAGGAGTGGTGACATTGATGATAGAGTGCCTCATAGTTCCACAATGATGACCTTTCACAGGAGTGGAAACATTGATGATAGAGTGCCTCATAGTTCCACTATGATGACCTTTCACAGGAGTGGTAACATTGATGATAGAGTGCCTCATAGTTCCACAATGATGCCCCTTTCACAGGAGTGGTAACATTGATGATAGAGTGCCTCATAGTTCCACAACGATGCCCCTTTCACAGGAGTGGTGACTATGATGATACAGTACCTCATAGTTCCACAATGATGACCTTTCACAGGAGTGGAAACATTGATGATAGAGTACCTCATAGTTCCGCAATGATGCCCCTTTCACGGGAGTGGTGACATTGATGATAGAGTGAAATGGCCAAGAAAATCTTCAGCAACCAAAGCCCTCAATGTATTACATTGGCTGCCTATAACCAAAAGGGTCCTCCACAAAGTATTGACAATCACCTTTCGCGCTGTACATAATTCAGGCCCCATGTACCTAAGAAAAAAATTTGTCAAATACTGTCCAAATCGCACACTACGGTCTTCAAATGCTAATCTTTTGACCATTCCAAGTTTCAGACTCAAAACCCGCGGGGTAAATCCCTAGCGGTATTGGGTGCCAAAGCATGGAATGCGCTCCCCCCTCCATTAAGAGCTCTGGACAAGGAATCTGATTTCCGTAAACAACTGAAAACCTGGATTTACAACCTTCCAGACTCAATGGCCAGAGCACTGGTATGACTCCGGTTTCGGTCTCCTTAAGCAGTAAGGTAACCTATTTCATCTGGTTGACCCTTTATTGGCGCCGAGATGCTCCCTGGAGCGATTGCTAGCGCGGTATAAATGGACCTTACATTTACATTTACATTTACAGAGTGCCTCATAGTTCCACAATGATGCCCCTTTCTCAGGAGTGGTGTCATTGATGATACAGTGCCTCATAGTTCCACAATGATGACCTTTCACAGGAGTGGTAACATTGATGATAGAGTACCTCATAGTTCCACAATGATGACCTTTCACAGGAGTGGTAACATTGATTATAGAGTACCTCATAGTTCCACAATGATGCCCCTTTCACAGGAGTGGTAACATTGATGATAGAGTACCTCATAGTTCCACAATGATGACCTCTCACAGGAGTGGTAACATTGATGATAGAGTGCCTCATAGTTCCACAATGATGGCCTTTCACAGGAGTGGTACCATTGATGATAGAGTGCCTCATAGTTCCACAATGATGCCCCTTTCACAGGAGTGGTAACATTGATGATAGAGTGCCTCATAGTTCCACTATGATGACCTTTCACAGGAGTGGTAACATTGATGATAGAGTACCTCATAGTTCCACAATGATGCCCCTCTCACAGGAGTGGTGACATTGATGATAGAGTGCCTCATAGTTCCACAATGATGCCCCTTTCACAGGAGTGGTGACATTGATGATACAGTACCTCATAGTTCCACAATGATGACCTTTCACAGTAGTGGAAACATTGATGATAGAGTGCCTCATAGTTCCACTATGATGACCTTTCACAGGAGTGGTAACATTGATTATAGAGTACCTCATAGTTCCACAATGATGCCCCTTTCACAGGAGTGGTAACATTGATGATAGAGTGCCTCATAGTTCCACAATGATGCCCCTTTCACAGAAGTGGTGACATTGATGATACAGTACCTCATAGTTTCACAATGATGACCTTTCACAGGAGTGGAAACATTGATGATAGAGTGCCTCATAGTTCCACTATGATGACCTTATACAGGAGTGGTAACATTGATGATAGAGTGCCTCATAGTTCCACAATGATGCCCCTTTCCCAGGAGTGCTGACTATGATGATACAATACCTCATAGTTCCACAAAGATGACCTTTCACAGGAGTGGAAACATTGATGATAGAGTACCTCATAGTTCCACTATGATGCCCCTCTCACAGGAGTGGTGACTATGATGATACAATACCTCATAGTTCCACAAAGATGACCTTTCACAGGAGTGGAAACATTGATGATAGAGTACCTCATAGTTCCACTATGATGCCCCTCTCACAGGAGTGGTGACATTGATGATAGAGTGCCTCATAGTTCCACAATGATGCCCCTCTCACAGGAGTGGAAACATTGATGATAGAGTGCCTCATAGTTCCACTATGATGACCTTTCACAGGAGTGGTAACATTGATGATAGAGTGCCTCATAGTTCCACAATGATGACCTTTCACTGGAGTGGTAACATTGATTATAGAGTACCTCATAGTTCCACAATGATGCCCCTTTCACAGGAGTGGTAATATTGATGATAGAGTACCTCATAGTTCCACAATGATGACCTCTCAAAGGAGTGGTAACATTGATGATAGAGTGCCTCATAGTTCTACAAAGATGCCCCTCTCACATGAGTGGTAACATTGATGATAGAGTGCCTCATAGTTCCACAATGATGCCTCTTTCACAGGAGTGGTGGCATTGATGATAGAGTGCCTCATAGTTCCATAATGATGTCCCTTTCACAGGAGTGGTGACATTGATGACAGAGTGCCTCATAGTTCCACTATGATGCCCCTCTCACAGGAGTGGTGGCATTGATGATAGAGTGCCTCATAGTTCCATAATGATGTCCCTTTCACAGGAGTGGTGACATTGATGACAGAGTGCCTCATAGTTCCACTATGATGCCCCTCTCACAGGAGTGGTAACATTGATGATAGAGTGCCTCATAGTTCCACTATGATGCCCCTCTCACAGGAGTGGTGACATTGATGATAGAGTGACAGGAGTGGTAACATTGATGATATAGTGCCTCATAGTTCCACAATGATGCCCCTTTCACAGGAGTGGTAACATTGATGATAGAGTGCCTCATAGTTCCACAATGATGACCTTTCACAGGAGTGGTAACATTGATGATAGAGCGCCTCATAGTTCCACAATGATGCCCCTTTCACAGGAGTGGTGACATTGATGATACAGTACCTCATAGTTCCACAATGATGCCCCTCTCACAGGAGTGGTGACATTGATGATAGAGTGCTCTCATAGTTCCACAATGATGCCCCTTTCACAGGAGTGGTAACATTGATGATAGAGTGCCTCATAGTTCCACTATGATGACCTTTCACAGGAGTGGAAACATTGATGATAGAGTGCCTCATAGTTCCACTATGATGACCTTTCACAGGAGTGGTAACATTGATGATAGAGTGCCTCATAGTTCCACAATGATGCCTCTTTCATCGGAGTGGTAACATTGATGATAGAGTGCCTCATAGTTCCACAATGATGACCTTTCACAGGAGTGGTAACATTGATGATAGAGTGCCTCATAGTTCCACTATGATGCCCCTCTCACAGGAGTGTTGACATTGATGATAGAGTACCTTATAGTTCCACTATGATGCCCCTTTCACAGGAGTGGTAACATTGATGATAGAGTGCCTCATAGTTCCACAATGATGCCCCTTTCACAGGAGTGGTGACTATGATGATACAGTACCTCATAGTTCCACAATGATGACCTTTCACAGGAGTGGAAACATTGATGATAGAGTACCTCATAGTTCCGCAATGATGCCCCTTTCACGGGAGTGGTGACATTGATGATAGAGTGCCTCATAGTTCCACAATGATGACCTTTCACAGGAGTGGAAACATTGATGATAGAGTGCCTCATAGTTCCACTATGATGACCTTTCACAGGAGTGGAAACATTGATGATAGAGTGCCTCATAGTTCCACGATGATGCCCCTCTCACAGGAGTGGTAACATTGATGATAGAGTGCCTCATAGTTCCACAATGATGCCTCTTTCACAGGAGTGGAAACATTGATGATAGAGTGCCTCATAGTTCCACGATGATGCCCCTCTCACAGGAGTGGTAACATTGATGATAGAGTGCCTCATAGTTCCACAATGATGCCTCTTTCACAGGAGTGGTGACATTGATTATAGAGTACCTCATAGTTCCACAATGATGACCTCTCAAAGGAGTGGTAACATTGATGATAGAGTGCCTCATAGTTCTACAAAGATGCCCATCTCACAGGAGTGGTAACATTGATGATAGAGTGCCTCATAGTTCCACAATGATGCCTCTTTCACAGGAGTGGTAACATTGATGATTGAGTGCCTCATAGTTCCATAATGATGTCCCTTTCACAGGAGTGGTGACATTGATGACAGAGTGCCTCATAGTTCCACTATGATGCCCCTCTCACAGGAGTGGTAACATTGATGATTGAGTGCCTCATAGTTCCACTATGATGCCCCTCTCACAGGAGTGGTGACATTGATGATATAGTGCCTCATAGTTCCACAATGATGCCCCTTTCACAGGAGTGGTAACATTGATGATAGAGTGCCTCATAGTTACACAATGATGCCCCTTTCACAGGAGTGGTAACATTGATGATATAGTGCCTCATAGTTCCACAATGATGCCCCTTTCACAGGAGTGGAAACATTGATGATAGAGTGCCTCATAGTTACACAATGATGCCCCTTTCACAGGAGTGGTGACATTGATGATACAGTACCTCATAGTTCCATATGATGACCTTTCACAGGAGTGGAAACATTGATGATAGAGTGCCTCATAGTTCCACTATGATGACCTTTCACAGGAGTGGTAACATTGATGATAGAGTGCCTCATAGTTCCACAATGATGCCCCTTTCACAGGAGTGGTAACATTGATGATAGAGTGCCTCATAGTTCCACAATGATGCCCCTTTCACAGGAGTGGTGACTATGATGATACAGTACCTCATAGTTCCACAATGATGACCTTTCACAGGAGTGGAAACATTGATGATAGAGTACCTCATAGTTCCGCAATGATGCCCCTTTCACGGGAGTAGTGACATTGATGATAGAGTGCCTCATAGTTCCACAATGATGCCCCTCTCACAGGAGTGGTGACATTGATGATAGAGTGCCTCATAGTTCCACAATGATGACCTTTCACAGGAGTGGTAACATTGATGATAGAGTACCTCATAGTTCCACAATGATGCCCCTCTCACAGGAGTGGTGACATTGATGATAGAGTGCTCTCATAGTTCCACTATGATGCCCCTCTCACAGGAGTGGTAACATTAATGATAGAGTGCCTCATAGTTCCACAATGATGCCCCTCTCACAGGAGTGGTAACATTGATGATAGAGTACCTCATAGTTCCACAATGATGACCTCTCACAGGAGTGGTAACATTGATGATAGAGTGCCTCATAGTTCCACAATGATGCCCCTCTCACAGGAGTGGTAACATTGATGATAGAGTGCCTCATATTTCCACAATGATGCCCCTTTCACAGGAGTGGTAACATTGATGACAGAGTGCCTCATAGTTCCACTATGATGCCCCTCTCACAGGAGTGGTAACATTGATGATAGAGTACCTCATAGTTCCACTATGGTGCCCCTCTCCCAGGAGTGGTAACATTGATGATAGAGTGCCTCATAGTTCCACAATGATGCCCCTCTCACAGGAAAGGAAACATTGATGATAGAGTGCCTCATAGTTCCACAATGATGCCATTCTCACTGGAGTGGTAACATTGATGATAGAGTGCCTCATAGTTCCACAATGATGACATTTCACAGGAGTGGTAACATTGATGATAGAGTACCTCATAGTTCCACAATGATGACCTTTCACAGGAGTGGTAACATTGATGATAGAGTACCTTATAGTTCCACTATGATGCCCCTTTCACAGGAGTGGTAACATTGATGATAGAGTGCCTCATAGTTCCACTATGATGCCCCTTTCACAGGAGTGGTAACATTGATGATAGAGTGCCTCATAGTTCCACAATGATGCCCCTCTCACAGGAGTGGTAACATTGATGATAGAGTGCCTCATAGTTCCACAATGATGCCCCTCTCACAGGAGTGGTAACATTGATGATAGAGTGCCTCATAGTTCCACAATGATGCCCCTCTCACGGGAGTGGTAACATTGATGATAGAGTGCCTCATAGTTCCACAATGATTACCTTTCACAGGAGTGGTAACATTGATGATAGAGTGCCTCATAGTTCCACTATGATGCCCCTCTCACAGGAGTGGTAACATTGATGATAGAGTGCCTCATAGTTCCACAATGATGACCTTTCACAGGAGTGGTAACATTGATGATAGAGTGCCTCATAGTTCCACTATGATGCCCCTTTCACAGGAGTGGTAACATTGATGATAGAGTACCTCATAGTTCCACAATGATGACCTTTCACAGGAGTGGAAACATTGATGATAGAGTGCCTCATTGTTCCACTATGATGACCTTTCACAGGAGTGGTAACATTGATGATAGAGTGCCTCATAGTTCCACAATGATGCCCCTTTCACAGGAGTGGTGACTATGATGATACAGTACCTCATAGTTCCACAATGATGACCTTTCACAGGAGTGGAAACATTGATGATAGAGTACCTCATAGTTCCACTATGATGCCCCTCTCACAGGAGTGGTGACATTGATGATAGAGTGCCTCATAGTTCCACAATGATGCCCCTCTCACAGGAGTGGAAACATTGATGATAGAGTGCCTCATAGTTCCACTATGATGACCTTTCACAGGAGTGGAAACATTGATGATAGAGTACCTCACAGTTCCGCAATGATGCCCCTTTCACAGGAGTGGTGACATTGATGATAGAGTGCCTCATAGTTCCACAATGATGCCCCTCTCACAGGAGTGGTAACATTGATGATAGAGTGCCTCATAGTTCCACAATGATGACCTTTCACTGGAGTGGTAACATTGATTATAGAGTACCTCATAGTTCCACAATGATGCCCCTTTCACAGGAGTGGTAATATTGATGATAGAGTACCTCATAGTTCCACAATGATGACCTCTCAAAGGAGTGGTAACATTGATGATAGAGTGCCTCATAGTTCTACAAAGATGCCCCTCTCACAGGAGTGGTAACATTGATGATAGAGTGCCTCATAGTTCCACAATGATGCCTCTTTCACAGGAGTGGTGACATTGATGATAGAGTGCCTCATAGTTCCATAATGATGCCCCTTTCACAGGAGTGGTGACATTGATGACAGAGTGCCTCATAGTTCCACTATGATGCCCCTTTCACAGGAGTGGTAACATTGATGATAGAGTGCCTCATAGTTCCACAATGATGCCCCTCTCACAGGAGTGGTAACATTGATGACAGAGTACCTCATAGTTCCACTATGGTGCCCCTCTCCCAGGAGTGGTAACATTGATGATAGAGTGCCTCATAGTTCCACAATGATGCCCCTCTCACAGGAGTGGAAAGTTTGATGATAGAGTGCCTCATAGTTCCACAATGATGCCCCTCTCACTGGTAGCATTGATGATAGAGTGCCTCATAGTTCCACAATGATGACATTTCACAGGAGTGGTAACATTGATGATAGAGTACCTCATAGTTCCACAATGATGACCTTTCACAGGAGTGGTAACATTGATGATAGAGTACCTTATAGTTCCACTATGATGCCCCTTTCACAGGAGTGGTAACATTGATGATAGAGTGCCTCATAGTTCCACAATGATGCCCCTTTCACAGGAGTGGTGACATTGATGATACAGTACCTCATAGTTCCACAATGATGCCCCTTTCACCGGAGTGGTAACATTGATGATAGAGTACCTCATAGTTCCACAATGATGCCCCTCTCACAGGAGTGGTGACATTGATGATAGAGTGCTCTCATAGTTCCACAATGATGCCCCTTTCACAGGAGTGGTAACATTGATGATAGAGTGCCTCATAGTTCCACTATGATGACCTTTCACAGGAGTGGAAAATTTGATGATAGAGTGCCTCATAGTTCCACTATGATGACCTTTCACAGGAGTGGTAACATTGATGATAGAGTGCCTCATAGTTCCACAATGATGCCCCTTTCATCGGAGTGGTAACATTGATGATAGAGGGCCTCATAGTTCCACAATGATGACCTTTCGCAGGAGTGGTAACATTGATGACAGAGTGCCTCATAGTTCCACTATGATGCCCCTCTCACAGGAGTGGTAACATTGATGATAGAGTGCCTCATAGTTCCACTATGATGCCCCTCTCACAGGAGTGTTGACATTGATGATAGAGTACCTTATAGTTCCACTATGATGCCCCTTTCACAGGAGTGGTAACATTGATGATAGAGTGCCTCATAGTTCCACAATGATGCCCCTTTCACAGGAGTGGTGACTATGATGATACAGTACCTCATAGTTCCACAATGATGACCTTTCACAGGAGTGGAAACATTGATGATAGAGTACCTCATAGTTCCGCAATGATGCCCCTTTCACGGGAGTGGAAACATTGATGATAGAGTGCCTCATAGTTCCACTATGATGACCTTTCACAGGAGTGGAAACATTGATGATAGAGTGCCTCATAGTTCCACGATGATGCCCCTCTCACAGGAGTGGTAACATTGATGATAGAGTGCCTCATAGTTCCACAATGATGACCTTTCACTGGAGTGGTAACATTGATTATAGAGTACCTCATAGTTCCACAATGATGACCTCTCAAAGGAGTGGTAACATTGATGATAGAGTGCCTCATAGTTCTACAAAGATGCCCCTCTCACAGGAGTGGTAACATTGATGATAGAGTGCCTCATAGTTCCACAATGATGCCTCTTTCACAGGAGTGGTGACATTGATGATAGAGTGCCTCATAGTTCCATAATGATGTCCCTTTCACAGGAGTGGTGACATTGATGACAGAGTGCCTCATAGTTCCACTATGATGCCCCTCTCACAGGAGTGGTAACATTGATGATTGAGTGCCTCATAGTTCCACTATGATGCCCCTCTCACAGGAGTGGTGACATTGATGATAGAGTGCCTCATAGTTCCACAATGATGACCTTTCACAGGAGTGGTAACATTGATGATAGAGTGCCTCTTAGTTCCACAATGATGCCCCTTTCACAGGAGTGGTAACATTGATGATATAGTGCCTCATAGTTCCACAATGATGCCCCTTTCACAGGAGTGGTAACATTGATGATAGAGTGCCTCATAGTTACACAATGATGCCCCTTTCACAGGAGTGGTGACATTGATGATACAGTACCTCATAGTTCCACAATGATGACCTTTCACAGGAGTGGAAACATTGATGATAGAGTGCCTCATAGTTCCACTATGATGACCTTTCACAGGAGTGGTAACATTGATGATAGAGTGCCTCATAGTTCCACAATGATGCCCCTTTCACAGGAGTGGTAACATTGATGATAGAGTGCCTCATAGTTCCACAATGATGCCCCTTTCACAGGAGTGGTGACACTATGATGATACAGTACCTCATAGTTCCACAATGATGACCTTTCACAGGAGTGGAAACATTGATGATAGAGTACCTCATAGTTCCACAATGATGACCTTTCACAGGAGTGGAAACATTGATGATAGAGTACCTCATAGTTCCACAATGATGCCCCTCTCACAGGAGTGGTGACATTGATGATAGAGTGCTCTCATAGTTCCACAATGATGCCCCTTTCACATGAGTGGTAACATTGATGATAGAGTGCCTCATAGTTCCACTATGATGACCTTTCACAGGAGTGGAAACATTGATGATAGAGTGCCTCATAGTTCCAATATGATGACCTTTCACAGGAGTGGTAACATTGATGATAGAGTGCCTCATAGTTCCACAATGATGCCCCTTTCACCGGAGTGGTAACATTGATGATAGAGTGCCTCATAGTTCCACAATGATGACCTTTCACAGGAGTGGTAACATTGATGATAGAGTACCTCATAGTTCCACAATGATGCCCCTCTCACAGGAGTGGTGACATTGATGATAGAGTGCTCTCATAGTTCCACTATGATGCCCCTCTCACAGGAGTGGTAACATTGATGATAGAGTGCCTCATAGTTCCACAATGATGCCCCTCTCACAGGTGTGGTAACATTGATGATAGAGTACCTCATGGTTCCACAATGATGACCTCTCACAGGAGTGGTAACATTGGTGATAGAGTGCCTCATAGTTCCACAATGATGCCCCTCTCACAGGAGTGGTAACATTGATGATAGAGTGCCTCATATTTCCACAATGATGCCCCTTTCACAGGAGTGGTAACATTGATGACAGAGTGCCTCATAGTTCTACTATGATGCCCCTCTCACAGGAGTGGTAACATTGATGATAGAGTGCCCCATAGTTCCACTATGATGCCCCTCTCACAGGAGTGTTGACATTGATGATAGAGTACCTTATAGTTCCACTATGATGCCCCTTTCACAGGAGTGGTAACATTGATGATAGAGTGCCTCATAGTTCCACAATGATGCCCCTTTCACAGGAGTGGTGACTATGATGATACAGTACCTCATAGTTCCACAATGATGACCTTTCACAGGAGTGGAAACATTGATGATAGAGTACCTCATAGTTCCGCAATGATGCCCCTTTCACGGGAGTGGTGACATTGATTATAGAGTACCTCATAGTTCCACAATGATGACCTCTCAAAGGAGTGGTAACATTGATGATAGAGTGCCTCATAGTTCTACAAAGATGCCCATCTCACAGGAGTGGTAACATTGATGATAGAGTGCCTCATAGTTCCACAATGATGCCTCTTTCACAGGAGTGGTAACATTGATGATTGAGTGCCTCATAGTTCCATAATGATGTCCCTTTCACAGGAGTGGTGACATTGATGACAGAGTGCCTCATAGTTCCACTATGATGCCCCTCTCACAGGAGTGGTAACATTGATGATTGAGTGCCTCATAGTTCCACTATGATGCCCCTCTCACAGGAGTGGTGACATTGATGATATAGTGCCTCATAGTTCCACAATGATGCCCCTTTCACAGGAGTGGTAACATTGATGATAGAGTGCCTCATAGTTACACAATGATGCCCCTTTCACAGGAGTGGTAACATTGATGATATAGTGCCTCATAGTTCCACAATGATGCCCCTTTCACAGGAGTGGAAACATTGATGATAGAGTGCCTCATAGTTACACAATGATGCCCCTTTCACAGGAGTGGTGACATTGATGATACAGTACCTCATAGTTCCATATGATGACCTTTCACAGGAGTGGAAACATTGATGATAGAGTGCCTCATAGTTCCACTATGATGACCTTTCACAGGAGTGGTAACATTGATGATAGAGTGCCTCATAGTTCCACAATGATGCCCCTTTCACAGGAGTGGTAACATTGATGATAGAGTGCCTCATAGTTCCACAATGATGCCCCTTTCACAGGAGTGGTGACTATGATGATACAGTACCTCATAGTTCCACAATGATGACCTTTCACAGGAGTGGAAACATTGATGATAGAGTACCTCATAGTTCCGCAATGATGCCCCTTTCACGGGAGTAGTGACATTGATGATAGAGTGCCTCATAGTTCCACAATGATGCCCCTCTCACAGGAGTGGTGACATTGATGATAGAGTGCCTCATAGTTCCACAATGATGACCTTTCACAGGAGTGGTAACATTGATGATAGAGTACCTCATAGTTCCACAATGATGCCCCTCTCACAGGAGTGGTGACATTGATGATAGAGTGCTCTCATAGTTCCACTATGATGCCCCTCTCACAGGAGTGGTAACATTGATGATAGAGTGCCTCATAGTTCCACAATGATGCCCCTCTCACAGGAGTGGTAACATTGATGATAGAGTACCTCATAGTTCCACAATGATGACCTCTCACAGGAGTGGTAACATTGATGATAGAGTGCCTCATAGTTCCACAATGATGCCCCTCTCACAGGAGTGGTAACATTGATGATAGAGTGCCTCATATTTCCACAATGATGCCCCTTTCACAGGAGTGGTAACATTGATGACAGAGTGCCTCATAGTTCCACTATGATGCCCCTCTCACAGGAGTGGTAACATTGATGATAGAGTGCCTCATAGTTCCACAATGATGCCCCTCTCACAGGAGTGGTAACATTGATGATAGAGTACCTCATAGTTCCACTATGGTGCCCCTCTCCCAGGAGTGGTAACATTCATGATAGAGTGCCTCATAGTTCCACAATGATGCCCCTCTCACAGGAAAGGAAACATTGATGATAGAGTGCCTCATAGTTCCACAATGATGCCATTCTCACTGGAGTGGTAACATTGATGATAGAGTGCCTCATAGTTCCACAATGATGACATTTCACAGGAGTGGTAACATTGATGATAGAGTACCTCATAGTTCCACAATGATGACCTTTCACAGGAGTGGTAACATTGATGATAGAGTACCTTATAGTTCCACTATGATGCCCCTTTCACAGGAGTGGTAACATTGATGATAGAGTGCCTCATAGTTCCACTATGATGCCCCTTTCACAGGAGTGGTAACATTGATGATAGAGTGCCTCATAGTTCCACAATGATGCCCCTCTCACAGGAGTGGTAACATTGATGATAGAGTGCCTCATAGTTCCACAATGATGCCCCTCTCACAGGAGTGGTAACATTGATGATAGAGTGCCTCATAGTTCCACAATGATGCCCCTCTCACGGGAGTGGTAACATTGATGATAGAGTGCCTCATAGTTCCACAATGATGACCTTTCACAGGAGTGGTAACATTGATGATAGAGTGCCTCATAGTTCCACTATGATGCCCCTCTCACAGGAGTGGTAACATTGATGATAGAGTGCCTCATAGTTCCACAATGATGACCTTTCACAGGAGTGGTAACATTGATGATAGAGTGCCTCATAGTTCCACTATGATGCCCCTTTCACAGGAGTGGTAACATTGATGATAGAGTACCTCATAGTTCCACAATGATGACCTTTCACAGGAGTGGAAACATTGATGATAGAGTGCCTCATTGTTCCACTATGATGACCTTTCACAGGAGTGGTAACATTGATGATAGAGTGCCTCATAGTTCCACAATGATGCCCCTTTCACAGGAGTGGTGACTATGATGATACAGTACCTCATAGTTCCACAATGATGACCTTTCACAGGAGTGGAAACATTGATGATAGAGTACCTCATAGTTCCACTATGATGCCCCTCTCACAGGAGTGGTGACATTGATGATAGAGTGCCTCATAGTTCCACAATGATGCCCCTCTCACAGGAGTGGAAACATTGATGATAGAGTGCCTCATAGTTCCACTATGATGACCTTTCACAGGAGTGGAAACATTGATGATAGAGTACCTCACAGTTCCGCAATGATGCCCCTTTCACAGGAGTGGTGACATTGATGATAGAGTGCCTCATAGTTCCACAATGATGCCCCTCTCACAGGAGTGGTAACATTGATGATAGAGTGCCTCATAGTTCCACAATGATGACCTTTCACTGGAGTGGTAACATTGATTATAGAGTACCTCATAGTTCCACAATGATGCCCCTTTCACAGGAGTGGTAATATTGATGATAGAGTACCTCATAGTTCCACAATGATGACCTCTCAAAGGAGTGGTAACATTGATGATAGAGTGCCTCATAGTTCTACAAAGATGCCCCTCTCACAGGAGTGGTAACATTGATGATAGAGTGCCTCATAGTTCCACAATGATGCCTCTTTCACAGGAGTGGTGACATTGATGATAGAGTGCCTCATAGTTCCATAATGATGCCCCTTTCACAGGAGTGGTGACATTGATGACAGAGTGCCTCATAGTTCCACTATGATGCCCCTTTCACAGGAGTGGTAACATTGATGATAGAGTGCCTCATAGTTCCACAATGATGCCCCTCTCACAGGAGTGGTAACATTGATGACAGAGTACCTCATAGTTCCACTATGGTGCCCCTCTCCCAGGAGTGGTAACATTGATGATAGAGTGCCTCATAGTTCCACAATGATGCCCCTCTCACAGGAGTGGAAATATTGATGATAGAGTGCCTCATAGTTCCACAATGATGCCCCTCTCACTGGTAGCATTGATGATAGAGTGTCTCATAGTTCCACAATGATGACATTTCACAGGAGTGGTAACATTGATGATAGAGTACCTCATAGTTCCACAATGATGACCTTTCACAGGAGTGGTAACATTGATGATAGAGTACCTTATAGTTCCACTATGATGCCCCTTTCACAGGAGTGGTAACATTGATGATAGAGTGCCTCATAGTTCCACAATGATGCCCCTTTCACAGGAGAGGTGACATTGATGATACAGTACCTCATAGTTCCACAATGATGCCCCTTTCACCGGAGTGGTAACATTGATGATAGAGTACCTCATAGTTCCACAATGATGCCCCTCTCACAGGAGTGGTGACATTGATGATAGAGTGCTCTCATAGTTCCACAATGATGCCCCTTTCACAGGAGTGGTAACATTGATGATAGAGTGCCTCATAGTTCCACTATGATGACCTTTCACAGGAGTGGAAAATTTGATGATAGAGTGCCTCATAGTTCCACTATGATGACCTTTCACAGGAGTGGTAACATTGATGATAGAGTGCCTCATAGTTCCACAATGATGCCCCTTTCATCGGAGTGGTAACATTGATGATAGAGGGCCTCATAGTTCCACAATGATGACCTTTCGCAGGAGTGGTAACATTGATGACAGAGTGCCTCATAGTTCCACTATGATGCCCCTCTCACAGGAGTGGTAACATTGATGATAGAGTGCCTCATAGTTCCACTATGATGCCCCTCTCACAGGAGTGTTGACATTGATGATAGAGTACCTTATAGTTCCACTATGATGCCCCTTTCACAGGAGTGGTAACATTGATGATAGAGTGCCTCATAGTTCCACAATGATGCCCCTTTCACAGGAGTGGTGACTATGATGATACAGTACCTCATAGTTCCACAATGATGACCTTTCACAGGAGTGGAAACATTGATGATAGAGTACCTCATAGTTCCGCAATGATGCCCCTTTCACGGGAGTGGTGACATTGATGATAGAGTGCCTCATAGTTCCACAATGATGCCCCTCTCACAGGAGTGGAAACATTGATGATAGAGTGCCTCATAGTTCCACTATGATGACCTTTCACAGGAGTGGAAACATTGATGATAGAGTGCCTCATAGTTCCACGATGATGCCCCTCTCACAGGAGTGGTAACATTGATGATAGAGTGCCTCATAGTTCCACAATGATGACCTTTCACTGGAGTGGTAACATTGATTATAGAGTACCTCATAGTTCCACAATGATGACCTCTCAAAGGAGTGGTAACATTGATGATAGAGTGCCTCATAGTTCTACAAAGATGCCCCTCTCACAGGAGTGGTAACATTGATGATAGAGTGCCTCATAGTTCCACAATGATGCCTCTTTCACAGGAGTGGTGACATTGATGATAGAGTGCCTCATAGTTCCATAATGATGTCCCTTTCACAGGAGTGGTGACATTGATGACAGAGTGCCTCATAGTTCCACTATGATGCCCCTCTCACAGGAGTGGTAACATTGATGATTGAGTGCCTCATAGTTCCACTATGATGCCCCTCTCACAGGAGTGGTGACATTGATGATAGAGTGCCTCATAGTTCCACAATGATGACCTTTCACAGGAGTGGTAACATTGATGATAGAGTGCCTCTTAGTTCCACAATGATGCCCCTTTCACAGGAGTGGTAACATTGATGATATAGTGCCTCATAGTTCCACAATGATGCCCCTTTCACAGGAGTGGTAACATTGATGATAGAGTGCCTCATAGTTACACAATGATGCCCCTTTCACAGGAGTGGTGACATTGATGATACAGTACCTCATAGTTCCACAATGATGACCTTTCACAGGAGTGGAAACATTGATGATAGAGTGCCTCATAGTTCCACTATGATAACCTTTCACAGGAGTGGTAACATTGATGATAGAGTGCCTCATAGTTCCACAATGATGCCCCTTTCACAGGAGTGGTAACATTGATGATAGAGTGCCTCATAGTTCCACAATGATGCCCCTTTCACAGGAGTGGTGACACTATGATGATACAGTACCTCATAGTTCCACAATGATGACCTTTCACAGGAGTGGAAACATTGATGATAGAGTACCTCATAGTTCCACAATGATGACCTTTCACAGGAGTGGAAACATTGATGATAGAGTACCTCATAGTTCCACAATGATGCCCCTCTCACAGGAGTGGTGACATTGATGATAGAGTGCTCTCATAGTTCCACAATGATGCCCCTTTCACATGAGTGGTAACATTGATGATAGAGTGCCTCATAGTTCCACTATGATGACCTTTCACAGGAGTGGAAACATTGATGATAGAGTGCCTCATAGTTCCAATATGATGACCTTTCACAGGAGTGGTAACATTGATGATAGAGTGCCTCATAGTTCCACAATGATGCCCCTTTCACCGGAGTGGTAACATTGATGATAGAGTGCCTCATAGTTCCACAATGATGACCTTTCACAGGAGTGGTAACATTGATGATAGAGTACCTCATAGTTCCACAATGATGCCCCTCTCACAGGAGTGGTGACATTGATGATAGAGTGCTCTCATAGTTCCACTATGATGCCCCTCTCACAGGAGTGGTAACATTGATGATAGAGTGCCTCATAGTTCCACAATGATGCCCCTCTCACAGGTGTGGTAACATTGATGATAGAGTACCTCATGGTTCCACAATGATGGCCTCTCACAGGAGTGGTAACATTGGTGATAGAGTGCCTCATAGTTCCACAATGATGCCCCTCTCACAGGAGTGGTAACATTGATGATAGAGTGCCTCATATTTTCACAATGATGCCCCTTTCACAGGAGTGGTAACATTGATGACAGAGTGCCTCATAGTTCTACTATGATGCCCCTCTCACAGGAGTGGTAACATTGATGATAGAGTGCCCCATAGTTCCACTATGATGCCCCTCTCACAGGAGTGTTGACATTGATGATAGAGTACCTTATAGTTCCACTATGATGCCCCTTTCACAGGAGTGGTAACATTGATGATAGAGTGCCTCATAGTTCCACAATGATGCCCCTTTCACAGGAGTGGTGACTATGATGATACAGTACCTCATAGTTCCACAATGATGACCTTTCACAGGAGTGGAAACATTGATGATAGAGTACCTCATAGTTCCGCAATGATGCCCCTTTCACGGGAGTGGTGACATTGATGATAGAGTGCCTCATAGTTCCACAATGATGCCCCTCTCACAGGAGTGGAAACATTGATGATAGAGTGCCTCATAGTTCCACTATGATGACCTTTCACAGGAGTGGAAACATTGATGATAGAGTACCTCCTAGTTCCGCAATGATGCCCCTTTCACGGGAGTGGTGACATTGATGATAGAGTGCCTCATAGTTCCACAATGATGCCCCTCTCACAGGAGTGGTAACATTGATGATAGAGTGCCTCATAGTTCCACAATGATGACCTTTCACTGGAGTGGTAACATTGATTATAGAGTACCTCATAGTTCCACAATGATGCCCCTTTCACAGGAGTGGTAAAATTGATGATAGAGTACCTCATAGTTCCACAATGATGACCTCTCAAAGGAGTGGTAACATTGATGATAGAGTGCCTCATAGTTCTACAAAGATGCCCCTCTCACAGGAGTGGTAACATTGATGATAGAGTGCCTCATAGTTCCACAATGATGCCTCTTTCACAGGAGTGGTGACATTGATGATAGAGTGCCTCATAGTTCCATAATGATGTCCCTTTCACAGGAGTGGTGACATTGATGACAGAGTGCCTCATAGTTCCACTATGATGCCCCTCTCACAGGAGTGGTGACATTGATGATAGAGTGCCTCATAGTTCCACAATGATGACCTTTCACAGGAGTGGTAACATTGATGATAGAGAGCCTCATAGTTCCACAATGATGCCCCTTTCACAGGAGTGGTAACATTGATGATATAGTGCCTCATAGTTCCACAATGATGCCCCTTTCACAGGAGTGGTAACATTGATGATAGAGTGCCTCATAGTTCCACAATGATGCAACTTTCACAGGAGTGGTGACATTGATGATACAGTACCTCATAGTTCCACAATGATGACCTTTCACAGGAGTGGAAACATTGATGATAGAGTGCCTCATAGTTCCACTATGATGACCTTTCACAGGAGTGGTAACATTGATGATAGAGTGCCTCATAGTTCCACAATGATGCCCCTTTCACAGGAGTGGTAACATTGATGATAGAGTGCCTCATAGTTCCACAATGATGCCCCTTTCACAGGAGTGGTGACTATGATGATACAGTACCTCATAGTTCCACAATGATGACCTTTCACAGGAGTGGAAACATTGATGATAGAGTACCTCATAGTTCCGCAATGATGCCCCTTTCACGGGAGTGGTGACATTGATGATAGAGTGAAATGGCCAAGAAAATCTTCAGCAACCAAAGCCCTCAATGTATTACATTGGCTGCCTATAACCAAAAGGGTCCTCCACAAAGTATTGACAATCACCTTTCGCGCTGTACATAATTCAGGCCCCATGTACCTAAGAAAAAAATGTGTCAAATACTGTCCAAATCGCACACTACGGTCTTCAAATGCTAATCTTTTGCCCATTCCAAGTTTCAGACTCAAAACCCGCGGGGGTAAATCCCTAGCGGTATTGGGTGCCAAAGCATGGAATGCGCTCCGCCCTCCATTAAGAGCTCTGGACAAGGAATCTGATTTCCGTAAACAACTGAAAACCTGGATTTACAACCTTCCAGACTCAATGGCCAGAGCACTGGTATGACTCCGGTTTCGGTCTCCTTAAGCAGTAAGGCAACCTATTTCATCTGGTTGACCCTTTATTGGCGCCGAGATGCTCCCTGGAGCGATTGCTAGCGCGGTATAAATGGACCTTACATTTACATTTACATTTACAGAGTGCCTCATAGTTCCACAATGATGCCCCTCTCACAGGAGTGGTAACATTGATGATAGAGTGCCTCATAGTTCCACAATGATGACCTTTCACAGGAGTGGTAACATTGATGATAGAGTGCCTCATAGTTCCACAATGATGCCCCTTTCACAGGAGTGGTAAGATTGATGATAGAGTGCCTCATAGTTCCACAATGATGCCCCTTTCTCAGGAGTGGTGTCATTGATGATACAGTACCTCATAGTTCCACAATGATGACCTTTCACAGGAGTGGTAACATTGATGATAGAGTACCTCATAGTTCCGCAATGATGCCCCTTTCACGGGAGTGGTGACATTGATGATAGAGTGCCTCATAGTTCCACAATGATGCCCCTCTCACAGGAGTGGTAACATTGATGATAGAGTGCCTCAGAGTTCCACAATGATGACCTTTCACAGGAGTGGTAACATTGATTATAGAGTACCTCATAGTTCCACAATGATGCCCCTTTCATAGGAGTGGTAACATTGATGATAGAGTACCTCATAGTTCCACAATGATGACCTCTCACAGGAGTGGTAACATTGATGATAGAGTGCCTCATAGTTCCACAATGATGGCCTTTCACAGGAGTGGTACCATTGATGATAGAGTGCCTCATAGTTCCACAATGATGCCCCTTTCACAGGAGTGGTAACATTGATGATAGAGTGCCTCATAGTTCCACTATGATGACCTTTCACAGGAGTGGTAACATTGATGATAGAGTACCTCATAGTTCCACAATGATGCCCCTCTCACAGGAGTGGTGACATTGATGATAGAGTGCCTCATAGTTCCACAATGATGCCCCTTTCACAGGAGTGGTGACATTGATGATACAGTACCTCATAGTTCCACAATGATGACCTTTCACAGTAGTGGAAACATTGATGATAGAGTGCCTCATAGTTCCACTATGATGACCTTTCACAGGAGTGGAAACATTGATGATAGAGTACCTCATAGTTCCGCAATGATGCCCCTTTCACGGGAGTGGTGACATTGATGATAGAGTGCCTCATAGTTCCACAATGATGACCTTTCACAGGAGTGGTAACATTGATTATAGAGTACCTCATAGTTCCACAATGATGCCCCTTTCACAGGAGTGGTAACATTGATGATAGAGTGCCTCATAGTTCCACAATGATGCCCCTTTCACAGAAGTGGTGACATTGATGATACAGTACCTCATAGTTCCACAATGATGACCTTTCACAGGAGTGGAAACATTGATGATAGAGTGCCTCATAGTTCCACTATGATGACCTTTCACAGGAGTGGTAACATTGATGATAGAGTGCCTCATAGTTCCACAATGATGCCTCTTTCACAGGAGTGGTGACATTGATGATAGAGTGCCTCATAGTTCCATAATGATGCCCCTTTCACAGGAGTGGTGACATTGATGACAGAGTGCCTCATAGTTCCACTATGATGCCCCTCTCACAGGAGTGGTAACATTGATGATAGAGTGCCTCATAGTTCCACTATGATGCCCCTCTCACAGGAGTGGTGACATTGATGATAGAGTGCCTCATAGGTCCACAATGATGACCTTTCACAGGAGTGGTAACATTGATGATATAGTGCCTCATAGTTCCACAATGATGCCCCTTTCACAGGAGTGGTAACATTGATGATAGAGTGCCTCATAGTTCCACAATGATGCCCCTTTCACAGGAGTGGTGACATTGATGATACAGTACCTCATAGTTCCACAATGATGCCCCTTTCACCGGAGTGGTAACATTGATGATAGAGTGCCTCATAGTTCCACAATGATGACCTTTCACAGGAGTGGTAACATTGATGATAGAGCGCCTCATAGTTCCACAATGATGCCCCTTTCACAGGAGTGGTGACATTGATGATACAGTACCTCATAGTTCCACAATGATGCCCCTTTCACCGGAGTGGTAACATTGATGATAGAGTACCTCATAGTTCCACAATGATGCCCCTCTCACAGGAGTGGTGACATTGATGATAGAGTGCTCTCATAGTTCCACAATGATGCCCCTTTCACAGGAGTGGTAACATTGATGATAGAGTGCCTCATAGTTCCACTATGATGACCTTTCACAGGAGTGGAAACATTGATGATAGAGTGCCTCATAGTTCCACTATGATGACCTTTCACAGGAGTGGTAACATTGATGATAGAGTGCCTCATAGTTCCACAATGTTGCCCCTTTCATCGGAGTGGTAACATTGATGATAGAGTGCCTCATAGTTCCACAATGATGACCTTTCACAGGAGTGGTAACATTGATGACAGAGTGCCTCATAGTTCCACTATGATGCCCCTCTCACAGGAGTGGTAACATTGATGATAGAGTGCCTCATAGTTCCACTATGATGCCCCTCTCACAGGAGTGTTGACATTGATGATAGAGTACCTTATAGTTCCACTATGATGCCCCTTTCACAGGAGTGGTAACATTGATGATAGAGTGCCTCATAGTTCCACAATGATGCCCCTTTCACAGGAGTGGTGACTATGATGATACAGTACCTCATAGTTCCACAATGATGACCTTTCACAGGAGTGGAAACATTGATGATAGAGTACCTCATAGTTCCGCAATGATGCCCCTTTCACGGGAGTGGTGACATTGATGATAGAGTGCCTCATAGTTCCACAATGATGCCCCTCTCACAGGAGTGGAAACATTGATGATAGAGTGCCTCATAGTTCCACTATGATGACCTTTCACAGGAGTGGAAACATTGATGATAGAGTGCCTCATAGTTCCACGATGATGCCCCTCTCACAGGAGTGGTAACATTGATGATAGAGTGCCTCATAGTTCCACAATGATGACCTTTCACTGGAGTGGTAACATTGATTATAGAGTACCTCATAGTTCCACAATGATGACCTCTCAAAGGAGTGGTAACATTGATGATAGAGTGCCTCATAGTTCTACACAGATGCCCCTCTCACAGGAGTGGTAACATTGATGATAGAGTGCCTCATAGTTCCACAATGATGCCTCTTTCACAGGAGTGGTGACATTGATGATAGAGTGCCTCATAGTTCCATAATGATGTCCCTTTCACAGGAGTGGTGACATTGATGACAGAGTGCCTCATAGTTCCACTATGATGCCCCTCTCACAGGAGTGGTGACATTGATGATAGAGTGCCTCATAGTTCCACAATGATGTCCTTTCACAGGAGTGGTAACATTGATGATAGAGAGCCTCATAGTTCCACAATGATGCCCCTTTCACAGGAGTGGTAACATTGATGATATAGTGCCTCATAGTTCCACAATGATGCCCCTTTCACAGGAGTGGTAACATTGATGATAGAGTGACTCATAGTTCCACAATGATGCCCCTTTCACAGGAGTGGTGACATTGATGATACAGTACCTCATAGTTCCACAATGATGACCTTTCACAGGAGTGGAAACATTGATGATAGAGTGCCTCATAGTTCCACTATGATGACCTTTCACAGGAGTGGTAACATTGATGATAGAGTGCCTCATAGTTCCACAATGATGCCCCTTTCACAGGAGTGGTAACATTGATGATAGAGTGCCTCATAGTTCCACAATGATGCCCCTTTCACAGGAGTGGTGACTATGATGATACAGTACCTCATAGTTCCACAATGATGACCTTTCACAGGAGTGGAAACATTGATGACAGAGTACCTCATAGTTCCGCAATGATGCCCCTTTCACGGGAGTAGTGACATTGATGATAGAGTGAAATGGCCAAGAAAATCTTCAGCAACCAAAGCCCTCAATGTATTACATTGGCTGCCTATAACCAAAAGGGTCCTCCACAAAGTATTGACAATCCCCTTTCGCGCTGTACATAATTCAGGCCCCATGTACCTAAGAAAAAAAGTTGTCAAATACTGTCCAAATCGCACACTACGGTCTTCAAATGCTAATCTTTTGACCATTCCAAGTTTCAGACTCAAAACCCGCGGGGGTAAATCCCTAGCGGTATTGGGTGCCAAAGCATGGAATGCGCTCCGCCCTCCATTAAGAGCTCTGGACAAGGAATCTGATTTCCGTAAACAACTGAAAACCTGGATTTACAACCTTCCAGACTCAATGGCCAGAGCACTGGTATGACTCCGGTTTCGGTCTCCTTAAGCAGTAAGGCAACCTATTTCATCTGGTTGACCCTTTATTGGCGCCGAGATGCTCCCTGGAGCGATTGCTAGCGCGGTATAAATGGACCTTACATTTACATTTACATTTACAGAGTGCCTCATAGTTCCACAATGATGCCCCTCTCACAGGAGTGGTAACATTGATGATAGAGTGCCTCATAGTTCCACAATGATGACCTTTCACAGGAGTGGTAACATTGATGATAGAGTGCCTCATAGTTCCACAATGATGCCCCTTTCACAGGAGTGGTAAGATTGATGATAGAGTGCCTCATAGTTCCACAATGATGCCCCTTTCTCAGGAGTGGTGTCATTGATGATACAGTACCTCATAGTTCCACAATGATGACCTTTCACAGGAGTGGTAACATTGATGATAGAGTACCTCATAGTTCCGCAATGATGCCCCTTTCACGGGAGTGGTGACATTGATGATAGAGTGCCTCATAGTTCCACAATGATGCCCCTCTCACAGGAGTGGTAACATTGATGATAGAGTGCCTCATAGTTCCACAATGATGACCTTTCACAGGAGTGGTAACATTGATTATAGAGTACCTCATAGTTCCACAATGATGCCCCTTTCACAGGAGTGGTAACATTGATGATAGAGTACCTCATAGTTCCACAATGATGACCTCTCACAGGAGTGGTAACATTGATGATAGAGTGCCTCATAGTTCCACAATGATGGCCTTTCACAGGAGTGGTACCATTGATGATAGAGTGCCTCATAGTTCCACAATGATGCCCCTTTCACATGAGTGGTAACATTGATGATAGAGTGCCTCATAGTTCCACTATGATGACCTTTCACAGGAGTGGTAACATTGATGATAGAGTACCTCATAGTTCCACAATGATGCCCCTCTCACAGGAGTGGTGACATTGATGATAGAGTGCCTCATAGTTCCACAATGATGCCCCTTTCACAGGAGTGGTGACATTGATGATACAGTACCTCATAGTTCCACAATGATGACCTTTCACAGTAGTGGAAACATTGATGATAGAGTGCCTCATAGTTCCACTATGATGACCTTTCACAGGAGTGGAAACATTGATGATAGAGTACCTCATAGTTCCGCAATGATGCCCCTTTCACGGGAGTGGTGACATTGATGATAGAGTGCCTCATAGTTCCACAATGATGACCTTTCACAGGAGTGGTAACATTGATTATAGAGTACATCATAGTTCCACAATGATGCCCCTTTCACAGGAGTGGTAACATTGATGATAGAGTGCCTCATAGTTCCACAATGATGCCCCTTTCACAGAAGTGGTGACATTGATGATACAGTACCTCATAGTTCCACAATGATGACCTTTCACAGGAGTGGAAACATTGATGATAGAGTGCCACATAGTTCCACTATGATGACCTTTCACAGGAGTGGTAACATTGATGATAGAGTGCCTCATAGTTCCACAATGATGCCCCTTTCACAGGAGTGGTGACTATGATGATACAGTACCTCATAGTTCCACAAAGATGACCTTTCACAGGAGTGGAAACATTGATGATAGAGTACCTCATAGTTCCACTATGATGCCCCTCTCACAGGAGTGGTGACATTGATGATAGAGTGCCTCATAGTTCCACAATGATGCCCCTCTCACAGGAGTGGAAACATTGATGATAGAGTGCCTCATAGTTCCACTATGATGACCTTTCACTGGAGTGGTAACATTGATTATAGAGTACCTCAAAGTTCCACAATGATGCCCCTTTCACAGGAGTGGTAATATTGATGATAGAGTACCTCATAGTTCCACAATGATGACCTCTCAAAGGAGTGGTAACATTGATGATAGAGTGCCTCATAGTTCTACAAAGATGCCCCTCTCACAGGAGTGGTAACATTGATGATAGAGTGCCTCATAGTTCCACAATGATGCCTCTTTCACAGGAGTGGTGACATTGATGATAGAGTGCCTCATAGTTCCATAATGATGCCCCTTTCACAGGAGTGGTGACATTGATGACAGAGTGCCTCATAGTTCCACTATGATGCCCCTCTCACAGGAGTGGTAACATTGATGATAGAGTGCCTCATAGTTCCACTATGATGCCCCTCTCACAGGAGTGGTGACATTGATGATAGAGTGGCTCATAGTTCCACAATGATGACCTTTCACAGGAGTGGTAACATTGATGATATAGTGCCTCATAGTTCCACAATGATGCCCCTTTCACAGGAGTGGTAACATTGATGATAGAGTGCCTCATAGTTCCACAATGATGCCCCTTTCACAGGAGTGGTGACATTGATGATACAGTACCTCATAGTTCCACAATGATGCCCCTTTCACCGGAGTGGTAACATTGATGATAGAGTGCCTCATAGTTCCACAATGATGACCTTTCACAGGAGTGGTAACTTTGATGATAGAGCGCCTCATAGTTCCACAATGATGCTCCTTTCACAGGAGTGGTGACATTGATGATACAGTACCTCATAGTTCCACAATGATGCCCCTCTCACAGGAGTGGTGACATTGATGATAGAGTGCTCTCATAGTTCCACAATGATGCCCCTTTCACAGGAGTGGTAACATTGATGATAGAGTGCCTCATAGTTCCACTATGATGACCTTTCACAGGAGTGGAAACATTGATGATAGAGTGCCTCATAGTTCCACTATGATGACCTTTCACAGGAGTGGTAACATTGATGATAGAGTGCCTCATAGTTCCACAATGATGCCCCTTTCATCGGAGTGGTAACATTGATGATAGAGTGCCTCATAGTTCCACAATGATGACCTTTCACAGGAGTGGTAACATTGATGACAGAGTGCCTCATAGTTCCACTATGATGCCCCTCTCACAGGAGTGGTAACATTGATGATAGAGTGCCTCATAGTTCCACTATGATGCCCCTCTCACAGGAGTGTTGACCTTGATGATAGAGTACCTTATAGTTCCACTATGATGCCCCTTTCACAGGAGTGGTAACATTGATGATAGAGTGCCTCATAGTTCCACAATGATGCCCCTTTCACAGGAGTGGTGACTATGATGATACAGTACCTCATAGTTCCACAATGATGACCTTTCACAGGAGTGGAAACATTGATGATAGAGTACCTCATAGTTCCGCAATGATGCCCCTTTCACGGGAGTGGTGACATTGATGATAGAGTGCCTCATAGTTCCACAATGATGCCCCTCTCACAGGAGTGGAAACATTGATGATAGAGTGCCTCATAGTTCCACTATGATGACCTTTCACAGGAGTGGAAACATTGATGATAGAGTGCCTCATAGTTCCACGATGATGCCCCTCTCACAGGAGTGGTAACATTGATGATAGAGTGCCTCATAGTTCCACAATGATGACCTTTCACTGGAGTGGTAACATTGATTATAGAGTAACTCATAGTTCCACAATGATGACCTCTCAAAGGAGTGGTAACATTGATGATAGAGTGCCTCATAGTTCTACAAAGATGCCCCTCTCACAGGAGTGGTAACATTGATGATAGAGTGCCTCATAGTTCCACAATGATGCCTCTTTCACAGGAGTGGTGACATTGATGATAGAGTGCCTCATAGTTCCATAATGATGTCCCTTTCACAGGAGTGGTGACATTGATGACAGAGTGCCTCATAGTTCCACTATGATGCCCCTCTCACAGGAGTGGTAACATTGATGATTGAGTGCCTCATAGTTCCACTATGATGCCCCTCTCACAGGAGTGGTGACATTGATGATAGAGTGCCTCATAGTTCCACAATGATGCCCCTTTCACAGGAGTGGTGACTATGATGATACAGTACCTCATAGTTCCACAATGATGACCTTTCACAGGAGTGGAAACATTGATGATAGAGTACCTCATAGTTCCGCAATGATGCCCCTTTCACGGGAGTGGTGACATTGATGATAGAGTGCCTCATAGTTCCACAATGATGCCCCTCTCACAGGAGTGGAAACATTGATGATAGAGTGCCTCATAGTTCCACTATGATGACCTTTCACAGGAGTGGAAACATTGATGATAGAGTGCCTCATAGTTCCACGATGATGCCCCTCTCACAGGAGTGGTAACATTGATGATAGAGTGCCTCATAGTTCCACAATGATGACCTTTCACTGGAGTGGTAACATTGATTATAGAGTAACTCATAGTTCCACAATGATGACCTCTCAAAGGAGTGGTAACATTGATGATAGAGTGCCTCATAGTTCTACAAAGATGCCCCTCTCACAGGAGTGGTAACATTGATGATAGAGTGCCTCATAGTTCCACAATGATGCCTCTTTCACAGGAGTGGTGACATTGATGATAGAGTGCCTCATAGTTCCATAATGATGTCCCTTTCACAGGAGTGGTGACATTGATGACAGAGTGCCTCATAGTTCCACTATGATGCCCCTCTCACAGGAGTGGTAACATTGATGATTGAGTGCCTCATAGTTCCACTATGATGCCCCTCTCACAGGAGTGGTGACATTGATGATAGAGTGCCTCATAGTTCCACAATGATGACCTTTCACAGGAGTGGTAACATTGATGATAGAGTGCCTCTTAGTTCCACAATGATGCCCCTTTCACAGGAGTGGTAACATTGATGATATAGTGCCTCATAGTTCCACAATGATGCCCCTTTCACAGGAGTGGTAACATTGATGATAGAGTGCCTCATAGTTACACAATGATGCCCCTTTCACAGGAGTGGTGACATTGATGATACAGTACCTCATAGTTCCACAATGATGACCTTTCACAGGAGTGGAAACATTGATGATAGAGTGCCTCATAGTTCCACTATGATGACCTTTCACAGGAGTGGTAACATTGATGATAGAGTGCCTCATAGTTCCACAATGATGCCCCTTTCACAGGAGTGGTAACATTGATGATAGAGTGCCTCATAGTTCCACAATGATGCCCCTTTCACAGGAGTGGTGACTATGATGATACAGTACCTCATAGTTCCACAATGATGACCTTTCACAGGAGTGGAAACATTGATGATAGAGTACCTCATAGTTCCGCAATGATGCCCCTTTCACGGGAGTAGTGACATTGATGATAGAGTGCCTCATAGTTCCACAATGATGCCCCTCTCACAGGAGTGGTAACATTGATGATAGAGTGCCTCATAGTTCCACAATGATGACCTTTCACAGGAGTGGTAACACTGATGATAGAGTACCTCATAGTTCCACAATGATGCCCCTCTCACAGGAGTGGTGACATTGATGATAGAGTGCTCTCATAGTTCCACTATGATGCCCCTCTCACAGGAGTGGTAACATTGATGATAGAGTGCCTCATAGTTCCACAATGATGCCCCTCTCACAGGAGTGGTAACATTGATGATAGAGTACCTCATAGTTCCACAATGATGACCTCTCACAGGAGTGGTAACATTGATGATAGAGTGCCTGATAGTTCCACAATGATGCCCCTCTCACAGGAGTGGTAACATTGATGATAGAGTGCCTCATATTTCCACAATGATGCCCCTTTCACAGGAGTGGTAACATTGATGACAGAGTGCCTCATAGTTCCACTATGATGCCCCTCTCACAGGAGTGGTAACATTGATGATAGAGTGCCTCATAGTTCCACTATGATGCCCCTCTCACAGGAGTGTTGACATTGATGATAGAGTATCTTATAGTTCCACTATGATGCCCCTTTCACAGGAGTGGTAACATTGATGATAGAGTGCCTCATAGTTCCACAATGATGCCCCTCTCACAGGAGTGGTAACATTGATGATAGAGTACCTCATAGTTCCACTATGGTGCCCCTCTCCCAGGAGTGGTAACATTGATGATAGAGTGCCTCATAGTTCCACAATGATGCCCCTCTCACAGGAGTGGAAACATTGATGATAGAGTGCCTCATAGTTCCACAATGATGCCCCTCTCACTGGAGTGGTAACATTGATGATAGAGTGCCTCATAGTTCCACAATGATGACATTTCACAGGAGTGGTAACATTGATGATAGAGTACCTCATAGTTCCACAATGATGACCTTTCACAGGAGTGGTAACATTGATGATAGAGTACCTTATAGTTCCACTATGATGCCCCTTTCACAGGAGTGGTAACATTGATGATAGAGTGCCTCATAGTTCCACTATGATGCCCCTTTCACAGGAGTGGTAACATTGATGATAGAGTGCCTCATAGTTCCACAATGATGCCCCTCTCACAGGAGTGGTAACATTGATGATAGAGTGCCTCATAGTTCCACAATGATGCCCCTCTCACAGGAGTGGTAACATTGATGATAGAGTGCCTCATAGTTCCACAATGATGCCCCTCTCACGGGAGTGGTAACATTGATGATAGAGTGCCTCATAGTTCCACAATGATGACCTTTCACAGGAGTGGTAACATTGATGATAGAGTGCCTCATAGTTCCACTATGATGCCCCTCTCACAGGAGTGGTAACATTGATGATAGAGTGCCTCATAGTTCCACAATGATGACCTTTCACAGGAGTGGTAACATTGATGATAGAGTGCCTCATAGTTCCACTATGATGCCCCTTTCACAGGAGTGGTAACATTGATGATAGAGTGCCTCATAGTTCCACAATGATGACCTTTCACAGGAGTGGAAACATTGATGATAGAGTGCCTCATAGTTCCACTATGATGACCTTTCACAGGAGTGGTAACATTGATGATAGAGTGCCTCATAGTTCCACAATGATGCCCCTTTCACAGGAGTGGTGACTATGATGATACAGTACCTCATAGTTCCACAATGATGACCTTTCACAGGAGTGGAAACATTGATGATAGAGTACCTCATAGTTCCACTATGATGCCCCTCTCACAGGAGTGGTGACATTGATGATAGAGTGCCTCATAGTTCCACGATGCCCCTCTCACAGGAGTGGAAACATTGATGATAGAGTGCCTCATAGTTCCACTATGATGACCTTTCACAGGAGTGGAAACATTGATGATAGAGTACCTCACAGTTCCGCAATGATGCCCCTTTCACGGGAGTGGTGACATTGATGATAGAGTGCCCCATAGTTCCACAATGATGCCCCTCTCACAGGAGTGGTAACATTGATGATAGAGTGCCTCATAGTTCCACAATGATGACCTTTCACTGGAGTGGTAACATTGATTATAGAGTACCTCATAGTTCCACAATGATGCCCCTTTCACAGGAGTGGTAATATTGATGATAGAGTACCTCATAGTTCCACAATGATGACCTCTCAAAGGAGTGGTAACATTGATGATAGAGTGCCTCATAGTTCTACAAAGATGCCCCTCTCACAGGAGTGGTAACATTGATGATAGAGTGCCTCATAGTTCCACAATGATGCCTCTTTCACAGGAGTGGTGACATTGATGATAGAGTGCCTCATAGTTCCATAATGATGCCCCCTTCACAGGAGTGGTGACATTGATGACAGAGTGCCTCATAGTTCCACTATGATGCCCCTTTCACAGGAGTGGTAACATTGATGATAGAGTGCCTCATAGTTCCACAATGATGCCCCTCTCACAGGAGTGGTAACATTGATGATAGAGTACCTCATAGTTCCACTATGGTGCCCCTCTCCCAGGAGTGGTAACATTGATGATAGAGTGCCTCATAGTTCCACAATGATGCCCCTCTCACAGGAGTGGAAACATTGATGATAGAGTGCCTCATAGTTCCACTATGATGACCTTTCACAGGAGTGGAAACATTGATGATAGAGTGCCTCATAGTTCCACGATGATGCCCCTCTCACAGGAGTGGTAACATTGATGATAGAGTGCCTCATAGTTCCACAATGATGACCTTTCACAGGAGTGGTAACATTGATTATAGATTACCTCATAGTTCCACAATGATGACCTCTCAAAGGAGTGGTAACATTGATGATAGAGTGCCTCATAGTTCTACAAAGATGCCCCTCTCACAGGAGTGGTAACATTGATGATAGAGTGCCTCATAGTTCCACAATGATGCCTCTTTCACAGGAGTGGTGACATTGATGATAGAGTGCCTCATAGTTCCATAATGATGTCCCTTTCACAGGAGTGGTGATATTGATGACAGAGTGCCTCATAGTTCCACTATGATGCCCCTCTCACAGGAGTGGTAACATTGATGATTGAGTGCCTCATAGTTCCACTATGATGCCCCTCTCACAGGAGTGGTGACATTGATGATAGAGTGCCTCATAGTTCCACAATGATGACCTTTCACAGGAGTGGTAACATTGATGATAGAGTGCCTCTTAGTTCCACAATGATGCCCCTTTCACAGGAGTGGTAACATTGATGATATAGTGCCTCATAGTTCCACAATGATGCCCCTTTCACAGGAGTGGTAACATTGATGATAGAGTGCCTCATAGTTACACAATGATGCCCCTTTCACAGGAGTGGTGACATTGATGATACAGTACCTCATAGTTCCACAATGATGACCTTTCACAGGAGTGGAAACATTGATGATAGAGTGCCTCATAGTTCCACTATGATGACCTTTCACAGGAGTGGTAACATTGATGATAGAGTGCCTCATAGTTCCACAATGATGCCCCATTCACAGGAGTGGTAACATTGATGATAGAGTGCCTCATAGTTCCACAATGATGCCCCTTTCACAGGAGTGGTGACTATGATGATACAGTACCTCATAGTTCCACAATGATGACCTTTCACAGGAGTGGAAACATTGATGATAGAGTACCTCATAGTTCCGCAATGATGCCCCTTTCACGGGAGTAGTGACATTGATGATAGAGTGCCTCATAGTTCCACAATGATGCCCCTCTCACAGGAGTGGTAACATTGATGATAGAGTGCCTCATAATTCCACAATGATGACCTTTCACAGGAGTGGTAACATTGATGATAGAGTACCTCATAGTTCCACAATGATGCCTCTCTCACAGGAGTGGTGACATTGATGATAGAGTGCTCTCATAGTTCCACTATGGTGCCCCTCTCCCAGGAGTGGTAACATTGATGATAGAGTGCCTCATAGTTCCACAATGATGCCCCTCTCACAGGAGTGGAAACATTGATGATAGAGTGCCTCATAGTTCCACAATGATGCCCCTCTCACTGGAGTGGTAACATTGATGATAGAGTGCCTCATAGTTCCACAATGATGACATTTCACAGGAGTGGTAACATTGATGATAGAGTACCTCATAGTTCCACAATGATGACCTTTCACAGGAGTGGTAACATTGATGATAGAGTACCTTATAGTTCCACTATGATGCCCCTTTCACAGGAGTGGTAACATTGATGATAGAGTGCCTCATAGTTCCACTATGATGCCCCTTTCACAGGAGTGGTAACATTGATGATAGAGTGCCTCATAGTTCCACAATGATGCCCCTCTCACAGGAGTGGTAACATTGATGATAGAGTGCCTCATAGTTCCACAATGATGCCCCTCTCACAGGAGTGGTAACATTGATGATAGAGTGCCTCATAGTTCCACAATGATGCCCCTCTCACGGGAGTGGTAACATTGATGATAGAGTGCCTCATAGTTCCACAATGATGACCTTTCACAGGAGTGGTAACATTGATGATAGAGTGCCTCATAGTTCCACTATGATGCCCCTCTCACAGGAGTGGTAACATTGATGATAGAGTGCCTCATAGTTCCACAATGATGACCTTTCACAGGAGTGGTAACATTGATGATAGAGTGCCTCATAGTTCCACTATGATGCCCCTTTCACAGGAGTGGTAACATTGATGATAGAGTGCCTCATAGTTCCACAATGATGACCTTTCACAGGAGTGGAAACATTGATGATAGAGTGCCTCATAGTTCCACTATGATGACCTTTCACAGGAGTGGTAACATTGATGATAGAGTGCCTCATAGTTCCACAATGATGCCCCTTTCACAGGAGTGGTGACTATGATGATACAGTACCTCATAGTTCCACAATGATGACCTTTCACAGGAGTGGAAACATTGATGATAGAGTACCTCATAGTTCCACTATGATGCCCCTCTCACAGGAGTGGTGACATTGATGATAGAGTGCCTCATAGTTCCACGATGCCCCTCTCACAGGAGTGGAAACATTGATGATAGAGTGCCTCATAGTTCCACTATGATGACCTTTCACAGGAGTGGAAACATTGATGATAGAGTACCTCACAGTTCCGCAATGATGCCCCTTTCACGGGAGTGGTGACATTGATGATAGAGTGCCCCATAGTTCCACAATGATGCCCCTCTCACAGGAGTGGTAACATTGATGATAGAGTGCCTCATAGTTCCACAATGATGACCTTTCACTGGAGTGGTAACATTGATTATAGAGTACCTCATAGTTCCACAATGATGCCCCTTTCACAGGAGTGGTAATATTGATGATAGAGTACCTCATAGTTCCACAATGATGACCTCTCAAAGGAGTGGTAACATTGATGATAGAGTGCCTCATAGTTCTACAAAGATGCCCCTCTCACAGGAGTGGTAACATTGATGATAGAGTGCCTCATAGTTCCACAATGATGCCTCTTTCACAGGAGTGGTGACATTGATGATAGAGTGCCTCATAGTTCCATAATGATGCCCCTTTCACAGGAGTGGTGACATTGATGACAGAGTGCCTCATAGTTCCACTATGATGCCCCTTTCACAGGAGTGGTAACATTGATGATAGAGTGCCTCATAGTTCCACAATGATGCCCCTCTCACAGGAGTGGTAACATTGATGATAGAGTACCTCATAGTTCCACTATGGTGCCCCTCTCCCAGGAGTGGTAACATTGATGATAGAGTGCCTCATAGTTCCACAATGATGCCCCTCTCACAGGAGTGGAAACATTGATGATAGAGTGCCTCATAGTTCCACAATGATGCCCCTCTCACTGGAGTGGTAGCATTGATGATAGAGTGCCTCATAGTTCCACAATGATGACATTTCACAGGAGTGGTAACATTGATGATAGAGTACCTCATAGTTCCACAATGATGACCTTTCACAGGAGTGGTAACATTGATGATAGAGTACCTTATAGTTCCACTATGATGCCCCTTTCACAGGAGTGGTAACATTGATGATAGAGTGCCTCATAGTTCCACAATGATGCCCCTTTCACAGGAGTGGTGACATTGATGATACAGTACCTCATAGTTCCACAATGATGCCCCTTTCACCGGAGTGGTAACATTGATGATAGAGTACCTCATAGTTCCACAATGATGCCCCTCTCACAGGAGTGGTGACATTGATGATAGAGTGCTCTCATAGTTCCACAATGATGCCCCTTTCACAGGAGTGGTAACATTGATGATAGAGTGCCTCATAGTTCCACTATGATGACCTTTCACAGGAGTGGAAACATTGATGATAGAGTGCCTCATAGTTCCACTATGATGACCTTTCACAGGAGTGGTAACATTGATGATAGAGTGCCTCATAGTTCCACAATGATGCCCCTTTCATCGGAGTGGTAACATTGATGATAGAGTGCCTCATAGTTCCACAATGATGACCTTTCACAGGAGTGGTAACATTGATGACAGAGTTCCTCATAGTTCCACTATGATGCCCCTCTCACAGGAGTGGTAACATTGATGATAGAGTGCCTCATAGTTCCACTATGATGCCCCTCTCACAGGAGTGTTGACATTGATGATAGAGTACCTTATAGTTCCACTATGATGCCCCTTTCACAGGAGTGGTAACATTGATGATAGAGTGCCTCATAGTTCCACAATGATGCCCCTTTCACAGGAGTGGTGACTATGATGATACAGTACCTCATAGTTCCACAATGATGACCTTTCACAGGAGTGGAAACATTGATGATAGAGTACCTCATAGTTCCGCAATGATGCCCCTTTCACGGGAGTGGTGACATTGATGATAGAGTGCCTCATAGTTCCACAATGATGCCCCTCTCACAGGAGTGGAAACATTGATGATAGAGTGCCTCATAGTTCCACTATGATGACCTTTCACAGGAGTGGAAACATTGATGATAGAGTGCCTCATAGTTCCACGATGATGCCCCTCTCACAGGAGTGGTAACATTGATGATAGAGTGCCTCATAGTTCCACAATGATGACCTTTCACAGGAGTGGTAACATTGATTATAGATTACCTCATAGTTCCACAATGATGACCTCTCAAAGGAGTGGTAACATTGATGATAGAGTGCCTCATAGTTCTACAAAGATGCCCCTCTCACAGGAGTGGTAACATTGATGATAGAGTGCCTCATAGTTCCACAATGATGCCTCTTTCACAGGAGTGGTGACATTGATGATAGAGTGCCTCATAGTTCCATAATGATGTCCCTTTCACAGGAGTGGTGATATTGATGACAGAGTGCCTCATAGTTCCACTATGATGCCCCTCTCACAGGAGTGGTAACATTGATGATTGAGTGCCTCATAGTTCCACTATGATGCCCCTCTCACAGGAGTGGTGACATTGATGATAGAGTGCCTCATAGTTCCACAATGATGACCTTTCACAGGAGTGGTAACATTGATGATAGAGTGCCTCTTAGTTCCACAATGATGCCCCTTTCACAGGAGTGGTAACATTGATGATATAGTGCCTCATAGTTCCACAATGATGCCCCTTTCACAGGAGTGGTAACATTGATGATAGAGTGCCTCATAGTTACACAATGATGCCCCTTTCACAGGAGTGGTGACATTGATGATACAGTACCTCATAGTTCCACAATGATGACCTTTCACAGGAGTGGAAACATTGATGATAGAGTGCCTCATAGTTCCACTATGATGACCTTTCACAGGAGTGGTAACATTGATGATAGAGTGCCTCATAGTTCCACAATGATGCCCCATTCACAGGAGTGGTAACATTGATGATAGAGTGCCTCATAGTTCCACAATGATGCCCCTTTCACAGGAGTGGTGACTATGATGATACAGTACCTCATAGTTCCACAATGATGACCTTTCACAGGAGTGGAAACATTGATGATAGAGTACCTCATAGTTCCGCAATGATGCCCCTTTCACGGGAGTAGTGACATTGATGATAGAGTGCCTCATAGTTCCACAATGATGCCCCTCTCACAGGAGTGGTAACATTGATGATAGAGTGCCTCATAGTTCCACAATGATGACCTTTCACAGGAGTGGTAACATTGATGATAGAGTACCTCATAGTTCCACAATGATGCCTCTCTCACAGGAGTGGTGACATTGATGATAGAGTGCTCTCATAGTTCCACTATGATGCCCCTCTCACAGGAGTGGTAACATTGGTGATAGAGTGCCTCATAGTTCCACAATGATGCCCCTCTTACAGGAGTGGTAACATTGATGATAGAGTACCTCATACTTCCACAATGATGACCTCTCACAGGAGTGGTAACATTGATGATAGAGTGCCTCATAGTTCCACAACGATGCCCCTCTCACAGGAGTGGTAACATTGATGATAGAGTGCCTCATATTTCCACAATGATGCCCCTCTCACAGGAGTGGTAACATTGATGACAGAGTGCCTCATAGTTCCACTATGATGCCCCTCTCACAGGAGTGGTAACATTGATGATAGAGTGCCTCATAGTTCCACTATGATGCCCCTCTCACAGGAGTGTTGACATTGATGATAGAGTACCTTATAGTTCCACTATGATGCCCTTTCACAGGAGTGGTAACATTGATGATAGAGTGCCTCATAGTTCCACAATGATGCCCCTCTCACAGGAGTGGTAACATTGATGATAGAGTACCTCATAGTTCCACTATGGTGCCCCTCTCCCAGGAGTGGTAACATTGATGATAGAGTGCCTCATAGTTCCACAATGATGCCCCTCTCACAGGAGTGGAAACATTGATGATAGAGTGCCTCATAGTTCCACAATGATGCCCCTCTCACTGGAGTGGTAACATTGATGATAGAGTGCCTCATAGTTCCACAATGATGACATTTCACAGGAGTGGTAACATTGATGATAGAGTACCTCACAGTTCCACAATGATGACCTTTCACAGGAGTGGTAACATTGATGATAGAGTACCTTATAGTTCCACTATGATGCCCCTTTCACAGGAGTGGTAACATTGATGATAGAGTGCCTCATAGTTCCACTATGATGCCCCTTTCACAGGAGTGGTAACATTGATGATAGAGTGCCTCATAGTTCCACAATGATGCCCCTCTCACAGGAGTGGTAACATTGATGATAGAGTGCCTCATAGTTCCACAATGATGCCCCTCTCACAGGAGTGGTAACATTGATGATAGAGTGCCTCATAGTTCCACAATGATGCCCCTCTCACGGGAGTGGTAACATTGATGATAGAGTGCCTCATAGTTCCACAATGATGACCTTTCACAGGAGTGGTAACATTGATGATAGAGTGCCTCATAGTTCCACTATGATGCCCCTCTCACAGGAGTGGTAACATTGATGATAGAGTGCCTCATAGTTCCACAATGATGACCTTTCACAGGAGTAGTAACATTGATGATAGAGTGCCTCATAGTTCCACTATGATGCCCCTTTCACAGGAGTGGTAACATTGATGATAGAGTGCCTCATAGTTCTACAATGATGACCTTTCACAGGAGTGGAAACATTGATGATAGAGTGCCTCATAGTTCCACTATGATGACCTTTCACAGGAGTGGTAACATTGATGATAGAGTGCCTCATAGTTCCACAATGATGCCCCTTTCACAGGAGTGGTGACTATGATGATACAGTACCTCATAGTTCCACAATTATGACCTTTCACAGGAGTGGAAACATTGATGATAAAGTACCTCATAGTTCCACTATGATGCCCCTCTCACAGGAGTGGTGACATTGATGATAGAGTGCCTCATAGTTCCACAATGATGCCCCTCTCACAGGAGTGGAAACATTGATGATAGAGTCCCTCATAGTTCCACTATGATGACCTTTCACAGGAGTGGAAACATTGATGATAGAGTACCTCACAGTTCCGCAATGATGCCCCTTTCACGGGAGTGGTGACATTGATGATAGAGTGCCTCATAGTTCCACAATGATGCCCCTCTCACAGGAGTGGTAACATTGATGATAGAGTGCCTCATAGTTCCACAATGATGACCTTTCACTGGAGTGGTAACATTGATTATAGAGTACCTCATAGTTCCACAATGATGCCCCTTTCACAGGAGTGGTAATATTGATGATAGAGTACCTCATAGTTCCACACTGATGACCTCTCAAAGGAGTGGTAACATTGATGATAGAGTGCCTCATAGTTCTACAAAGATGCCCCTCTCACAGGAGTGGTAACATTGATGATAGAGTGGCTCATAGTTCCACAATGATGCCTCTTTCACAGGAGTGGTGACATTGATGATAGAGTGCCTCATAGTTCCATAATGATGCCCCTTTCACAGGAGTGGTGACCTTGATGACAGAGTGCCTCATAGTTCCACTATGATGCCCCTTTCACAGGAGTGGTAACATTGATGATAGAGTGCCTCATAGTTCCACAATGATGCCCCTCTCACAGGAGTGGTAACATTGATGATAGAGTACCTCATAGTTCCACTATGGTGCCCCTCTCCCAGGAGTGGTAACATTGATGATAGAGTCCCTAATAGTTCCACAATTATGCCCCTCTCACAGGAGTGGAAACATTGATGATAGAGTGCCTCATAGTTCCACAATGATGCCCCTCTCACTGGAGTGGTAGCATTGATGATAGAGTGCCTCATAGTTCCACAATGATGACATTTCACAGGAGTGGTAACATTGATGATAGAGTACCTCATAGTTCCACAATGATGACCTTTCACAGGAGTGGTAACATTGATGATAGAGTACCTTATAGTTCCACTATGATGCCCCTTTCACAGGAGTGGTAACATTGATGATAGAGTGCCTCATAGTTCCACTATGATGCCCCTTTCACAGGAGTGGTAACATTGATGATAGAGTGCCTCATAGTTCCACAATGATGCCCCTCTCACAGGAGTGGTAACATTGATGATAGAGTGCCTCATAGTTCCACAATGATGCCCCTCTCACAGGAGTGGTAACATTGATGATAGAGTGCCTCATAGTTCCACAATGATGCCCCTCTCACGGGAGTGGTAACATTGATGATAGAGTGCCTCATAGTTCCACAATGATGACCTTTCACAGGAGTGGTAACATTGATGATAGAGTGCCTCATAGTTCCACTATGATGCCCCTCTCACAGGAGTGGTAACATTGATGATAGAGTGCCTCATAGTTCCACAATGATGACCTTTCACAGGAGTGGAAACATTGATGATAGAGTGCCTCATAGTTCCACTATGATGACCTTTCACAGGAGTGGTAACATTGATGATAGAGTGCCTCATAGTTCCACAATGATGCCCCTTTCACAGGAGTGGTGACTATGATGATACAGTACCTCATAGTTCCACAATGATGACCTTTCACAGGAGTGGAAACATTGATGATAGAGTACCTCATAGTTCCACTATGATGCCCCTCTCACAGGAGTGGTGACATTGATGATAGAGTGCCTCATAGTTCCACAATGATGCCCCTCTCACAGGAGTGGAAACATTGATGATAGAGTGCCTCATAGTTCCACTATGATGACCTTTCACAGGAGTGGAAACATTGATGATAGAGTACCTCACAGTTCCGCAGTGATGCCCCTTTCACGGGAGTGGTGACATTGATGATAGAGTGCCTCATAGTTCCACAATGATGCCCCTCTCACAGGAGTGGTAACATTGATGATAGAGTGCCTCATAGTTCCACAATGATGACCTTTCACTGGAGTGGTAACATTGATTATAGAGTACCTCATAGTTCCACAATGATGCCCCTTTCACAGGAGTGGAAACATTGATGATAGAGTGCCTCATAGTTCCACTATGATGACCTTTCAAAGGAGTGGTAACATTGATGATAGAGTGCCTCATAGTTCTACAAAGATGCCCCTCTCACAGGAGTGGTAACATTGATGATAGAGTGCCTCATAGTTCCACAATGATGCCTCTTTCACAGGAGTGGTGACATTGATGATAGAGTGCCTCATAGTTCCATAATGATGCCCCTTTCACAGGAGTGGTGACATTGATGACAGAGTGCCTCATAGTTCCACTATGATGCCCCTCTCACAGGAGTGGTAACATTGATGACAGAGTGCCTCATAGTTCCACTATGATGCCCCTCTCACAGGAGTGGTGACATTGATGATAGAGTGCCTCATAGTTCCACAATGATGACCTTTCATAGGAGTGGTAACATTGATGATATAGTGCCTCATAGTTCCACAATGATGCCCCTTTCACAGGAGTGGTAACATTGATGATAGAGTGCCTCATAGTTCCACAATGATGCCCCTTTCACAGGAGTGGTGACATTGATGATACAGTACCTCATAGTTCCACAATGATGCCCCTTTCACCGGAGTGGTAACATTGATGATAGAGTGCCTCATAGTTCCACAATGATGACCTTTCACAGGAGTGGTAACATTGATGATAGAGTGCCTCATAGTTCCACAATGATGCCCCTTTCACAGGAGTGGTGACATTGATGATACAGTACCTCATAGTTCCACAATGATGCCCCTTTCACCGGAGTGGTAACATTGATGATAGAGTACCTCATAGTTCCACAATGATGCCCCTCTCACAGGAGTGGTGACATTGATGATAGAGTGCTCTCATAGTTCCACAATGATGCCCCTTTCACAGGAGTGGTAACATTGATGATAGAGTGCCTCATAGTTCCACTATGATGACCTTTCACAGGAGTGGAAACATTGATGATAGAGTGCCTCATAGTTCCACTATGATGACCTTTCACAGGAGTGGTAACATTGATGATAGAGTGCCTCATAGTTCCACAATGATGCCCCTTTCATCGGAGTGGTAACATTGATGATAGAGTGCCTCATAGTTCCACAATGATGACCTTTCACAGGAGTGGTAACATTGATGACAGAGTGCCTCATAGTTCCACTATGATGCCCCTCTCACAGGAGTGGTAACATTGATGATAGAGTGCCTCATAGTTCCACTATGATGCCCCTCTCACAGGAGTGTTGACATTGATGATAGAGTACCTTATAGTTCCACTATGATGCCCCTTTCACAGGAGTGGTAACATTGATGATAGAGTGCCTCATAGTTCCACAATGATGCCCCTTTCACAGGAGTGGTGACTATGATGATACAGTACCTCATAGTTCCACAATGATGACCTTTCACAAGAGTGGAAACATTGATGATAGAGTACCTCATAGTTCCGCAATGATGCCCCTTTCACGGGAGTGGTGACATTGATGATACAGTGCCTCATAGTTCCACCATGATGCCCCTCTCACAGGAGTGGAAACATTGATGATAGAGTGCCTCATACTTCCACTATGATGACCTTTCACAGGAGTGGAAACATTGATGATAGAGTGCCTCATAGTTCCACGATGATGCCCCTCTCACAGGAGTGGTAACATTGATGATAGAGTGCCTCATAGTTCCACAATGATGACCTTTCACTGGAGTGGTAACATTGATTATAGAGTACCTCATAGTTCCACAATGATGACCTCTCAAAGGAGTGGTAACATTGATGATAGAGTGCCTCATAGTTCTACAAAGATGCCCCTCTCACAGGAGTGGTAACATTGATGATAGAGTGCCTCATAGTTCCACAATGATGCCTCTTTCACAGGAGTGGTGACATTGATGATAGAGTGCCTCATAGTTCCATAATGATGTCCCTTTCACAGGAGTGGTGACATTGATGACAGAGTGCCTCATAGTTCCACTATGATGCCCCTCTCACAGGAGTGGTAACATTGATGATAGAGTGCCTCATAGTTCCACTATGATGCCCCTCTCACAGGAGTGGTGACATTGATGATAGAGTGCCTCATAGTTCCACAATGATGACCTTTCACAGGAGTGGTAACATTGATGATAGAGTGCCTCTTAGTTCCAAAATGATGCCCCTTTCACAGGAGTAGTAACATTGATGATATAGTGCCTCATAGTTCCACAATGATGCCCCTTTCACAGGAGTGGTAACATTGATGATAGAGTGCCTCATAGTTACACAATGATGCCCCTTTCACAGGAGTGGTGACATTGATGATACAGTACCTCATAGTTCCACAATGATGACCTTTCACAGGAGTGGAAACATTGATGATAGAGTGCCTCATAGTTCCACTATGATGACCTTTCACAGGAGTGGTAACATTGATGATAGAGTGCCTCATAGTTCCACAATGATGCCCCTTTCACAGGAGTGGTAACATTGATGATAGAGTGCCTCATAGTTCCACAATGATGCCCCTTTCACAGGAGTGGTGACTATGATGATACAGTACCTCATAGTTCCACAATGATGACCTTTCACAGGAGTGGAAACATTGATGATAGAGTACCTCATAGTTCCGCAATGATGCCCCTTTCACGGGAGTAGTGACATTGATGATAGAGTGCCTCATAGTTCCACAATGATGCCCCTCTCACAGGAGTGGTAACATTGATGATAGAGTGCCTCATAGTTCCACAATGATGACCTTTCACAGGAGTGGTAACATTGATGATAGAGTACCTCATAGTTCCACAATGATGCCCCTCTCACAGGAGTGGTGACATTGATGATAGAGTGCTCTCATAGTTCCACTATGATGCCCCTCTCACAGGAGTGGTAACATTGATGATAGAGTGCCTCATAGTTCCACAATGATGCCCCTCTCACAGGAGTGGTAACATTGATGATAGAGTGCCTCATAGTTCCACAATGATGACCTTTCACAGGAGTGGTAACATTGATGATAGAGTACCTCATAGTTCCACAATGATGCCCCTCTCACAGGAGTGGTGACATTGATGATAGAGTGCTCTCATAGTTCCACTATGATGCCCCTCTCACAGGAGTGGTAACATTGATGATAGAGTGCCTCATAGTTCCACAATGATGCCCCTCTCACAGGAGTGGTAACATTGATGATAGAGTACCTCATAGTTCCACAATGATGACCTCTCACAGGAGTGGTAACATTGATGATAGAGTGCCTCATAGTTCCACAATGATGCCCCTCTCACAGGAGTGGTAACATTGATGATAGAGTGCCTCATATTTCCACAATGATGCCCTTTTCACAGGAGTGGTAACATTGATGACAGAGTGCCTCATAGTTCCACTATGATGCCCCTCTCACAGGAGTGGTAACATTGATGATAGAGTGCCTCATAGTTCCACTATGATGCCCCTCTCACAGGAGTGTTGACATTGATGATAGAGTACCTTATAGTTCCACTATGATGACCTTTCACAGGAGTGGAAACATTGATGATAGAGTGCCTCATAGTTCCACGATGATGCCCCTCTCACAGGAGTGGTAACATTGATGATAGAGTACCTCATAGTTCCACAATGATGCCCCTTTCACAGGAGTGGTAATATTGATGATAGAGTACCTCATAGTTCCACAATGATGACCTCTCAAAGGAGTGGTAACATTGATGATAGAGTGCCTCATAGTTCTACAAAGATGCCCCTCTCACAGGAGTGGTAACATTGATGATAGAGCGGCTCATAGTTCCACAATGATGCCTCTTTCACAGGAGTGGTGACATTGATGATAGAGTGCCTCATAGTTCCATAATGATGCCCCTTTCACAGGAGTGGTGACCTTGATGACAGAGTGCCTCATAGTTCCACTATGATGCCCCTTTCACAGGAGTGGTAACATTGATGATAGAGTGCCTCATAGTTCCACAATGATGCCCCTCTCACAGGAGTGGTAACATTGATGATAGAGTACCTCATAGTTCCACTATGGTGCCCCTCTCCCAGGAGTGGTAACATTGATGAAAGAGTCCCTAATAGTTCCACAATGATGCCCCTCTCACAGGAGTGGAAACATTGATGATAGAGTGCCTCATAGTTCCACAATGATGCCCCTCTCACTGGAGTGGTAGCATTGATGATAGAGTGCCTCATAGTTCCACAATGATGACATTTCACAGGGGTGGTAACATTGATGATAGAGTACCTCATAGTTCCACAATGATGACCTTTCACAGGAGTGGTAACATTGATGATAGAGTACCTTATAGTTCCACTATGATGCCCCTTTCACAGGAGTGGTAACATTGATGATAGAGTGCCTCATAGTTCCACTATGATGCCCCTTTCACAGGAGTGGTAACATTGATGATAGAGTGCCTCATAGTTCCACAATGATGCCCCTCTCACAGGAGTGGTAACATTGATGATAGAGTGCCTCATAGTTCCACAATGATGCCCCTCTCACAGGAGTGGTAACATTGATGATAGAGTGCCTCATAGTTCCACAATGATGCCCCTCTCACGGGAGTGGTAACATTGATGATAGAGTGCCTCATAGTTCCACAATGATGACCTTTCACAGGAGTGGTAACATTGATGATAGAGTGCCTCATAGTTCCACTATGATGCCCCTCTCACAGGAGTGGTAACATTGATGATAGAGTGCCTCATAGTTCCACAATGATGACCTTTCACAGGAGTGGTAACATTGATGATAGAGTGCCTCATAGTTCCACTATGATGCCCCTTTCACAGGAGTGGTAACATTGATGATAGAGTGCCTCATAGTTCCACAATGATGACCTTTCACAGGAGTGGAAACATTGATGATAGAGTGCCTCATAGTTCCACTATGATGACCTTTCACAGGAGTGGTAACATTGATGATAGAGTGCCTCATAGTTCCACAATGATGCCCCTTTCACAGGAGTGGTGACTATGATGATACAGTACCTCATAGTTCCACAATGATGACCTTTCACAGGAGTGGAAACATTGATGATAGAGTACCTCATAGTTCCACTATGATGCCCCTCTCACAGGAGTGGTGACATTGATGATAGAGTGCCTCATAGTTCCACAATGATGCCCCTCTCACAGGAGTGGAAACATTGATGATAGAGTGCATCATAGTTCCACTATGATGACCTTTCACAGGAGTGGAAACATTGATGATAGAGTACCTAACAGTTCCCCAATGATGCCCCTTTCACGGGAGTGGTGACATTGATGATAGAGTGCCTCATAGTTCCACAATGATGCCCCTCTCACAGGAGTGGTAACATTGATGATAGAGTGCCTCATAGTTCCACAATGATGACCTTTCACTGGAGTGGTAACATTGATTATAGAGTACCTCATAGTTCCACAATGATGCCCCTTTCACAGGAGTGGAAACATTGATGATAGAGTGCCTCATAGTTCCACTATGATGACCTTTCAAAGGAGTGGTAACATTGATGATAGAGTGCCTCATAGTTCTACAAAGATGCCCCTCTCACAGGAGTGGTAACATTGATGATAGAGTGCCTCATAGTTCCACAATGATGCCTCTTTCACAGGAGTGGTGACATTGATGATAGAGTGCCTCATAGTTCCATAATGATGCCCCTTTCACAGGAGTGGTGACATTGATGACAGAGTGCCTCATAGTTCCACTATGATGCCCCTCTCACAGGAGTGGTAACATTGATGACAGAGTGCCTCATAGTTCCACTATGATGCCCCTTTCACAGGAGTGGTAACATTGATGATAGAGTGCCTCATAGTTCCACAATGATGCCCCTTTCACAGGAGTGGTGACATTGATGATACAGTACCTCATAGTTCCACAATGATGACCTTTCACAGGAGTGGTAACATTGATGATAGAGTGCCTCATAGTTCCACAATGATGCCCCTTTCACAGGAGTGGTGACATTGATGATACAGTACCTCATAGTTCCACAATGATGCCCCTTTCACCGGAGTGGTAACATTGATGATAGAGTACCTCATAGTTCCACAATGATGCCCCTCTCACAGGAGTGGTGACATTGATGATAGAGTGCTCTCATAGTTCCACAATGATGCCCCTTTCACAGGAGTGGTAACATTGATGATAGAGTGCCTCATAGTTCCACTATGATGACCTTTCACAGGAGTGGAAACATTGATGATAGAGTGCCTCATAGTTCCACTATGATGACCTTTCACAGGAGTGGTGACATTGATGATAGAGTGCCTCATAGTTCCATAATGATGCCCCTTTCACAGGAGTGGTGACATTGATGACAGAGTGCCTCATAGTTCCACTATGATGCCCCTCTCACAGGAGTGGTAACATTGATGACAGAGTGCCTCATAGTTCCACTATGATGCCCCTCTCACAGGAGTGGTGACATTGATGATATTGTGCCTCATAGTTCCACAATGATGACCTTTCACAGGAGTGGTAACATTGATGATATAGTGCCTCATAGTTCCACAATGATGCCCCTTTCACAGGAGTGGTAACATTGATGATAGAGTGCCTCATAGTTCCACAATGATGCCCCTTTCACAGGAGTGGTGACATTGATGATACAGTACCTCATAGTTCCACAATGATGACCTTTCACAGGAGTGGTAACATTGATGATAGAGTGCCTCATAGTTCCACAATGATGCCCCTTTCACAGGAGTGGTGACATTGATGATACAGTACCTCATAGTTCCACAATGATGCCCCTTTCACCGGAGTGGTAACATTGATGATAGAGTACCTCATAGTTCCACAATGATGCCCCTCTCACAGGAGTGGTTACATTGATGATAGAGTGCTCTCATAGTTCCACAATGATGCCCCTTTCACAGGAGTGGTAACATTGATGATAGAGTGCCTCATAGTTCCACTATGATGACCTTTCACAGGAGTGGAAACATTGATGATAGAGTGCCTCATAGTTCCACTATGATGACCTTTCACAGGAGTGGTAACATTGATGATAGAGTGCCTCATAGTTCCACAATGATGCCCCTTTCATCGGAGTGGTAACATTGATGATAGAGTGCCTCATAGTTCCACAATGATGACCTTTCACAGGAGTGGTAACATTGATGACAGAGTGCCTCATAGTTCCACTATGAAGCCCCTCTCACAGGAGTGGTAACATTGATGATAGAGTGCCTCATAGTTCCACTATGATGCCCCTCTCACAGGAGTGTTGACATTGATGATAGAGTACCTTATAGTTCCACTATGATGCCCCTTTCACAGGAGTGGTAACATTGATGATAGAGTGCCTCATAGTTCCACAATGATGCCCCTTTCACAGGAGTGGTGACTATGATGATACAGTACCTCATAGTTCCACAATGATGACCTTTCACAAGAGTGGAAACATTGATGATAGAGTACCTCATAGTTCCGCAATGATGCCCCTTTCACGGGAGTGGTGACATTGATGATACAGTGCCTCATAGTTCCACAATGATGCCCCTCTCACAGGAGTGGAAACATTGATGATAGAGTGCCTCATAGTTCCACTATGATGACCTTTCACAGGAGTGGAAACATTGATGATAGAGTGCCTCATAGTTCCACGATGATGCCCCTCTCACAGGAGTGGTAACATTGATGATAGAGTGCCTCATAGTTCCACAATGATGACCTTTCACTGGAGTGGTAACATTGATTATAGCGTACCTCATAGTTCCACAATGATGACCTCTCAAAGGAGTGGTAACATTGATGATAGAGTGCCTCATAGTTCTACAAAGATGCCCCTCTCACAGGAGTGGTAACATTGATGATAGAGTGCCTCATAGTTCCACAATGATGCCTCTTTCACAGGAGTGGTGACATTGATGATAGAGTGCCTCATAGTTCCATAATGATGTCCCTTTCACAGGAGTGGTGACATTGATGACAGAGTGCCTCATAGTTCCACTATGATGCCCCTCTCACAGGAGTGGTAACATTGATGATAGAGCCCCTCATAGTTCCACTATGATGCCCCTCTCACAGGAGTGGTGACATTGATGATAGAGTGCCTCATAGTTCCACAATGATGACCTGTCACAGGAGTGGTAACATTGATGATAGAGTGCCTCTTAGTTCCAAAATGATGCCCCTTTCACAGGAGTGGTAACATTGATGATATAGTGCCTCATAGTTCCACAATGATGCCCCTTTCACAGGAGTGGTAACATTGATGATAGAGTGCCTCATAGTTACACAATGATGCCCCTTTCACAGGAGTGGTGACATTGATGATACAGTACCTCATAGTTCCACAATGATGACCTTTCACAGGAGTGGAAACATTGATGATAGAGTGCCTCATAGTTCCACTATGATGACCTTTCACAGGAGTGGTAACATTGATGATAGAGTGCCTCATAGTTCCACAATGATGCCCCTTTCACAGGAGTGGTAACATTGATGATAGAGTGCCTCATAGTTCCACAATGATGCCCCTTTCACAGGAGTGGTGACTATGATGATACAGTACCTCATAGTTCCACAATGATGACCTTTCACAGGAGTGGAAACATTGATGATAGAGTACCTCATAGTTCCGCAATGATGCCCCTTTCACGGGAGTAGTAACATTGATGATAGAGTGCCTCATAGTTCCACAATGATGCCCCTCTCACAGGAGTGGTAACATTGATGATAGAGTGCCTCATAGTTCCACAATGATGACCTTTCACAGGAGTGGTAACATTGATGATAGAGTACCTCATAGTTCCACAATGATGCCCCTCTCACAGGAGTGGTGACATTGATGATAGAGTGCTCTCATAGTTCCACTATGATGCCCCTCTCACAGGAGTGGTAACATTGATGATAGAGTGCCTCATAGTTCCACAATGATGCCCCTCTCACAGGAGTGGTAACATTGATGATAGAGTACCTCATAGTTCCACAATGATGACCTCTCACAGGAGTGGTAACATTGATGATAGAGTGCCTCATAGTTCCACAATGATGCCCCTCTCACAGGAGTGGTAACATTGATGATAGAGTGCCTCATATTTCCACAATGATGCCCTTTTCACAGGAGTGGTAACATTGATGACAGAGTGCCTCATAGTTCCACTATGATGCCCCTCTCACAGGAGTGGTAACATTGATGATAGAGTGCCTTTTAGTTCCACTATGATGCCCCTCTCACAGGAGTGTTGACATTGATGATAGAGTACCTTATAGTTCCACTATGATGCCCCTTTCACAGGAGTGGTAACATTGATGATAGAGTGCCTCATAGTTCCACAATGATGCCCCTCTCACAGGAGTGGTAACATTGATGATAGAGTACCTCATAGTTTCACTATGGTGCCCCTCTCCCAGGAGTGGTAACATTGATGATAGAGTGCCTCATAGTTCCACAATGATGCCCCTCTCACAGGAGTGGAAACATTGATGATAGAGTGCCTCATAGTTCCACAATGATGCCCCTCTCACTGTAGTGGTAACATTGATGATAGAGTGCCTCATAGTTCCACAATGATGACCTTTCACAGGAGTGGTAACATTGATGATAGAGTACCTCATAGTTCCACAATGATGCCCCTCTCACAGGAGTGGTGACATTGATGATAGAGTGCTCTCATAGTTCCACTATGATGCCCCTCTCACAGGAGTGGTAACATTGATGATAGAGTGCCTCATAGTTCCACAATGATGCCCCTCTCACAGGAGTGGTAACATTGATGATAGAGTACCTCATAGTTCCACAATGATGACCTCTCACAGGAGTGGTAACATTGATGATAGAGTGCCTCATAGTTCCACAATGATGCCCCTCTCACAGGAGTGGTAACATTGATGATAGAGTGCCTCATATTTCCACAATGATGCCCTTTTCATAGGAGTGGTAACATTGATGACAGAGTGCCTCATAGTTCCACTATGATGCCCCTCTCACAGGAGTGGTAACATTGATGATAGAGTGCCTTTTAGTTCCACTATGATGCCCCTCTCACAGGAGTGTTGACATTGATGATAGAGTACCTTATAGTTCCACTATGATGCCCCTTTCACAGGAGTGGTAACATTGATGATAGAGTGCCTCATAGTTCCACAATGATGCCCCTCTCACAGGAGTGGTAACATTGATGATAGAGTACCTCATAGTTTCACTATGGTGCCCCTCTCCCAGGAGTGGTAACATTGATGATAGAGTGCCTCATAGTTCCACAATGATGCCCCTCTCACAGGAGTGGAAACATTGATGATAGAGTGCCTCATAGTTCCACAATGATGCCCCTCTCACTGTAGTGGTAACATTGATGATAGAGTGCCTCATAGTTCCACAATGATGACATTTCACAGGAGTGGTAACATTGATGATAGAGTACCTCATAGTTCCACAATGATGACCTTTCACAGGAGTGGTAACATTGATGATAGAGTACCTTATAGTTCCACTATGATGCCCCTTTCACAGGAGTGGTAACATTGATGATAGAGTGCCTCATAGTTCCACTATGATGCCCCTTTCACAGGAGTGGTAACATTGATGATAGAGTGCCTCATAGTTCCACAATGATGCCCCTCTCACAGGAGTGGTAACATTGATGATAGAGTGCCTCATAGTTCCACAATGATGCCCCTCTCACAGGAGTGGTAACATTGATGATAGAGTGCCTCATAGTTCCACAATGATGCCCCTCTCACGGGAGTGGTAACATTGATGATAGAGTGCCTCATAGTTCCACAATGATGACCTTTCACAGGAGTGGTAACATTGATGATAGAGTGCCTCATAGTTCCACTATGATGCCCCTCTCACAGGAGTGGTAACATTGATGATAGAGTGATTCATAGTTCCACAATGATGACCTTTCACAGGAGTGGTAACATTGATGATAGAGTGCCTCATAGTTCCACTATGATGCCCCTTTCACAGGAGTGGTAACATTGATGATAGAGTGCCTCATAGTTCCACTATGATGCCCCTCTCACAGGAGTGGTGACATTGATGATAGAGTGCCTCATAGTTCCACAATGATGCCCCTCTCACAGGAGTGGAAACATTGATGATAGAGTGCCTCATAGTTCCACTATGATGACCTTTCACAGGAGTGGAAACATTGATGATAGAGTACCTCACAGTTCCGCAATGATGCCCCTTTCACGGGAGTGGTGACATTGATGATAGAGTGCCTCATAGTTCCACAATGATACCCCTCTCACAGGAGTGGTAACATTGATGATAGAGTGCCTCATAGTTCCACAATGATGACCTTTCACTGGAGTGGTAACATTGATTATAGAGTACCTCATAGTTCCACAATGATGCCCCTTTCACAGGAGTGGAAACATTGATGATAGAGTGCCTCATAGTTCCACTATGATGACCTTTCAAAGGAGTGGTAACATTGATGATAGAGTGCCTCATAGTTCTACAAAGATGCCCCTCTCACAGGAGTGGTAACATTGAGGTTAATTGCCTCATAGTTCCACAATGATGCCTCTTTCACAGGAGTGGTGACATTGATGATAGAGTGCCTCATAGTTCCATAATGATGCCCCTTTCACAGGAGTGGTGACATTGATGACAGAGTGCCTCATAGTTCCACTATGATGCCCCTCTCACAGGAGTGGTAACATTGATGACAGAGTGCCTCATAGTTCCACTATGATGCCCCTCTCACAGGAGTGGTGACATTGATGATAGAGTGCCTCATAGTTCCACAATGATGACCTTTCACAGGAGTGGTAACATTGATGATATAGTGCCTCATAGTTCCACAATGATGCCCCTTTCACAGGAGTGGTAACATTGATGATAGAGTGCCTCATAGTTCCACAATGATGCCCCTTTCACAGGAGTGGTGACATTGATGATACAGTACCTCATAGTTCCACAATGATGACCTTTCACAGGAGTGGTAACATTGATGATAGAGTGCCTCATAGTTCCACAATGATGCCCCTTTCACAGGAGTGGTGACATTGATGATACAGTACCTCATAGTTCCACAATGATGCCCCTTTCACCGGAGTGGTAACATTGATGATAGAGCACCTCATAGTTCCACAATGATGCCCCTCTCACAGGAGTGGTGACATTGATGATAGAGTGCTCTCATAGTTCCACAATGATGCCCCTTTCACAGGAGTGGTAACATTGATGATAGAGTGCCTCATAGTTCCACTATGATGACCTTTCACGGGAGTGGAAACATTGATGATAGAGTGCCTCATAGTTCCACTATGATGACTTTTCACAGGAGTGGTAACATTGATGATAGAGTGCCTCATAGTTCCACAATGATGCCCCTTTCATCGGAGTGGTAACATTGATGATAGAGTGCCTCATAGTTCCACAATGATGACCTTTCACATGAGTGGTAACATTGATGACAGAGTGCCTCATAGTTCCACTATGATGCCCCTCTCACAGGAGTGGTAACATTGATGATAGAGTGCCTCATAGTTCCACTATGATGCCCCTCTCACAGGAGTGTTGACATTGATGATAGAGTACCTTATAGTTCCACTATGATGCCCCTTTCACAGGAGTGGTAACATTGATGATAGAGTGCCTCATAGTTCCACAATGATGCCCCTTTCACAGGAGTGGTGACTATGATGATACAGTACCTCATAGTTCCACAATGATGACCTTTCACAAGAGTGGAAACATTGATGATAGAGTACCTCATAGTTCCGCAATGATGCCCCTTTCACGGGAGTGGTGACATTGATGATACAGTGCCTCATAGTTCCACAATGATGCCCCTCTCACAGGAGTGGAAACATTGATGATAGAGTGCCTCATAGTTCCACTATGATGACCTTTCACAGGAGTGGAAACATTGATGATAGAGTGCCTCATAGTTCCACGATGATGCCCCTCTCACAGGAGTGGTAACATTGATGATAGAGTGCCTCATAGTTCCACAATGATGACCTTTCACTGGAGTGGTAACATTGATTATAGCGTACCTCATAGTTCCACAATGATGACCTCTCAAAGGAGTGGAAACATTGATGATAGAGTGCCTCATAGTTCTACAAAGATGCCCCTCTCACAGGAGTGGTAACATTGATGATAGAGTGCCTCATAGTTCCACAATGATGCCTCTTTCACAGGAGTGGTGACATTGATGATAGAGTGCCTCATAGTTCCATAATGATGTCCCTTTCACAGGAGTGGTGACATTGATGACAGAGTGCCTCATAGTTCCACTATGATGCCCCTCTCACAGGAGTGGTAACATTGATGACAGAGTGCCTCATAGTTCCACTATGATGCCCCTCTCACAGGAGTGGTGACATTGATGATAGAGTGCCTCATAGTTCCACAATGATGACCTTTCACAGGAGTGGTAACATTGATGATATAGTGCCTCATAGTTCCACAATGATGCCCCTTTCACAGGAGTGGTAACATTGATGATAGAGTGCCTCATAGTTCCACAATGATGCCCCTTTCACAGGAGTGGTGACATTGATGATACAGTACCTCATAGTTCCACAATGATGACCTTTCACAGGAGTGGTAACATTGATGATAGAGTGCCTCATAGTTCCACAATGATGCCCCTTTCACAGGAGTGGTGACATTGATGATACAGTACCTCATAGTTCCACAATGATGCCCCTTTCACCGGAGTGGTAACATTGATGATAGAGTACCTCATAGTTCCACAATGATGCCCCTCTCACAGGAGTGGTGACATTGATGATAGAGTGCTCTCATAGTTCCACAATGATGCCCCTTTCACAGGAGTGGTAACATTGATGATAGAGTGCCTCATAGTTCCACTATGATGACCTTTCACAGGAGTGGAAACATTGATGATAGAGTGCCTCATAGTTCCACTATGATGACCTTTCACAGGAGTGGTGACATTGATGATAGAGTGCCTCATAGTTCCATAATGATGCCCCTTTCACAGGAGTGGTGACATTGATGACAGAGTGCCTCATAGTTCCACTATGATGCCCCTCTCACAGGAGTGGTAACATTGATGACAGAGTGCCTCATAGTTCCACTATGATGCCCCTCTCACAGGAGTGGTGACATTGATGATAGAGTGCCTCATAGTTCCACAATGATGACCTTTCACAGGAGTGGTAACATTGATGATATAGTGCCTCATAGTTCCACAATGATGCCCCTTTCACAGGAGTGGTAACATTGATGATAGAGTGCCTCATAGTTCCACAATGATGCCCCTTTCACAGGAGTGGTGACATTGATGATACAGTACCTCATAGTTCCACAATGATGACCTTTCACAGGAGTGGTAACATTGATGATAGAGTGCCTCATAGTTCCACAATGATGCCCCTTTCACAGGAGTGGTGACATTGATGATACAGTACCTCATAGTTCCACAATGATGCCCCTTTCACCGGAGTGGTAACATTGATGATAGAGTACCTCATAGTTCCACAATGATGCCCCTCTCACAGGAGTGGTTACATTGATGATAGAGTGCTCTCATAGTTCCACAATGATGCCCCTTTCACAGGAGTGGTAACATTGATGATAGAGTGCCTCATAGTTCCACTATGATGACCTTTCACAGGAGTGGAAACATTGATGATAGAGTGCCTCATAGTTCCACTATGATGACCTTTCACAGGAGTGGTAACATTGATGATAGAGTGCCTCATAGTTCCACAATGATGCCCCTTTCATCGGAGTGGTAACATTGATGATAGAGTGCCTCATAGTTCCACAATGATGACCTTTCACAGGAGTGGTAACATTGATGACAGAGTGCCTCATAGTTCCACTATGAAGCCCCTCTCACAGGAGTGGTAACATTGATGATAGAGTGCCTCATAGTTCCACTATGATGCCCCTCTCACAGGAGTGTTGACATTGATGATAGAGTACCTTATAGTTCCACTATGATGCCCCTTTCACAGGAGTGGTAACATTGATGATAGAGTGCCTCATAGTTCCACAATGATGCCCCTTTCACAGGAGTGGTGACTATGATGATACAGTACCTCATAGTTCCACAATGATGACCTTTCACAAGAGTGGAAACATTGATGATAGAGTACCTCATAGTTCCGCAATGATGCCCCTTTCACGGGAGTGGTGACATTGATGATACAGTGCCTCATAGTTCCACAATGATGCCCCTCTCACAGGAGTGGAAACATTGATGATAGAGTGCCTCATAGTTCCACTATGATGACCTTTCACAGGAGTGGAAACATTGATGATAGAGTGCCTCATAGTTCCACGATGATGCCCCTCTCACAGGAGTGGTAACATTGATGATAGAGTGCCTCATAGTTCCACAATGATGACCTTTCACTGGAGTGGTAACATTGATTATAGCGTACCTCATAGTTCCACAATGATGACCTCTCAAAGGAGTGGTAACATTGATGATAGAGTGCCTCATAGTTCTACAAAGATGCCCCTCTCACAGGAGTGGTAACATTGATGATAGAGTGCCTCATAGTTCCACAATGATGCCTCTTTCACAGGAGTGGTGACATTGATGATAGAGTGCCTCATAGTTCCATAATGATGTCCCTTTCACAGGAGTGGTGACATTGATGACAGAGTGCCTCATAGTTCCACTATGATGCCCCTCTCACAGGAGTGGTAACATTGATGATAGAGCCCCTCATAGTTCCACTATGATGCCCCTCTCACAGGAGTGGTGACATTGATGATAGAGTGCCTCATAGTTCCACAATGATGACCTGTCACAGGAGTGGTAACATTGATGATAGAGTGCCTCTTAGTTCCAAAATGATGCCCCTTTCACAGGAGTGGTAACATTGATGATATAGTGCCTCATAGTTCCACAATGATGCCCCTTTCACAGGAGTGGTAACATTGATGATAGAGTGCCTCATAGTTACACAATGATGCCCCTTTCACAGGAGTGGTGACATTGATGATACAGTACCTCATAGTTCCACAATGATGACCTTTCACAGGAGTGGAAACATTGATGATAGAGTGCCTCATAGTTCCACTATGATGACCTTTCACAGGAGTGGTAACATTGATGATAGAGTGCCTCATAGTTCCACAATGATGCCCCTTTCACAGGAGTGGTAACATTGATGATAGAGTGCCTCATAGTTCCACAATGATGCCCCTTTCACAGGAGTGGTGACTATGATGATACAGTACCTCATAGTTCCACAATGATGACCTTTCACAGGAGTGGAAACATTGATGATAGAGTACCTCATAGTTCCGCAATGATGCCCCTTTCACGGGAGTAGTAACATTGATGATAGAGTGCCTCATAGTTCCACAATGATGCCCCTCTCACAGGAGTGGTAACATTGATGATAGAGTGCCTCATAGCTCCACAATGATGACCTTTCACAGGAGTGGTAACATTGATGATAGAGTACCTCATAGTTCCACAATGATGCCCCTCTCACAGGAGTGGTGACATTGATGATAGAGTGCTCTCATAGTTCCACTATGATGCCCCTCTCACAGGAGTGGTAACATTGATGATAGAGTGCCTCATAGTTCCACAATGATGCCCCTCTCACAGGAGTGGTAACATTGATGATAGAGTACCTCATAGTTCCACAATGATGACCTCTCACAGGAGTGGTAGCATTGATGATAGAGTGCCTCATAGTTCCACAATGATGCCCCTCTCACAGGAGTGGTAACATTGATGATAGAGTGCCTCATATTTCCACAATGATGCCCTTTTCACAGGAGTGGTAACATTGATGACAGAGTGCCTCATAGTTCCACTATGATGCCCCTCTCACAGGAGTGGTAACATTGATGATAGAGTGCCTTTTAGTTCCACTATGATGCCCCTCTCACAGGAGTGTTGACATTGATGATAGAGTACCTTATAGTTCCACTATGATGCCCCTTTCACAGGAGTGGTAACATTGATGATAGAGTGCCTCATAGTTCCACAATGATGCCCCTCTCACAGGAGTGGTAACATTGATGATAGAGTACCTCATAGTTTCACTATGGTGCCCCTCTCCCAGGAGTGGTAACATTGATGATAGAGTGCCTCATAGTTCCACAATGATGCCCCTCTCACAGGAGTGGAAACATTGATGATAGAGTGCCTCATAGTTCCACAATGATGCCCCTCTCACTGTAGTGGTAACATTGATGATAGAGTGCCTCATAGTTCCACAATGATGACCTTTCACAGGAGTGGTAACATTGATGATAGAGTACCTCATAGTTCCACAATGATGCCCCTCTCACAGGAGTGGTGACATTGATGATAGAGTGCTCTCATAGTTCCACTATGATGCCCCTCTCACAGGAGTGGTAACATTGATGATAGAGTGCCTCATAGTTCCACAATGATGCCCCTCTCACAGGAGTGGTAACATTGATGATAGAGTACCTCATAGTTCCACAATGATGACCTCTCACAGGAGTGGTAACATTGATGATAGAGTGCCTCATAGTTCCACAATGATGCCCCTCTCACAGGAGTGGTAACATTGATGATAGAGTGCCTCATATTTCCACAATGATGCCCTTTTCATAGGAGTGGTAACATTGATGACAGAGTGCCTCATAGTTCCACTATGATGCCCCTCTCACAGGAGTGGTAACATTGATGATAGAGTGCCTTTTAGTTCCACTATGATGCCCCTCTCACAGGAGTGTTGACATTGATGATAGAGTACCTTATAGTTCCACTATGATGCCCCTTTCACAGGAGTGGTAACATTGATGATAGAGTGCCTCATAGTTCCACAATGATGCCCCTCTCACAGGAGTGGTAACATTGATGATAGAGTACCTCATAGTTTCACTATGGTGCCCCTCTCCCAGGAGTGGTAACATTGATGATAGAGTGCCTCATAGTTCCACAATGATGCCCCTCTCACAGGAGTGGAAACATTGATGATAGAGTGCCTCATAGTTCCACAATGATGCCCCTCTCACTGTAGTGGTAACATTGATGATAGAGTGCCTCATAGTTCCACAATGATGACATTTCACAGGAGTGGTAACATTGATGATAGAGTACCTCATAGTTCCACAATGATGACCTTTCACAGGAGTGGTAACATTGATGATAGAGTACCTTATAGTTCCACTATGATGCCCCTTTCACAGGAGTGGTAACATTGATGATAGAGTGCCTCATAGTTCCACTATGATGCCCCTTTCACAGGAGTGGTAACATTGATGATAGAGTGCCTCATAGTTCCACAATGATGCCCCTCTCACAGGAGTGGTAACATTGATGATAGAGTGCCTCATAGTTCCACAATGATGCCCCTCTCACAGGAGTGGTAACATTGATGATAGAGTGCCTCATAGTTCCACAATGATGCCCCTCTCACGGGAGTGGTAACATTGATGATAGAGTGCCTCATAGTTCCACAATGATGACCTTTCACAGGAGTGGTAACATTGATGATAGAGTGCCTCATAGTTCCACTATGATGCCCCTCTCACAGGAGTGGTAACATTGATGATAGAGTGATTCATAGTTCCACAATGATGACCTTTCACAGGAGTGGTAACATTGATGATAGAGTGCCTCATAGTTCCACTATGATGCCCCTTTCACAGGAGTGGTAACATTGATGATAGAGTGCCTCATAGTTCCACTATGATGCCCCTCTCACAGGAGTGGTGACATTGATGATAGAGTGCCTCATAGTTCCACAATGATGCCCCTCTCACAGGAGTGGAAACATTGATGATAGAGTGCCTCATAGTTCCACTATGATGACCTTTCACAGGAGTGGAAACATTGATGATAGAGTACCTCACAGTTCCGCAATGATGCCCCTTTCACGGGAGTGGTGACATTGATGATAGAGTGCCTCATAGTTCCACAATGATGCCCCTCTCACAGGAGTGGTAACATTGATGATAGAGTGCCTCATAGTTCCACAATGATGACCTTTCACTGGAGTGGTAACATTGATTATAGAGTACCTCATAGTTCCACAATGATGCCCCTTTCACAGGAGTGGAAACATTGATGATAGAGTGCCTCATAGTTCCACTATGATGACCTTTCAAAGGAGTGGTAACATTGATGATAGAGTGCCTCATAGTTCTACAAAGATGCCCCTCTCACAGGAGTGGTAACATTGAGGTTAATTGCCTCATAGTTCCACAATGATGCCTCTTTCACAGGAGTGGTGACATTGATGATAGAGTGCCTCATAGTTCCATAATGATGCCCCTTTCACAGGAGTGGTGACATTGATGACAGAGTGCCTCATAGTTCCACTATGATGCCCCTCTCACAGGAGTGGTAACATTGATGACAGAGTGCCTCATAGTTCCACTATGATGCCCCTCTCACAGGAGTGGTGACATTGATGATAGAGTGCCTCATAGTTCCACAATGATGACCTTTCACAGGAGTGGTAACATTGATGATATAGTGCCTCATAGTTCCACAATGATGCCCCTTTCACAGGAGTGGTAACATTGATGATAGAGTGCCTCATAGTTCCACAATGATGCCCCTTTCACAGGAGTGGTGACATTGATGATACAGTACCTCATAGTTCCACAATGATGACCTTTCACAGGAGTGGTAACATTGATGATAGAGTGCCTCATAGTTCCACAATGATGCCCCTTTCACAGGAGTGGTGACATTGATGATACAGTACCTCATAGTTCCACAATGATGCCCCTTTCACCGGAGTGGTAACATTGATGATAGAGTACCTCATAGTTCCACAATGATGCCCCTCTCACAGGAGTGGTGACATTGATGATAGAGTGCTCTCATAGTTCCACAATGATGCCCCTTTCACAGGAGTGGTAACATTGATGATAGAGTGCCTCATAGTTCCACTATGATGACCTTTCACAGGAGTGGAAACATTGATGATAGAGTGCCTCATAGTTCCACTATGATGACCTCTCACAGGAGTGGTGACATTGATGATAGAGTGCCTCATAGTTCCATAATGATGCCCCTTTCACAGGAGTGGTGACATTGATGACAGAGTGCCTCATAGTTCCACTATGATGCCCCTCTCACAGGAGTGGTAACATTGATGACAGAGTGCCTCATAGTTCCACTATGATGCCCCTCTCACAGGAGTGGTGACATTGATGATAGAGTGCCTCATAGTTCCACAATGATGACCTTTCACAGGAGTGGTAACATTGATGATATAGTGCCTCATAGTTCCACAATGATGCCCCTTTCACAGGAGTGGTAACATTGATGATAGAGTGCCTCATAGTTCCACAATGATGCCCCTTTCACAGGAGTGGTGACATTGATGATACAGTACCTCATAGTTCCACAATGATGACCTTTCACAGGAGTGGTAACATTGATGATAGAGTGCCTCATAGTTCCACAATGATGCCCCTTTCACAGGAGTGGTGACATTGATGATACAGTACCTCATAGTTCCACAATGATGCCCCTTTCACCGGAGTGGTAACATTGATGATAGAGCACCTCATAGTTCCACAATGATGCCCCTCTCACAGGAGTGGTGACATTGATGATAGAGTGCTCTCATAGTTCCACAATGATGCCCCTTTCACAGGAGTGGTAACATTGATGATAGACTGCCTCATAGTTCCACTATGATGACCTTTCACGGGAGTGGAAACATTGATGATAGAGTGCCTCATAGTTCCACTATGATGACCTTTCACAGGAGTGGTAACATTGATGATAGAGTGCCTCATAGTTCCACAATGATGCCCCTTTCATCGGAGTGGTAACATTGATGATAGAGTGCCTCATAGTTCCACAATGATGACCTTTCACATGAGTGGTAACATTGATGACAGAGTGCCTCATAGTTCCACTATGATGCCCCTCTCACAGGAGTGGTAACATTGATGATAGAGTTCCTCATAGTTCCACTATGATGCCCCTCTCACAGGAGTGTTGACATTGATGATAGAGTACCTTATAGTTCCACTATGATGCCCCTTTCACAGGAGTGGTAACATTGATGATAGAGTGCCTCATAGTTCCACAATGATGCCCCTTTCACAGGAGTGGTGACTATGATGATACAGTACCTCATAGTTCCACAATGATGACCTTTCACAAGAGTGGAAACATTGATGATAGAGTACCTCATAGTTCCGCAATGATGCCCCTTTCACGGGAGTGGTGACATTGATGATACAGTGCCTCATAGTTCCACAATGATGCCCCTCTCACAGGAGTGGAAACATTGATGATAGAGTGCCTCATAGTTCCACTATGATGACCTTTCACAGGAGTGGAAACATTGATGATAGAGTGCCTCATAGTTCCACGATGATGCCCCTCTCACAGGAGTGGTAACATTGATGATAGAGTGCCTCATAGTTCCACAATGATGACCTTTCACTGGAGTGGTAACATTGATTATAGCGTACCTCATAGTTCCACAATGATGACCTCTAAAAGGAGTGGAAACATTGATGATAGAGTGCCTCATAGTTCTACAAAGATGCCCCTCTCACAGGAGTGGTAACATTGATGATAGAGTGCCTCATAGTTCCACAATGATGCCCCTTTCACCGGAGTGGTAACATTGATGATAGAGTACCTCATAGTTCCACAATGATGCCCCTCTCACAGGAGTGGTGACATTGATGATAGAGTGCTCTCATAGTTCCACAATGATGCCCCTTTCACAGGAGTGGTAACATTGATGATAGAGTGCCTCATAGTTCCACTATGATGACCTTTCACAGGAGTGGAAACATTGATGATAGAGTGCCTCATAGTTCCACTATGATGACCTCTCACAGGAGTGGTGACATTGATGATAGAGTGCCTCATAGTTCCATAATGATGCCCCTTTCACAGGAGTGGTGACATTGATGACAGAGTGCCTCATAGTTCCACTATGATGCCCCTCTCACAGGAGTGGTAACATTGATGACAGAGTGCCTCATAGTTCCACTATGATGCCCCTCTCACAGGAGTGGTGACATTGATGATAGAGTGCCTCATAGTTCCACAATGATGACCTTTCACAGGAGTGGTAACATTGATGATATAGTGCCTCATAGTTCCACAATGATGCCCCTTTCACAGGAGTGGTAACATTGATGATAGAGTGCCTCATAGTTCCACAATGATGCCCCTTTCACAGGAGTGGTGACATTGATGATACAGTACCTCATAGTTCCACAATGATGACCTTTCACAGGAGTGGTAACATTGATGATAGAGTGCCTCATAGTTCCACAATGATGCCCCTTTCACAGGAGTGGTGACATTGATGATACAGTACCTCATAGTTCCACAATGATGCCCCTTTCACCGGAGTGGTAACATTGATGATAGAGCACCTCATAGTTCCACAATGATGCCCCTCTCACAGGAGTGGTGACATTGATGATAGAGTGCTCTCATAGTTCCACAATGATGCCCCTTTCACAGGAGTGGTAACATTGATGATAGAGTGCCTCATAGTTCCACTATGATGACCTTTCACAGGAGTGGAAACATTGATGATAGAGTGCCTCATAGTTCCACTATGATGACCTTTCACAGGAGTGGTAACATTGATGATAGAGTGCCTCATAGTTCCACAATGATGCCCCTTTCATCGGAGTGGTAACATTGATGATAGAGTGCCTCATAGTTCCACAATGATGACCTTTCACATGAGTGGTAACATTGATGACAGAGTGCCTCATAGTTCCACTATGATGCCCCTCTCACAGGAGTGGTAACATTGATGATAGAGTGCCTCATAGTTCCACTATGATGCCCCTCTCACAGGAGTGTTGACATTGATGATAGAGTACCTTATAGTTCCACTATGATGCCCCTTTCACAGGAGTGGTAACATTGATGATAGAGTGCCTCATAGTTCCACAATGATGCCCCTTTCACAGGAGTGGTGACTATGATGATACAGTACCTCATAGTTCCACAATGATGACCTTTCACAAGAGTGGAAACATTGATGATAGAGTACCTCATAGTTCCGCAATGATGCCCCTTTCACGGGAGTGGTGACATTGATGATACAGTGCCTCATAGTTCCACAATGATGCCCCTCTCACAGGAGTGGAAACATTGATGATAGAGTGCCTCATAGTTCCACTATGATGACCTTTCACAGGAGTGGAAACATTGATGATAGAGTGCCTCATAGTTCCACGATGATGCCCCTCTCACAGGAGTGGTAACATTGATGATAGAGTGCCTCATAGTTCCACAATGATGACCTTTCACTGGAGTGGTAACATTGATTATAGCGTACCTCATAGTTCCACAATGATGACCTCTCAAAGGAGTGGAAACATTGATGATAGAGTGCCTCATAGTTCTACAAAGATGCCCCTCTCACAGGAGTGGTAACATTGATGATAGAGTGCCTCATAGTTCCACAATGATGCCTCTTTCACAGGAGTGGTGACATTGATGATAGAGTGCCTCATAGTTCCATAATGATGTCCCTTTCACAGGAGTGGTGACATTGATGACAGAGTGCCTCATAGTTCCACTATGATGCCCCTCTCACAGGAGTGGTAACATTGATGATAGAGTGCCTCATAGTTCCACTATGATGCCCCTCTCACAGGAGTGGTGACATTGATGATAGAGTGCCTCATAGTTCCACAATGATGACCTTTCACAGGAGTGGTAACATTGATGATAGAGTGCCTCTTAGTTCCAAAATGATGCCCCTTTCACAGGAGTGGTAACATTGATGATATAGTGCCTCATAGTTCCACAATGATGCCCCTTTCACAGGAGTGGTAACATTGATGATAGAGTGCCTCATAGTTACACAATGATGCCCCTTTCACAGGAGTGGTGACATTGATGATACAGTACCTCATAGTTCCACAATGATGACCTTTCACTGGAGTGGATACATTGATGATAGAGTGCCTCATAGTTCCACTATGATGACCTTTCACAGGAGTGGTAACATTGATGATAGAGTGCCTCATAGTTCCACAATGATGCCCCTTTCACAGGAGTGGTAACATTGATGATAGAGTGCCTCATAGTTCCACAATGATGCCCCTTTCACAGGAGTGGTGACTATGATGATACAGTACCTCATAGTTCCACAATGATGACCTTTCACAGGAGTGGAAACATTGATGATAGAGTACCTCATAGTTCCGCAATGATGCTCCTTTCAGGGGAGTAGTAACATTGATGATAGAGTGCCTCATAGTTCCACAATGATGCCCCTCTCACAGGAGTGGTAACATTGATGATAGAGTGCCTCATAGTTCCACAATGATGACCTTTCACAGGAGTGGTAACATTGATGATAGAGTACCTCATAGTTCCACAATGATGCCCCTCTCACAGGAGTGGTGACATTGATGATAGAGTGCTCTCATAGTTCCACTATGATGCCCCTCTCACAGGAGTGGTAACATTGATGATAGAGTGCCTCATAGTTCCACAATGATGCCCCTCTCACAGGAGTGGTAACATTGATGATAGAGTACCTCATAGTTCCACAATGATGACCTCTCACAGGAGTGGTAACATTGATGATAGAGTGCCTCATAGTTCCACAATGATGCCCCTCTCACAGGAGTGGTAACATTGATGATAGAGTGCCTCATATTTCCACAATGATGCCCTTTTCACAGGAGTGGTAACATTGATGACAGAGTGCCTCATAGTTCCACTATGATGCCCCTCTCACAGGAGTGGTAACATTGATGATAGAGTGCCTCATAGTTCCACTATGATGCCCCTCTCACAGGAGTGTTGACATTGATGATAGAGTACCTTATAGTTCCACTATGATGCCCCTTTCACAGGAGTGGTAACATTGATGATAGAGTGCCTCATAGTTCCACAATGATGCCCCTCTCACAGGAGTGGTAACATTGATGATAGAGTACCTCATAGTTCCACTATGGTGCCCCTCTCCCAGGAGTGGTAACATTGATGATAGAGTGCCTCATAGTTCCACAATGATGCCCCTCTCACAGGAGTGGAAACATTGATGATAGAGTGCCTCATAGTTCCACAATGATGCCCCTCTCACTGTAGTGGTAACATTGATGATAGAGTGCCTCATAGTTCCACAATGATGACATTTCACAGGAGTGGTAACATTGATGATAGAGTACCTCATAGTTCCACAATGATGACCTTTCACAGGAGTGGTAACATTGATGATAGAGTGCCTCATAGTTCCACTATGATGCCCCTCTCACAGGAGTGGTAACATTGATGATAGAGTGCCTCATAGTTCCACTATGATGCCCCTCTCACAGGAGTGTTGACATTGATGATAGAGTACCTTATAGTTCCACTATGATGCCCCTTTCACAGGAGTGGTAACATTGATGATAGAGTGCCTCATAGTTCCACTATGATGCCCCTTTCACAGGAGTGGTAACATTGATGATAGAGTGCCTCATAGTTCCACAATGATGCCCCTCTCACAGGAGTGGTAACATTGATGATAGAGTGCCTCATAGTTCCACAATGATGCCCCTCTCACAGGAGTGGTAACATTGATGATAGAGTGCCTCATAGTTCCACAATGATGCCCCTCTCACGGGAGTGGTAACATTGATGATAGAGTGCCTCATAGTTCCACAATGATGACCTTTCACAGGAGTGGTAACATTGATGATAGAGTGCCTCATAGTTCCACTATGATGCCCCTCTCACAGGAGTGGTAACATTGATGATAGAGTGCCTCATAGTTCCACAATGATGACCTTTCACAGGAGTGGTAACATTGATGATAGAGTGCCTCATAGTTCCACTATGATGCCCCTTTCACAGGAGTGGTAACATTGATGATAGAGTGCCTCATAGTTCCACAATGATGACCTTTCACAGGAGTGGTAACATTGATGATAGAGTGCCTCATAGTTCCACTATGATGCCCCTCTCACAGGAGTGGTAACATTGATGATAGAGTACCTCATAGTTCCACAATGATGACCTTTCACAGGAGTGGTAACATTGATGACAGAGTGCCTCATAGTTCCACTATGATGCCCCTCTCACAGGAGTGGTAACATTGATGATAGAGTGCCTCATACTTCCACTATGATGCCCCTCTCACAGGAGTGTTGACATTGATGATAGAGTACCTTATAGTTCCACTATGATGCCCCTTTCACAGCAGTGGTAACATTGATGATAGAGTGCCTCATAGTTCCACAATGATGCCCCTCTCACAGGAGTGGTAACATTGATGATAGAGTACCTCATAGTTCCACTATGGTGCCCCTCTCACAGGAGTGGTAACATTGATGATAGAGTGCCTCATAGTTCCACAATGATGCCCCTCTCACAGGAGTGGTAACATTGATGATAGAGTGCCTCATAGTTCCACAATGATGCCCCTCTCACGGGAGTGGAAACATTGATGATAGAGTGCCTCATAGTTCCACAATGATGACCTTTCACAGGAGTGGTAACATTGATGATAGAGTACCTCATAGTTCCACAATGATGACCTTTCACAGGAGTGGTAACATTGATGATAGAGTACCTTATAGTTCCACTATGATGCCCCTTTCACAGGAGTGGTAACATTGATGATAGAGTGCCTCATAGTTCCACTATGATGCCCCTTTCACAGGAGTGGTAACATTGATGATAGAGTGCCTCATAGTTCCACAATGATGCCCCTCTCACAGGAGTGGTAACATTGATGATAGAGTGCCTCATAGTTCCACAATGATGCCCCTCTCACAGGAGTGGTAACATTGATGATAGAGTGCCTCATAGTTCCACAATGATGCCCCTCTCACGGGAGTGGTAACATTGATGATAGAGTGCCTCATAGTTCCTCAATGATGACCTTTCACAGGAGTGGTAACATTAATGATAGAGTGCCTCATAGTTCCACTATGATGCCCCTCTCACAGGAGTGGTAACATTGATGATAGAGTGCCTCATAGTTCCACAATGATGCCCCTCTCACGGGAGTGGTAACATTGATGATAGAGTGCCTCATAGTTCCACAATGATGACCTTTCACAGGAGTGGTAACATTGATGATAGAGTGCCTCATAGTTCCACTATGATGCCCCTCTCACAGGAGTGGTAACATTGATGATAGAGTGCCTCATAGTTCCACAATGATGACCTTTCACAGGAGTGGTAACATTGATGATAGAGTGCCTCATAGTTTCACTATGATGCCCCTTTCACAGGAGTGGTAACATTGATGATAGAGTGCCTCATAGTTCCACAATGATGACCTTTCACAGGAGTGGTAACATTGATGATAGAGTGCCTCATAGTTCCACTATGATGCCCCTCTCACAGGAGTGGTAACATTGATGATAGAGTACCTCATAGTTCCACAATGATGACCTTTCACAGGAGTGGTAATATTGATGATAGAGTACCTCATAGTTCCACAATGATGCCCCTCTCACAGGAGTGGTAACATTGATGATAGAGTGCCTCATAGTTCCACAATGATGCCTCTTTCACAGGAGTGGTAATATTGATGATAGAGTGCCTCATAGTTCCACAATGATGCCCCTCTCACAGGAGTGGTAACATTGATGATAGAGTGCCTCATAGTTCCACAATGATGACCTTTCACAGGAGTGGTAACATTGATGATAGAGTGCCTCATAGTTCCACAATGATGCCCCTCTCACAGGAGTGGTAACATTGATGATAGAGTGCCTCATAGTTCCACAATGATGCCTCCTTCACAGGAGTGGTAACATTGATGATAGAGTGCCTCATAGTTCCACAATGATGCCCCTCTCACAGGAGTGGTAACATTGATAATAGAGTGCCTCATATTTCCACAATGATGCCCCTTTCACAGGAGTGGTAACATTGATGATAGAGTGCCTCATAGTTCCACTATGATGCCCCTCTCACAGGAGTGTTGACATTGATGATAGAGTACCTTATAGTTCCACTATGATGCCCCTTTCACAGGAGTGGTAACATTGATGATAGAGTGCCTCATAGTTCCACAATGATGCCCCTCTCACAGGAGTGGTAACATTGATGATAGAGTACCTCATAGTTCCACTATGGTGCCCCTCTCCCAGGAGTGGTAACATTGATGATAGAGTGCCTCATAGTTCCACAATGATGCCCCTCTCACAGGAGTGGAAACATTGATGATAGAGTGCCTCATAGTTCCACAATGATGCCCCTCTCACTGTAGTGGTAACATTGATGATAGAGTGCCTCATAGTTCCACAATGATGACATTTCACAGGAGTGGTAACATTGATGATAGAGTACCTCATAGTTCCACAATGATGACCTTTCACAGGAGTGGTAACATTGATGATAGAGTACCTTATAGTTCCACTATGATGCCCCTTTCACAGGAGTGGTAACATTGATGATAGAGTGCCTCATAGTTCCACTATGATGCCCCTTTCACAGGAGTGGTAACATTGATGATAGAGTGCCTCATAGTTCCACAATGATGCCCCTCTCACAGGAGTGGTAACATTGATGATAGAGTGCCTCATAGTTCCACAATGATGCCCCTCTCACAGGAGTGGTAACATTGATGATAGAGTGCCTCATAGTTCCACAATGATGCCCCTCTCACGGGAGTGGTAACATTGATGATAGAGTGCCTCATAGTTCCACAATGATGACCTTTCACAGGAGTGGTAACATTGATGATAGAGTGCCTCATAGTTCCACTATGATGCCCCTCTCACAGGAGTGGTAACATTGATGATAGAGTGCCTCATAGTTCCACAATGATGACCTTTCACAGGAGTGGTAACATTGATGATAGAGTGCCTCATAGTTCCACTATGATGCCCCTTTCACAGGAGTGGTAACATTGATGATAGAGTGCCTCATAGTTCCACAATGATGACCTTTCACAGGAGTGGTAACATTGATGATAGAGTGCCTCATAGTTCCACTATGATGCCCCTCTCACAGGAGTGGTAACATTGATGATAGAGTACCTCATAGTTCCACAATGATGACCTTTCACAGGAGTGGTAACATTGATGACAGAGTGCCTCATAGTTCCACTATGATGCCCCTCTCACAGGAGTGGTAACATTGATGATAGAGTGCCTCATAGTTCCACTATGATGCCCCTCTCACAGGAGTGTTGACATTGATGATAGAGTACCTTATAGTTCCACTATGATGCCCCTTTCACAGCAGTGGTAACATTGATGATAGAGTGCCTCATAGTTCCACAATGATGCCCCTCTCACAGGAGTGGTAACATTGATGATAGAGTACCTCATAGTTCCACTATGGTGCCCCTCTCACAGGAGTGGTAACATTGATGATAGAGTGCCTCATAGTTTCACAATGATGCCCCTCTCACAGGAGTGGTAACATTGATGATAGAGTGCCTCATAGTTCCACAATGATGACCTTTCACAGGAGTGGTAACATTGATGATAGAGTACCTCATAGTTCCACAATGATGACCTTTCACAGGAGTGGTAACATTGATGATAGAGTACCTTATAGTTCCACTATGATGCCCCTTTCACAGGAGTGGTAACATTGATGATAGAGTGCCTCATAGTTCCACTATGATGCCCCTTTCACAGGAGTGGTAACATTGATGATAGAGTGCCTCATAGTTCCACAATGATGCCCCTCTCACAGGAGTGGTAACATTGATGATAGAGTGCCTCATAGTTCCACAATGATGCCCCTCTCACAGGAGTGGTAACATTGATGATAGAGTGCCTCATAGTTCCACAATGATGCCCCTCTCACGGGAGTGGTAACATTGATGATAGAGTGCCTCATAGTTCCTCAATGATGACCTTTCACAGGAGTGGTAACATTGATGATAGAGTGCCTCATAGTTCCACTATGATGCCCCTCTCACAGGAGTGGTAACATTGATGATAGAGTGCCTCATAGTTCCACAATGATGCCCCTCTCACAGGAGTGGTAACATTGATGATAGAGTGCCTCATAGTTCCACAATGATGCCCCTCTCACAGGAGTGGTAACATTGATGATAGAGTGCCTCATAGTTCCACAATGATGACCTTTCACAGGAGTGGTAACATTGATGATAGAGTGCCTCATAGTTCCACTATGATGCCCCTCTCACAGGAGTGGTAACATTGATGATAGAGTGCCTCATAGTTCCACAATGATGACCTTTCACAGGAGTGGTAACATTGATGATAGAGTTCCTCATAGTTTCACTATGATGCCCCTTTCACAGGAGTGGTAACATTGATGATAGAGTGCCTCATAGTTCCACAATGATGACCTTTCACAGGAGTGGTAACATTGATGATAGAGTGCCTCATAGTTCCACTATGATGCCCCTCTCACAGGAGTGGTAACATTGATGATAGAGTACCTCATAGTTCCACAATGATGACCTTTCACAGGAGTGGTAATATTGATGATAGAGTACCTCATAGTTCCACAATGATGCCCCTCTCACAGGAGTGGTAACATTGATGATAGAGTGCCTCATAGTTCCACAATGATGCCTCCTTCACAGGAGTGGTAATATTGATGATAGAGTGCCTCATTGTTCCACAATGATGCCCCTCTCACAGGAGTGGTAACATTGATGATAGAGTGCCTCATAGTTCCACAATGATGACCTTTCACAGGAGTGGTAACATTGATGATAGAGTGCCTCATAGTTCCACAATGATGCCCCTCTCACAGGAGTGGTAACATTGATGATAGAGTGCCTCATAGTTCCACAATGATGCCTCTTTCACAGGAGTGGTAACATTGATGATAGAGTGCCTCATAGTTCCACAATGATGCCCCTCTCACAGGAGTGGTAACATTGATGATAGAGTGCCTCATATTTCCACAATGATGCCCCTTTCACAGGAGTGGTAACATTGATGACAGAGTGCCTCATAGTTCCACTATGATGCCCCTCTCACAGGAGTGGTAACATTGATGATAGAGTGCCTCATAGTTCCACTATGATGCCCCTCTCACAGGAGTGTTGACATTGATGATAGAGTACCTTACAGTTCCACTATGATGCCCCTTTCACAGGAGTGGTAACATTGATGATAGAGTGCCTCATAGTTCCACAATGATGCCCCTTTCACAGGAGTGGTGACTATGATGATACAGTACCTCATAGTTCCACAATGATGACCTTTCACAGGAGTGGAAACATTGATGATAGAGTACCTCATAGTTCCACAATGATGCCCCTTTCACGGGAGTGGTGACATTGATGATAGAGTGCCTCATAGTTCCACAATGATGCCCCTCTCACAGGAGTGGAAACATAGATCATAGAGTTCCTCATAGTTCCACTATGATGACCTTTCACAGGAGTGGAAACATTGATGATAGAGTACCTCATAGTTCCGCAATGATGCCCCTTTCACGGGAGTGGTGACATTGATGATAGCGTGCCTCATAGTTCCACAATGATGCCCCTCTCACAGGAGTGGTAACATTGATGATAGAGTGCCTCATAGTTCCACAATGATGACTTTTCACTGGAGTGGTAACATTGATTATAGAGTACCACATAGTTCCACAATGATGCCCCTTTCACAGGAGTGGTAAAATTGATGATAGAGTACCTCATAGTTCCACAATGATAACCTCTCAAAGGAGTGGTAACATTGATGATAGAGTGCCTCATAGTTCTACAAAGATGCCCCTCTCACAGGAGTGGTAACATTGATGATAGAGTGCCTCATAGTTCCACAATGATGCCTCTTTCACAGGAGTGGTGACATTGATGATAGAGTGCCTCATAGTTCCATAATGATGCCCCTTTCACAGGAGTGGTGACATTGATGACAGAGTGCCTCATAGTTCCACTATGATGCCCCTCTCACAGGAGTGGTAACATTGATGATAGAGTGCCTCATAGTTCCACTATGATGCCCCTCTCACAGGAGTGGTGACATTGATGATAGAGTGCCTCATAGTTCCACAATGATGACTTTTCACAGGAGTGGTAACATTGATGATAGAGTGCCTCATAGTTCCACAATGATGCCCCTTTCACAGGAGTGGTAACATTGATGATAGAGTGCCTCATAGTTCCACAATGATGCCCCTTTCACAGGAGTGGTGACATTGATGATACAGTACCTCATAGTTCCACAATGATGACCTTTCACAGGAGTGGAAACATTGATGATAGAGTGCCTCATAGTTCCACTATGATGACCTTTCACAGGTGTGGTAACATTGATGATAGAGTGCCTCATAGTTCCACAATGATGTCCCTTTCACAGGAGTGGTGACTATGATGATACAGTACCTCATAGTTCCACAATGATGACCTTTCACAGGAGTGGAAACATTGATGATAGAGTACCTCATAGTTCCGCAATGATGCCCCTTTCACGGAAGTGGTGACATTGATGATAGAGTGCCTCATAGTTCCACAATGATGCCCCTCTCACAGGAGTGGTAACATTGATGATAGAGTGCCTCATAGTTCCACAATGATGACCTTTCACAGGAGTGGTAACATTGATGATAGAGTACCTCATAGTTCCACAATGATGCCCCTCTCACAGGAGTGGTGACATTGATGATAGAGTGCTCTCATAGTTCCACTATGATGCCCCTCTCACAGGAGTGGTAACATTGATGATAGAGTGCCTCATAGTTCCACAATGATGCCCCTCTCACAGGAGTGGTAACATTGATGATAGAGTACCTCATAGTTCCACAATGATGACCTCTCACAGGAGTGGTAACATTGATGATATAGTGCCTCATAGTTCCACAATGATGCTCCTCTCACAGGAGTGGTAACATTGATGATAGAGTGCCTCATATTTCCACAATGATGCTGCTTTCACAGGAGTGGTAACATTGATGACAGAGTGCCTCATAGTTCCACTATGAAGCCCCTCTCACAGGAGTGGTAACATTGATGATAGAGTGCCTCATAGTTCCACTATGATGCCCCTCTCACCGGAGTGTTGACATTGATGATAGAGTGCCTCATAGTTCCACTATGATGCCCCTCTCACAGGAGTGGTAACATTGATGATAGAGTGCCGCATAGTTCCACAATGATGCCCCTCTCACAGGAGTGGTGACATTGATGATAGAGTGCCTCATAGTTCCTCTATGATGCCCCTCTCACAGGAGTGGTGACATTGATGATAGAGTGCCTCATAGTTCCAATGATACCCCTCTCACAGGAGTGGTAACATTGATGATAGAGTGCCTCATAGTTCCACTATGATGCCCCTCTCACAGGAGTGGTAACATTGATGATAGAGTGCCTCATAGTTCCACAATGATGCCCCTCTCACAGGAGTGGTAACATTGATGATAGAGTACCTCATAGTTCCACAATGATGACCTCTCACAGGAGTGGTAACATTGATGATATAGTGCCTCATAGTTCCACAATGATGCCCCTCTCACAGGAGTGGTAACATTGATGATAGAGTGCCTCATATTTCCACAATGATGCCGCTTTCACAGGAGTGGTAACATTGATGACAGAGTGCCTCATAGTTCCACTATGAAGCCCCTCTCACAGGAGTGGTAACATTGATGATAGAGTGCCTCATAGTTCCACTATGATGCCCCTCTCACAGGAGTGTTGACATTGATGATAGAGTGCCTCATAGTTCCACTATGATGCCCCTATCACAGGAGTGGTAACATTGATGATAGAGTGCCTCATAGTTCCACAATGATGCTCCTCTCACAGGAGTGGTGACATTGATGATAGAGTGCCTCATAGTTCCTCTATGATGCCCCTCTCACAGGAGTGGTGACATTGATGATAGAGTGCCTCATAGTTCCAATGATACCCCTCTCACAGGAGTGGTAACATTGATGATAGAGTGCCTCATAGTTCCACTATGATGCCCCTCTCACAGGAGTGGTGACATTGATGATAGAGTACCTCATAGTTCCACAATGATGACCTTTTAACAGAAGTGGTAACATTGATGATAGAGTGCCTCATAGTTCCACAATGATGCCCCGTTCACAGGAGTGGTAACATTGGTGATAAAGTGCCTCATAGTTCCACAATGATGCCCCTCTCACAGGAGTGGTAACATTGATGATAGAGTGCCTCATAGTTCCACAATGATGCCCCTCTCACAGGAGTGGTAACATTGATGATAGAGTGCCTCATAGTTCCACAATGATGCCCCGTTCACAGGAGTGGTAACATTGATGATAGAGTGCCTCATAGTTCCACAATGATGCCCCTTTCACAGGAGTGGTAACATTGATGATAGAGTGCCTCATAGTTCCACAATGATGCCCCTCTCACAGGAGTGGAAACATTGATGATAGAGTGCCTCATAGTTCCACAATGATGCCCCTCTCACAGGAGTGGTAACATTGATGATAGAGTGCCTCATAGTTCCACAATGATGCCCCTCTCACAGGAGTGGTGACATTGATGATAGAGTGCCTCATAATTCCTCTATGATGCCCCTCTCACAGGAGTGGTGACATTGATGATAGAGTGCCTCATAGTTCCAATGATGCCCCTCTCACAGGAGTGGTAACATTGATGATAGAGTGCCTCATAGTTCCACTATGATGCCCCTCTCACAGGAGTGGTGACATTGATGATAGAGTGCCTCATAGTTCCAATGATGCCCCTCTCACAGGAATGGTAACATGGATGATAGAGTGCCTCATAGTTCCACTATGATGCCCCTTTCACAGGAGTGGTAACATTGATGATAGAGTGCCTCATAGTTCCACTATGATGCCCCTCTCAAAGGAGTGGTAACATTGATGATAGAGTGCCTCATAGTTCCACTATGATGCCCCTTTCACAGGAGTGGTAACATTGATGATAGAGTACCTCATAGTTCCACAATGATGACCTCTCAAAGGAGTGGTAACATTGATGATAGAGTGCCTCATAGTTCTACAAAGATGCCCCTCTCACAGGAGTGGTAACATTGATGATAGAGTGCCTCATAGTTCCACAATGATGCCCCTCTCACAGGAGTGGTAACATTGATGATAGAGTACCTTATAGTTCCACAATGATGACCTTTCACAGGAGTGGTAACATTGATGATAGAGTGCCTCATAGTTCCACAATGATGCCCCTCTCAAAGGAGTGGTAACATTGATGATAGAGTGCCTCATAGTTCCACAATGATGCCCCTCTCACAGGAGTGGTAACATTGATGATAGAGTACCTCATAGTTCCACAATGATGACCTTTCAAAGGAGTGGTAACATTGATGATATAGTGCCTCATAGTTCCACTATGATGCCCCTCTCAAAGGAGTGGTAACATTGATGATAGAGTGCCTCATAGTTCCACAATGATGCCCCTTTCACAGGAGTGGTGACATTGATGATAGAGTACCTCATAGTTCCACTATGATGCCCCTCTCAAAGGAGTGGTAACATTGATGATAGAGTGCCTCATAGTTCCACAATGATGCCCCTCTCACAGGAGTGGTAACATTGATGATAGAGTACCTCATAGTTCCACAATGATGACCTTTCACAGGAGTGGTAACATTGATGATATAGTGCCTCATAGTTCCACTATGATGCCCCTCTCAAAGGAGTGGTAACATTGATGATAGAGTGCCTCATAGTTCCACAATGATGCCCCTTTCACAGGAGTGGTAACATTGATGATATAGTGCCTCATAGTTCCACAATGATGCCCCTTTCACAGGAGTGGTGACATTGATGATAGAGTGCCTCATATTTCCACTATGATGCCCCTCTCAAAGGAGTGGTAACATTGATGATAGAGTGCCTCATAGTTCCACAATGATGCCCCTCTCACAGGAGTGGTAACATTGATGATAGAGTACCTTATAGTTCCACAATGATGACCTTTCACAGGAGTGGTAACATTGATGATATAGTGCCTCATAGTTCCACTATGATGCCCCTCTCAAAGGAGTGGTAACATTGATGATAGAGTGCCTCATAGTTCCACAATGATGCCCCTCTCACAGGAGTGGTAACATTGATGATAGAGTACCTCATAGTTCCACAATGATGACCTTTCACAGGAGTGGTAACATTGATGATATAGTGCCTCATAGTTCCACTATGATGCCCCTCTCAAAGGAGTGGTAACATTGATGATAGAGTGCCTCATAGTTCCACAATGATGCCCCTTTCACAGGAGTGGTGACATTGATGATAGAGTACCTCATAGTTCCACTATGATGCCCCTCTCAAAGGAGTGGTAACATTGATGATAGAGTGCCTCATAGTTCCACTATGATGCCCCTCTCAAAGGAGTGGTAACATTGATGATAGAGTGCCTCATAGTTCCACAATGATGCCCCTTTCACAGGAGTGGTAACATTGATGATAGAGTGCCTCATAGTTCCACAATGATGCCCCTCTCACAGGAGTGGTAACATTGATGATAGAGTGCCTCATAGTTCCACAATGATGACCTTTCACAGGAGTGGTAACATTGATGATAGAGTACCTCATAGTTCCACAATGATGCCCCTTTCACAGGAGTGGTAACATTGATGATAGAGTGCCTCATAGTTCCACTATGATGCCCCTCTCAAAGGAGTGGTAACATTGATGATAGAGTACCTCATAGTTCCACAATGATGCCCCTCTCACGGGAGTGGTAACATTGATGATAGAGTGCCTCATAGTTCCAATGATGCCCGTCTCACGGGAGTGGTAACATTGATGATAGAGTGCCTCATAGTTTCACTATGATGCCCCTTTCACAGGAGTGGTAACATTGATGATAGAGTGCCTCATAGTTCCACAATGATGACCTTTCACAGGAGTGGTAACATTGATGATAGAGTGCCTCATAGTTCCACTATGATGCCCCTCTCACAGGAGTGGTAACATTGATGATAGAGTACCTCATAGTTCCACAATGATGACCTTTCACAGGAGTGGTAATATTGATGATAGAGTACCTCATAGTTCCACAATGATGCCCCTCTCACAGGAGTGGTAACATTGATGATAGAGTGCCTCATAGTTCCACAATGATGCCTCCTTCACAGGAGTGGTAATATTGATGATAGAGTGCCTCATAGTTCCACAATGATGCCCCTCTCACAGGAGTGGTAACATTGATGATAGAGTGCCTCATAGTTCCACAATGATGACCTTTCACAGGAGTGGTAACATTGATGATAGAGTGCCTCATAGTTCCACAATGATGCCCCTCTCACAGGAGTGGTAACATTGATGATAGAGTGCCTCATAGTTCCACAATGATGCCTCTTTCACAGGAGTGGTAACATTGATGATAGAGTGCCTCATAGTTCCACAATGATGCCCCTCTCACAGGAGTGGTAACATTGATGATAGAGTGCCTCATATTTCCACAATGATGCCCCTTTCACAGGAGTGGTAACATTGATGACAGAGTGCCTCATAGTTCCACTATGATGCCCCTCTCACAGGAGTGGTAACATTGATGATAGAGTGCCTCATAGTTCCACTATGATGCCCCTCTCACAGGAGTGTTGACATTGATGATAGAGTACCTTATAGTTCCACTATGATGCCACTTTCACAGGAGTGGTAACATTGATGATAGAGTGCCTCATAGTTCCACAATGATGCCCCTTTCACAGGAGTGGTGACTATGATGATACAGTACCTCATAGTTCCACAATGATGACCTTTCACAGGAGTGGAAACATTGATGATAGAGTACCTCATAGTTCCACAATGATGCCCCTTTCACGGGAGTGGTGACATTGATGATAGAGTGCCTCATAGTTCCACAATGATGCCCCTCTCACAGGAGTGGAAACATAGATCATAGAGTTCCTCATAGTTCCACTATGATGACCTTTCACAGGAGTGGAAACATTGATGATAGAGTACCTCATAGTTCCGCAATGATGCCCCTTTCACGGGAGTGGTGACATTGATGATAGCGTGCCTCATAGTTCCACAATGATGCCCCTCTCACAGGAGTGGTAACATTGATGATAGAGTGCCTCATAGTTCCACAATGATGACTTTTCACTGGAGTGGTAACATTGATTATAGAGTACCACATAGTTCCACAATGATGCCCCTTTCACAGGAGTGGTAAAATTGATGATAGAGTACCTCATAGTTCCACAATGATAACCTCTCAAAGGAGTGGTAACATTGATGATAGAGTGCCTCATAGTTCTACAAAGATGCCCCTCTCACAGGAGTGGTAACATTGATGATAGAGTGCCTCATAGTTCCACAATGATGCCTCTTTCACAGGAGTGGTGACATTGATGATAGAGTGCCTCATAGTTCCATAATGATGCCCCTTTCACAGGAGTGGTGACATTTATGACAGAGTGCCTCATAGTTCCACTATGATGCCCCTCTCACAGGAGTGGTAACATTGATGATAGAGTGCCTCATAGTTCCACTATGATGCCCCTCTCACAGGAGTGGTGACATTGATGATAGAGTGCCTCATAGTTCCACAATGATGACTTTTCACAGGAGTGGTAACATTGATGATAGAGTGCCTCATAGTTCCACAATGATGCCCCTTTCACAGGAGTGGTAACATTGATGATAGAGTGCCTCATAGTTCCACAATGATGCCCCTTTCACAGGAGTGGTGACATTGATGATACAGTACCTCATAGTTCCACAATGATGACCTTTCACAGGAGTGGAAACATTGATGATAGAGTGCCTCATAGTTCCACTATGATGACCTTTCACAGGTGTGGTAACATTGATGATAGAGTGCCTCATAGTTCCACAATGATGTCCCTTTCACAGGAGTGGTGACTATGATGATACAGTACCTCATAGTTCCACAATGATGACCTTTCACAGGAGTGGAAACATTGATGATAGAGTACCTCATAGTTCCGCAATGATGCCCCTTTCACGGAAGTGGTGACATTGATGATAGAGTGCCTCATAGTTCCACAATGATGCCCCTCTCACAGGAGTGGTAACATTGATGATAGAGTGCCTCATAGTTCCACAATGATGACCTTTCACAGGAGTGGTAATATTGATGATAGAGTACCTCATAGTTCCACAATGATGCCCCTCTCACAGGAGTGGTAACATTGATGATAGAGTGCCTCATAGTTCCACAATGATGCCTCCTTCACAGGAGTGGTAATATTGATGATAGAGTGCCTCATAGTTCCACAATGATGCCCCTCTCACAGGAGTGGTAACATTGATGATAGAGTGCCTCATAGTTCCACAATGATGACCTTTCACAGGAGTGGTAACATTGATGATAGAGTGCCTCATAGTTCCACAATGATGCCCCTCTCACAGGAGTGGTAACATTGATGATAGAGTGCCTCATAGTTCCACAATGATGCCTCTTTCACAGGAGTGGTAACATTGATGATAGAGTGCCTCATAGTTCCACTATGATGCCCCTCTCAAAGGAGTGGTAACATTGATGATAGAGTGCCTCATAGTTCCACAATGATGCCCCTCTCACAGGAGTGGTAACATTGATGATAGAGTACCTCATAGTTCCACAATGATGACCTTTCACAGGAGTGGTAACATTGATGATATAGTGCCTCATAGTTCCACTATGATGCCCCTCTCAAAGGAGTGGTAACATTGATGATAGAGTGCCTCATAGTTCCACAATGATGCCCCTTTCACAGGAGTGGTGACATTGATGATAGAGTACCTCATAGTTCCACTATGATGCCCCTCTCAAAGGAGTGGTAACATTGATGATAGAGTGCCTCATAGTTCCACAATGATGCCCCTCTCACAGGAGTGGTAACATTGATGATAGAGTACCTTATAGTTCCACAATGATGACCTTTCACAGGAGTGGTAACATTGATGATATAGTGCCTCATAGTTCCACTATGATGCCCCTCTCAAAGGAGTGGTAACATTGATGATAGAGTGCCTCATAGTTCCACAATGATGCCCCTCTCACAGGAGTGGTAACATTGATGATAGAGTACCTCATAGTTCCACAATGATGACCTTTCACAGGAGTGGTAACATTGATGATATAGTGCCTCATAGTTCCACTATGATGCCCCTCTCAAAGGAGTGGTAACATTGATGATAGAGTGCCTCATAGTTCCACAATGATGCCCCTTTCACAGGAGTGGTGACATTGATGATAGAGTACCTCATAGTTCCACTATGATGCCCCTCTCAAAGGAGTGGTAACATTGATGATAGAGTGCCTCATAGTTCCACTATGATGCCCCTCTCAAAGGAGTGGTAACATTGATGATAGAGTGCCTCATAGTTCCACAATGATGCCCCTTTCACAGGAGTGGTAACATTGATGATAGAGTGCCTCATAGTTCCACAATGATGCCCCTCTCACAGGAGTGGTAACATTGATGATAGAGTGCCTCATAGTTCCACAATGATGACCTTTCACAGGAGTGGTAACATTGATGATAGAGTACCTCATAGTTCCACAATGATGCCCCTTTCACAGGAGTGGTAACATTGATGATAGAGTGCCTCATAGTTCCACTATGATGCCCCTCTCAAAGGAGTGGAAACATTGATGATAGAGTACCTCATAGTTCCACAATGATGCCCCTCTCACGGGAGTGGTAACATTGATGATAGAGTGCCTCATAGTTCCAATGATGCCCGTCTCACGGGAGTGGTAACATTGATGATAGAGTGCCTCATAGTTTCACTATGATGCCCCTTTCACAGGAGTGGTAACATTGATGATAGAGTGCCTCATAGTTCCACAATGATGACCTTTCACAGGAGTGGTAACATTGATGATAGAGTGCCTCATAGTTCCACTATGATGCCCCTCTCACAGGAGTGGTAACATTGATGATAGAGTACCTCATAGTTCCACAATGATGACCTTTCACAGGAGTGGTAATATTGATGATAGAGTACCTCATAGTTCCACAATGATGCCCCTCTCACAGGAGTGGTAACATTGATGATAGAGTGCCTCATAGTTCCACAATGATGCCTCCTTCACAGGAGTGGTAATATTGATGATAGAGTGCCTCATAGTTCCACAATGATGCCCCTCTCACAGGAGTGGTAACATTGATGATAGAGTGCCTCATAGTTCCACAATGATGACCTTTCACAGGAGTGGTAACATTGATGATAGAGTGCCTCATAGTTCCACAATGATGCCCCTCTCACAGGAGTGGTAACATTGATGATAGAGTGCCTCATAGTTCCACAATGATGCCTCTTTCACAGGAGTGGTAACATTGATGATAGAGTGCCTCATAGTTCCACAATGATGCCCCTCTCACAGGAGTGGTAACATTGATGATAGAGTGCCTCATATTTCCACAATGATGCCCCTTTCACAGGAGTGGTAACATTGATGACAGAGTGCCTCATAGTTCCACTATGATGCCCCTCTCACAGGAGTGGTAACATTGATGATAGAGTGCCTCATAGTTCCACTATGATGCCCCTCTCACAGGAGTGTTGACATTGATGATAGAGTACCTTATAGTTCCACTATGATGCCCCTTTCACAGGAGTGGTAACATTGATGATAGAGTGCCTCATAGTTCCACAATGATGCCCCTTTCACAGGAGTGGTGACTATGATGATACAGTACCTCATAGTTCCACAATGATGACCTTTCACAGGAGTGGAAACATTGATGATAGAGTACCTCATAGTTCCACAATGATGCCCCTTTCACGGGAGTGGTGACATTGATGATAGAGTGCCTCATAGTTCCACAATGATGCCCCTCTCACAGGAGTGGAAACATAGATCATAGAGTTCCTCATAGTTCCACTATGATGACCTTTCACAGGAGTGGAAACATTGATGATAGAGTACCTCATAGTTCCGCAATGATGCCCCTTTCACGGGAGTGGTGACATTGATGATAGCGTGCCTCATAGTTCCACAATGATGCCCCTCTCACAGGAGTGGTAACATTGATGATAGAGTGCCTCATAGTTCCACAATGATGACTTTTCACTGGAGTGGTAACATTGATTATAGAGTACCACATAGTTCCACAATGATGCCCCTTTCACAGGAGTGGTAAAATTGATGATAGAGTACCTCATAGTTCCACAATGATAACCTCTCAAAGGAGTGGTAACATTGATGATAGAGTGCCTCATAGTTCTACAAAGATGCCCCTCTCACAGGAGTGGTAACATTGATGATAGAGTGCCTCATAGTTCCACAATGATGCCTCTTTCACAGGAGTGGTGACATTGATGATAGAGTGCCTCATAGTTCCATAATGATGCCCCTTTCACAGGAGTGGTGACATTGATGACAGAGTGCCTCATAGTTCCACTATGATGCCCCTCTCACAGGAGTGGTAACATTGATGATAGAGTGCCTCATAGTTCCACTATGATGCCCCTCTCACAGGAGTGGTGACATTGATGATAGAGTGCCTCATAGTTCCACAATGATGACTTTTCACAGGAGTGGTAACATTGATGATAGAGTGCCTCATAGTTCCACAATGATGCCCCTTTCACAGGAGTGGTAACATTGATGATAGAGTGCCTCATAGTTCCACAATGATGCCCCTTTCACAGGAGTGGTGACATTGATGATACAGTACCTCATAGTTCCACAATGATGACCTTTCACAGGAGTGGAAACATTGATGATAGAGTGCCTCATAGTTCCACTATGATGACCTTTCACAGGTGTGGTAACATTGATGATAGAGTGCCTCATAGTTCCACAATGATGTCCCTTTCACAGGAGTGGTGACTATGATGATACAGTACCTCATAGTTCCACAATGATGACCTTTCACAGGAGTGGAAACATTGATGATAGAGTACCTCATAGTTCCGCAATGATGCCCCTTTCACGGAAGTGGTGACATTGATGATAGAGTGCCTCATAGTTCCACAATGATGCCCCTCTCACAGGAGTGGTAACATTGATGATAGAGTGCCTCATAGTTCCACAATGATGACCTTTCACAGGAGTGGTAACATTGATGATAGAGTACCTCATAGTTCCACAATGATGCCCCTCTCACAGGAGTGGTGACATTGATGATAGAGTGCTCTCATAGTTCCACTATGATGCCCCTCTCACAGGAGTGGTAACATTGATGATAGAGCGCCTCATAGTTCCACAATGATGCCCCTCTCACAGGAGTGGTAACATTGATGATAGAGTACCTCATAGTTCCACAATGATGACCTCTCACAGGAGTGGTAACATTGATGATATAGTGCCTCATAGTTCCACAATGATGCCCCTCTCACAGGAGTGGTAACATTGATGATAGAGTGCCTCATATTTCCACAATGATGCTGCTTTCACAGGAGTGGTAACATTGATGACAGAGTGCCTCATAGTTCCACTATGAAGCCCCTCTCACAGGAGTGGTAACATTGATGATAGAGTGCCTCATAGTTCCACTATGATGCCCCTCTCACCGGAGTGTTGACATTGATGATAGAGTGCCTCATAGTTCCACTATGATGCCCCTCTCACAGGAGTGGTAACATTGATGATAGAGTGCCGCATAGTTCCACAATGATGCCCCTCTCACAGGAGTGGTGACATTGATGATAGAGTGCCTCATAGTTCCTCTATGATGCCCCTCTCACAGGAGTGGTGACATTGATGATAGAGTGCCTCATAGTTCCAATGATACCCCTCTCACAGGAGTGGTAACATTGATGATAGAGTGCCTCATAGTTCCACTATGATGCCCCTCTCACAGGAGTGGTAACATTGATGATAGAGTGCCTCATAGTTCCACAATGATGCCCCTCTCACAGGAGTGGTAACATTGATGATAGAGTACCTCATAGTTCCACAATGATGACCTCTCACAGGAGTGGTAACATTGATGATATAGTGCCTCATAGTTCCACAATGATGCCCCTCTCACAGGAGTGGTAACATTGATGAATGAGTGCCTCATATTTCCACAATGATGCCGCTTTCACAGGAGTGGTAACATTGATGACAGAGTGCCTCATAGTTCCACTATGAAGCCCCTCTCACAGGAGTGGTAACATTGATGATAGAGTGCCTCATAGTTCCACTATGATGCCCCTCTCACAGGAGTGTTGACATTGATGATAGAGTGCCTCATAGTTCCACTATGATGCCCCTATCACAGGAGTGGTAACATTGATGATAGAGTGCCTCATAGTTCCACAATGATGCTCCTCTCACAGGAGTGGTGACATTGATGATAGAGTGCCTCATAGTTCCTCTATGATGCCCCTCTCACAGGAGTGGTGACATTGATGATAGAGTGCCTCATAGTTCCAATGATACCCCTCTCACAGGAGTGGTAACATTGATGATAGAGTGCCTCATAGTTCCACTATGATGCCCCTCTCACAGGAGTGGTGACATTGATGATAGAGTACCTCATAGTTCCACAATGATGACCTTTTAACAGAAGTGGTAACATTGATGATAGAGTGCCTCATAGTTCCACAATGATGCCCCGTTCACAGGAGTGGTAACATTGGTGATAAAGTGCCTCATAGTTCCACAATGATGCCCCTCTCACAGGAGTGGTAACATTGATGATAGAGTGCCTCATAGTTCCACAATGATGCCCCTCTCACAGGAGTGGTAACATTGATGATAGAGTGCCTCATAGTTCCACAATGATGCCCCGTTCACAGGAGTGGTAACATTGATGATAGAGTGCCTCATAGTTCCACAATGATGCCCCTTTCACAGGAGTGGTAACATTGATGATAGAGTGCCTCATAGTTCCACAATGATGCCCCTCTCACAGGAGTGGAAACATTGATGATAGAGTGCCTCATAGTTCCACAATGATGCCCCTCTCACAGGAGTGGTAACATTGATGATAGAGTGCCTCATAGTTCCACAATGATGCCCCTCTCACAGGAGTGGTGACATTGATGATAGAGTGCCTCATAATTCCTCTATGATGCCCCTCTCACAGGAGTGGTGACATTGATGATAGAGTGCCTCATAGTTCCAATGATGCCCCTCTCACAGGAGTGGTAACATTGATGATAGAGTGCCTCATAGTTCCACTATGATGCCCCTCTCACAGGAGTGGTGACATTGATGATAGAGTGCCTCATAGTTCCAATGATGCCCCTCTCACAGGAATGGTAACATGGATGATAGAGTGCCTCATAGTTCCACTATGATGCCCCTTTCACAGGAGTGGTAACATTGATGATAGAGTGCCTCATAGTTCCACTATGATGCCCCTCTCAAAGGAGTGGTAACATTGATGATAGAGTGCATCATAGTTCCACTATGATGCCCCTTTCACAGGAGTGGTAACATTGATGATAGAGTACCTCATAGTTCCACAATGATGACCTCTCAAAGGAGTGGTAACATTGATGATAGAGTGCCTCATAGTTCTACAAAGATGCCCCTCTCACAGGAGTGGTAACATTGATGATAGAGTGCCTCATAGTTCCACAATGATGCCCCTCTCACAGGAGTGGTAACATTGATGATAGAGTACCTTATAGTTCCACAATGATGACCTTTCACAGGAGTGGTAACATTGATGATATAGTGCCTCATAGTTCCACTATGATGCCCCTCTCAAAGGAGTGGTAACATTGATGATAGAGTGCCTCATAGTTCCACAATGATGCCCCTCTCACAGGAGTGGTAACATTGATGATAGAGTACCTCATAGTTCCACAATGATGACCTTTCACAGGAGTGGTAACATTGATGATATAGTGCCTCATAGTTCCACTATGATGCCCCTCTCAAAGGAGTGGTAACATTGATGATAGAGTGCCTCATAGTTCCACAATGATGCCCCTTTCACAGGAGTGGTGACATTGATGATAGAGTACCTCATAGTTCCACTATGATGCCCCTCTCAAAGGAGTGGTAACATTGATGATAGAGTGCCTCATAGTTCCACAATGATGCCCCTCTCACAGGAGTGGTAACATTGATGATAGAGTACCTCATAGTTCCACAATGATGACCTTTCACAGGAGTGGTAACATTGATGATATAGTGCCTCATAGTTCCACTATGATGCCCCTCTCAAAGGAGTGGTAACATTGATGATAGAGTGCCTCATAGTTCCACAATGATGCCCCTTTCACAGGAGTGGTGACATTGATGATACAGTACCTCATAGTTCCACTATGATGCCCCTCTCAAAGGAGTGGTAACATTGATGATAGAGTGCCTCATAGTTCCACAATGATGCCCCTCTCACAGGAGTGGTAACATTGATGATAGAGTACCTCATAGTTCCACAATGATGACCTTTCACAGGAGTGGTAACATTGATGATATAGTGCCTCATAGTTCCACTATGATGCCCCTCTCAAAGGAGTGGTAACATTGATGATAGAGTGCCTCATAGTTCCACAATGATGCCCCTTTCACAGGAGTGGTGACATTGATGATAGAGTACCTCATAGTTCCACTATGATGCCCCTCTCAAAGGAGTGGTAACATTGATGATAGAGTGCCTCATAGTTCCACTATGATGCCCCTCTCAAAGGAGTGGTAACATTGATGATAGAGTGCCTCATAGTTCCACAATGATGCCCCTTTCACAGGAGTGGTAACATTGATGATAGAGTGCCTCATAGTTCCACAATGATGCCCCTCTCACAGGAGTGGTAACATTGATGATAGAGTGCCTCATAGTTCCACAATGATGACCTTTCACAGGAGTGGTAACATTGATGATAGAGTACCTCATAGTTCCACAATGATGCCCCTTTCACAGGAGTGGTAACATTGATGATAGAGTGCCTCATAGTTCCACTATGATGCCCCTCTCAAAGGAGTGGTAACATTGATGATAGAGTACCTCATAGTTCCACAATGATGCCCCTCTCACGGGAGTGGTGACATTGATGATAGAGTGCCTCATAGTTCCAATGATGCCCGTCTCACGGGAGTGGTAACATTGATGATAGAGTGCCTCATAGTTCCACAATGATGCCCCTCTCACTGGAGTGGTAACATTGATGATAGAGTACCTCATAGTTCCACAATGATGCCCCTCTCACAGGAGTGGTAACATTGATGATAGAGTGCCTCATAGTTCCACAATGATGCCCCTCTCACAGGAGTGGTAACATTGATGATAGAGTGCCTCATAGTTCCAATGATGCACCTTTCACAGGAGTGGTAACATGGAAACTGATCAACTTGATAGTTCCTGTAACAACTTGTTTGCGTCATGTTGTTTGTATAACATTTAATTCTGGAAAAACATTGTTTTAAACAAGCATTGGCAATGTCAATCAGTCTCTCTATATTTTTGTGTTAAGTGCTGTCATTTTTACTTAAGAATCTTCTTTCAATGTTATTGGTATGCGCTGTATACAATATTCATCATTTTAATTAATATATAATGGTTGCCTACTTGTAATATCAAAAAACAAAAATAATGACGCTTTAAATTTTGTACTTTCTTTTATTAACTTGCATAAGTAATGTTATTTTGTTGTACTGTTAAGACATTTGCAATGGCTTAAAAGAATATATGCAGGAATTTTTGTTTAACTTTTGTAGACAGAATAAAATAAGTTTTGGAGGAAAGGTTTTCCAGTAACAAGTATTCCTTTTTTTAAAAATCTGCTTGCTAACCTTACTTCTTAGATTATTTTGTTCATTATTTTGTATTGACCTTTGGGTACTGTTAGTTCACTGACTTATGACTATGGTGTATTGCCTCATCAGGGACATCTAGGGACGAGGGGGTGAACTGCAGCTTGATGTATAATATTTTAAATGATATTGCTTTTGCCTCATCAGGGACATCTAGGGACGAGGGGGTGAACTGCAGCTTGATGTATAATATTTTAAATGATATTGCATTTGCCTCATCAGGGACATCTAGGGACGACGAGGTGAACTGCAGCTTGATGTGTAATATTTTAAATACTATTGCATTTGCCTCATAAGGGACATCTGGGGATGAGGAGGTGAACTGCAGATCTTTGTAGAATTATTTGGATACTATAATATTCACTTCTCACTGCTAATCTCGTCCCATAATGCTTTGCAGGGGCTTTTAATTGGGACTGTATTGGTGCCCATAACTGTGCTTGTGGTAGACCTAAGAGAATGGGACCACCGCCAGGCATTTTCTTCTAGTGGCTTTCTTCAGGACCTTATATGTGTAGGGTGTTACAGGGGTTTGTATGAGTTTGTCAGTGCCCTGTGTGTAAAGCACACAGTGCTTATATGTGCAAGAGGGGCTCCTTGTAGCAGGCTAAAAGGACCACGGACAAGGCGGTTGTGTTGGCGTCAGTGTCGGGTAGTGAAAGTGTGGCCGATCTCACAATATGTGTTAATGTATGTGAAATTAATCCTAAGTACTGTAACCGAAGTAAACAGTGGTGAAGGAATGAAATATTAAAGGGGAGTTGCTTACACCTGATTTTAGCGAACAACTCAGCATGGAGCTCAGCCGGGGGCCAGGCCATGTGCACTCTAAATTGGGGGAAGAAAAGGAAAAAGGCTGTTGGGGGAGGGGGGTAGTCTGGACCCAACAAGGTAACGGTAAAAGGATGCGCACACAAACACGGCCGGGGGCAGCATTCATGGTGGCTGTACCGTTAACAAAGTTAAAAAGAGCTTCAGTGTGGAGAGCGCTTAAATACCAGGGGTCTCATTTATGAGAAATGACGCATCGCTGCGTGAAAGCAGCGATGCGCCACTTCTCAGTGCGCACTCCTTGCGACATTCCTGATGCGTCATATTTAATGTATGACGCATCATGTCGCAAGGAGTTACAGATAAGTCAGTATTTCTGACGTATCTGTAAGCGCAAAAGTGAGGCATTGCTGGAGTGTGTCACAAAAGTGACGCAACTCCAGAAATGTGTCCTTTCACATGGGGCAAGCCCCATGTGAAAGGGCCTGCGTCAGTCTTACGCCTGCTGTGAGGCAGGCGCAAGATTTTGACGCAACGGCGTCCTAAAAGTGACGCAGAGAAATCTCATAGATTTCACTGCGTCACTTCTACGACCCTTCCTTACGTCAATACGCCCCCCTTGCATACATTATACCTGGCGCAGGTATAATGTGGCGCAGTGGTTTACAAAGTGACGCATCTACCTAGATGCGTCACTTTGTTAATATGGCGCAACAAGGCACATTTTTTACGCCACTGGTGCGTCACAAAAAGTGACGCACCGGCGGCGTAAAAGTGACGCATAGCCTCATAAATGAGGCCCCAGGAGAAAGCGCCAGATGTTGCTTGTTAGCAGTGTCAGGTGTTCTGGCCTGGGCACTTGTAGCGGGGCATGTTCAGCTTCCTGTTGTCTTGAAGAGGTGCCTGTTGTAGAGGAAATGTATGTATGTATGTATACTTGTAAAGCGCACTGTTACCCCATCACTCAGGGCGTCCTGGCGCTGTATACCGCTGGGGAACCCGTCCTGGATTTCCCTGTGAGAGGACACCCACAATGTGAAGCCAGGCATCGCCGGCGTTGCTAGGGCCGTTGTGGAGATTAAGCAAGCTATTGCCCAGAGTTGCAGAGTGGGACCCATGGTTAGCGTAGGCACCTAGGCGAGAATTATCAAGTCCGCGGACATTGACCCAAGACCCTGCCGCGTTGGGAATTGAACCCTGGTCCCGGGCCGACCTCTGCTTCAGGGTATGCCGCTTCTAACCAGTGAGCCTCACTTCTCCACTTCTCCAGAAGAAAGACCCGCAATAGAGGAAATAGAAGAAAAATAGAAGAAAGGCGTGCATGCTGGTGTATGTAGCGCTTTTTCTAATTTTTCTCATTGGCGCTGCTAGGCAGGATTACAAAAGCCTAGATCGTTTATATACGCGTGCAAGCGTGCGGTCATGTAGGAGAGTGCTAATCCATATTGGGGCAGTCGCGCTCCATCTGTGCACTGTAATGGAGGGACGCCCTCACAATTTATGCATATTGCAGCAGCTAGGCGGGACAAAGATGGTAAAGGGCGCTAGTATGCAGTGATGTTGATGCATATTGGTTCTCCCATGAAGGGAGGTGATGAACCCACTGTGTGGGGGCTCATTGGGATGTGCAGGGGGATTACACCTGTGGTGTTTCACGCGCTCTCCTTGGAAGGGACATCGCGGGGTCGTGATGGTCCTGTGTGGGTGTATACCCTGGCACGGTGTAGTAAGTCCGGCCGTGGAGGCTCAGTGCCTTGTCGGTGGAGTAAGGTTCGAGGGGCATCAGTGGGCGAGATCTTGTGTCATCTCACAGAGTGTTGGGTTAGCGCATTCTAAGAAGGAACTGTGAGTGAGTTGGTCACAACCTAGGTGTTAGATCCAGTACGTCTCACTGTGGACGTTTGACATTGGAACATGTGGCAGGGCAGGGACATTCCAGGCCCAGCAAGGGCGCTGTTGGTGAGATGGCACTGGGAGAGTGTGATATGTCAGGTATTGACAGGGGGAGGCCTTATCTACTGAGGCTGTTCCATGGAATATTATCATTCAAACCCTCCGTGTGGGTTGACAATCTATAGATCCAGCATTGTTCTTTGGACAGTAGGTGCTTCTCGTTGTCTGTAGGGTGGACAGGGGTCTGCTCGATGACTGTCCATCTAAGGTCATTGGTGGTATGTCCATGCCTTAAGAAGTGCTCTGATAGTCTTCTTGCACCGAACCGTACTTCTGTTTTCAGTGATTCTGGTGCGTACTTTTCTCGTGGTCATCCCCACGTATCGGAGCAGGCATGGGCACTCAATCAAGTACACTAGGTTGGTAGAATTGCAGTTCGTGTGCTTGCGTTGGTGCCATGTTTTACCCGTTTCCAGACTGAGGGTTTTGGTATGTTATGTTATGTTAAAATAGCTTATATAGCGCTCAGCTGCCCCAGCAAAGGGGCGTCCCGGCGCTTTGTAGCAGATAGATAACTGACTCTGATGAGATTCAGCAGGGCATAATTCCAGAAAAGCTTAGTTTAGGGGGAAGAGATGGGTTTTGATTGCCTTTCTGAAGTCCAACAGGCCTTCCAGTTCTCGTATGTGGGCTGGTAATGAGTTCCACAATTTTGCTGCTAAGTAGCGGAAGGAGCGTCCTCCCGCTCGGCAGCGCTTAATCCGGGGTACCCTGACCAGATGTTGACCTGCAGAGCGTAATACGCAAGTTGGAACATACAGGGTCAAAAGGTTGCAGAACATTTTAGGAGTAGAAAGTTTTAAGATTTTGAAAGACAGGCATAAAGTCTTAAACTGAATTCGCTGAGCCATAGGGAGCCAATGAAGCCTCCGGATGGTATCAGAGATGGAGCAGAATCGGGGAAGGCCTACTAAGGCTCTAGCAGCCGCATTTTGGGTGCGCTGTATCCGAGAGATCTCTGCTCAATTGGCTCCCAGCAGCAGGGAACAGGCGTAGTCCAATCGGGAAAGAACCGTGAACTTGACTATCAGCTGCCTTGTAGATGAGTCAAAGAACTTTAAAATAGGTCTTAGACCTCGTAGAATGCCAAAGCATGTAGCAGCGACTCTTTTTTGGTCTGCAAGCAAAAATTAAGGGAGGAATCCAGCCAGACCCCCAAGTTTTTGACTTCTGTTTTGGGTTCTGGGGCTTTACCCAGAGCATTGGGCCACCAGTGATCACCCCATAGGTCTACGTTTTTTCCAACCAGTAGAATGCAGTTGCATTTAGTTGCAGACAGTTAGATGTCATCCAGTCTGCCACGGCAGTCAGGCCGCTTTTAAACCCGGAGACATTTGGGGCCGATCCTTCCATTAGGGCAACCACTAGCTGTGTGTCGTCAGCATATAAGACGATGGCGAGGTCCCATTATTTGGCGACAGCAGCTAGCGGCTGAACATAAAGATTAAATAATGTGGGGCTCAATGCCGAGCCTTGGGGGAAACCCTGCTCAATAGGATGTGCCTGAGATAGGAAAGGAGGGGTGGAAACACGAAATTACCTCTCGGTCAGAAAAGATCTGAACCAGGCAAGGGCCATATCAGTGATCCCTGCCTCCTCAAGCCGGTGGAGCAGAATCTTGGAAACAGTGTCAAAGGCGGTACTGAGATCTAACAGGATCAGTGCCGCCATTTGACCATGGTCAAGGATAGATCACAGGTGTTCCGTCATGGCCAAGAGAGCGGTCTCGGTACTATGACCTGCGCGGAAACCATGTTGTGTTTCATCCAGAATGTTATTGGAACTCAGAACGTTGGAAAGTATAGTATTAACATGTGATTCTGCCACCTTCGCTATCCAGGGAAGAAGAGAGATAGGCCTGAAATTTTCAGGCTTCATAGGGTCTAAATTAGGTTTTTTAAGGATGGGAGAGACCCACGCCTGTTTCCATTTCACCGGAACAATGGCGGATGGGAAAGAGGCACTAATCAGCTGGTGTAGCGGGGCCATGCAGGGCAGAGAGGATTCTCTGAACTGAGCAGGTTTGAGTGCATCAGCCGGAGAGCCGGACTTAATTTTCAGTCAATTGGCTAAATTCTTCCCAGGAAATCTCAGGAATAGCCGTCAGATCAGAGGCTAAGGCTGGTCTAATGAAAGGAGATGGACCGGGCATAGTCATGGAAGAAAAAGATTGATAAATAGCCCGAATTTTCTCCACGAAGAAGGAGGCCAATTCTTCACATTGGGATTCTGACGTGGGAATAAGTGCTGGAGATTTTTTGGCACTGAGATCTGTGAGAATTTTGAAGATGACTTTAGCGGGGGTTGGAGCTCAATTTAATCTCAGAAGCCTAGTACTCCGCTCGAGCCCTGCATACAGCTCTATGATATGTTTTAAGTTCGGCTAGATAGTAAGCTTTTTTTCGGGATCATAGACTTTCCTCCACTTGCGCTCATACCTTTTGCACGTCCTCTTCAGGGAAGTCAAGGTGTCATTATACCAGGGGTTAGAATCCTGTGTGCGACCCTTAATCCAGGTTGCCGGTATAAGAGTGTCAAGTGCCCGGGTGATCCAGGCACAGAATGAATCATATCCTGTCTCGACAATTAGTAAAAGGGCCTAAAGGGTCCGCTCCTAAGAGTGCGTGGAAATCTTCAAGTCGAAACTTGCGCCACGGTCTTTTAAATACCGAACGTTGAGTATTGTTGTGTGAAGATGCAGGTGTGGGAATGGTCATTTCAACTAGGAGATGGTCGGACCAGGCCATAGGAGTAGGGGTAATCACAGTGGCCATCTCAATGTTTGTAAATATGGGGTCTAACAGATGACCTCCTTTATGTGTAGGGCTTTTAACTATTTGATGGCGCTAAAATGCGGCTAAATCGACAAGCATAGTGCGAATAGTCTGATCCTGGTCCAGATCAAATTGGAGGTTAAGATCGCCAAAAATGCTAAAATTAGCCGATTCCACGGCAAATGCTCCAACTGCCTCTAAGAGAGCATTGTTAAAACCGGAGGCAGGTCCGGGAGGCCTAAATATTAATTAGGGCTCCCTGTTTTCCGTTTTTACGGATTTTTACATATAAATACAGACAGAAAACAATGGGTTTTCTTTTAAAAGTGGATAAATACAGAAAATGCTCCTTTAAAGGGACTCTCAATGCTGTCTTAGATGAATTATAGGTCAGCAGCTGAGCCTATGGACAGCATGGTTAGTTAAAAAACAGGACAAAATGTATTTAAATAACAGCATATGTCAACATACATGTATGGTATAATGCTAGTATTTACCAGTGGATGTATTGTGAAGTGATATTTGACAGCTTAAATAGCTAAAACCCGACAGACATCAAAGTATGAGTGCGCCTCTCAGTTAAATAAATATGGAAATGTACAGTTTTTCAACTTCATTTATAAGCAAAACACAAAATAATTATGGATAAATACAGACGGAAATGTTGAAAAAATAAATACCATAAAACCGGGAGCTCTAATATTAATAGACCGGAAAGGGTAAAATGAGTGCTCACAGAGATACTAATGTGAGCCACATTCACCTCCCTCCATATTAACTTTATCAAAAAGACAGGAGTAGCTAGACCTGGTGATCACAGCGATACCACCTCCCCTAGTCGCTCTATTCACCAAAGAAATCGAGTATTCAGGGGGTAGCGCCAGATTCGGTGTGGCCGTCATATCATCACTCAGCCAAGTCTCAGTCCGAAAGAAAATATCAGGAGTTTCATCAATGATACAGTCATATATTTCCGCATGGTGTTTAGCTAATGACCTTACATTTAACTGCAGTATTTTTAGCCGATGTTGAGGGAGTATGACAGGAGAAACAGATAAAGGCATAGGTTTAGAAAGTACAAAAGTGCTACACGGACAGCATACCGGGCCACTCAGGAGATGAAGTGGGGGAATGCTACAATGGTGAGATGGAGGTCGCAGATTTAATAAAACCTCTCTGGAGTAAAGATAGCTACCTGGCAGATTTTGGCCAGCGTTTCTGGCGAGAGGCGACCTACTGGCGCGGACGGGCGCAGACGGGCTTGCCATTGGTGCGCCTTCGGCGCGCCGCCGGCGCTCCCGCGCCATATTGGATATAAATAGTTGGCAGGGGGCGTGTAGCAACTAGAGCGTCGACCAAAATGGCGCGCTCCCGGAAGTGAGTGGTTCCGGTCTTTGCTCTTGTCTATGCCCTCCCCATCAATCAGCCACAGGGCTGCGGTACACCGGGGCGCAGGAGTGTATAATAAGTCAGGTTGGTGTTCAGGGTTATTCACGCTATTTTTAAAACAATGACGAAATAAAATAGATCTTCCCTTCACCCACTGAACCTGAAGCCAAAATGCAGGAAATAGCCTTAACGATGTGTCCCCGTGTCAGCAAGATCGAAGAACTGTGTCGTGAGATGGCAAATGCTGCAATCGCCACAGGGGTAGTGACCTGTGACTTTGGGGAGGTTCCATACTAAATGTAGTGTAGGGTTGGTGGTGGTTTCAGTGGTTCTAGGCCGTGTAGAGGTGAGTTGATCCCGTAGGCTGTTCGATTTTTTGTAGGCAAAGAGGGGCAGGTCCCAGTCTCGTTTGCCCGTGTTGATGATTCTCCAATTTTTCTTGATGATTTTAGCCACTGAATTGGAGATAGGGTTGTACGTAGTGACACAGGTCAACGGTGTTATTGTTTCTTGATGGGTCGGTGTTTCCAGGAGGGCATCTCTATTTTGTTTTTTTGCCCGTTTCTTGGTCCTATCGATGATCCTTCTTGGGTAGCCTTGTTGTTGTAGTCTGTGGGAAGGGTCTGTGGCCTGTGTGTTGTAGTCCTCCTTATTGCTGCAATTGCGCCTTATGCGTAGAAATTGGCCATAGGGCAGGTTCTCCCTTTAGTGGTCGTGGCTGGAAACTTTCAAAGGCCAGTAGTGCATTTCTTGCCGTGGATTTGTAATACGTGGTGGTTGATAGTTTGCCATTGGTGGCCTTGATCAGTAGGTCCAGGAAAGGTAACTGGTCTTTGCTGCTGGTGTACGTGAAGCGTAGGTAGGGATCACGTGAGTTGAGCCAGGTCAGGAAGTTCTTCAAGGACTCCTCCGAGCCTTCCCAAATCATGAGGACGTCATCAATGTATCGGCACCAGAAAAGTATTGATTTCGTGAAAGGGTTGTTGGGTTCGAGGATATGTGACTGTTCCAGGTGGTGGACGTATAGCCCCGCCACACTGGGCGCAAAAATACTGCCCATGGATGTTCCGTTTTCTTTGGAGGTAGTATGTGCACTCAAATTCAAAAAAGTTCTCTTTTAATGCCAATCTTGCGCAGTCTAGGACAAATTCCCTTGGTGTGGTGTGTTCCCATTGTGAGTTGGTCAGGGTTTCTTCTAGGACCTTGAGGGTGTCGTCTTGGGGCAGGCTTGTGTACAGGCTTTCAATGTCCAGTCCCACAAGTAACTGGGTTGTGGGGTCAAAATCCAGGTCTAGAAGGAGGGACAGGAGATGTTTGGTGTCCTTGATGTAAGTGGTCGCTGCCTGTACTAGATGGTTAAGAAAAAAGTCACAGAACCTTGAGAAGGGTTCAAGGAGTGAGTTGCAGCCTGAGACAATCGGTCGTCCTGTGGGTGGTCTCGTTTCCTTGTGTACTTTTGGTACTGTGTAAAAGTACGGTATCCGGGCTTGTGTGTTGCAGAGGAAGGTAGCCTCCTGTTTGGAGATGTGGTTGTTGTCTGCTGCTGTGGTCACCAGGTTGGTGATTGCTAGCTTGAGTTGATTAGAAGGGTCGCCATTGAGGCGTCTGTAATTGCGGTTGTCATCGAGGACTCTCTGGCACTCCGCTCGGTAAGCCTCGGTGTCTTTTATCTCAATCCCACCGCCTTTTTCGGCGGGTTTAATGGTAATGTTGTCGTTGTCTCGGAGGGTTTTCAGTGCTGCCCGTTCTTCTTTTGATAGGTTGTTGTAAGTCTCTGATTGATTGGTTTTCTCTACTTCATTGTAGACTGCCCGCTTGAAGGCAATGATCTCTACAGGTATACTGGAAGGTGGAGGCATGAATGTAGATTTGGGTAGAAGACCAGTCTCATTGGTTTCCCTTGTGTCCTTATTGGTGTCTTGTCTTTCAAAAAAGGCGCGGAGCTTCAACTTCCGGAAGAATTCGGCTAGTTCGGTATGCAGGAGGAATTTGTCAACTCTCTTGGTAGGGACATATATTTTGGTACGTCAGTATGTGCGAGTGTGGAAACCAGGCCTACTGGAAAAGGGAGCACCTCGTTGGTCTGATCCATTGAGGACCGTAAAGGTGTTGGAAGGTGCAGTGAAACTTGAAGATGGGAGAGTATGGAATTTATGCCATGTGGGTGAGAGCAAGGAGGTTAGCGGATGTAGGAGAGTAGGATCTGCTTCCTATGGTTACTCCCACTTTTTGCTGTGTTTCACTGGTTTATCTACTTTGGTCTGGCTGTGGCCCTGCTAATCAGGACCACAGCCTAGCTGTTCTCTCTCTAAATTGGTTACATGTACTTTAGGTACACTCCAGATTGGTTACTGGGTTACGCTTGTGAGTCACTAGTATATGGTACCTTAGGTACCAAGGGCATAGGTACCCCAGAGGCCTACCAGGGGCTGAAGCATGTGTTATGCCACCCCTGGGAAGCCTTCAATAATGGCACCACAGGTCTGCACTTGCAGCCTGGGTAATGTGGTGTAAGCACCCCTTACTTAGATATAGTATACCTATATCAGTATATATATATATATAGACACATATTAACCTATAAGTCACTCCTATGGCAGTCCTCGAAAATCCTGAAGGCAGAGTGCTTGGTTTTGTGTGAGAGGGTGCCCTAGCATGAGCTGAGCCCCTCTGCAGCTTTCGGAAACCCTTCCTTATAGCTGTTCTATGATACAGCCATGGACGGCAGTCAGAGATGTTCGCTCTATGGGACAGTCATTGATGCCAATTAGTTGTAATATAACTAGTGAGGCCTGGGTGAATCATTTTACAACTATTTACTGTGCCCCACCGGAATCTGAATTGACTCCTATCTCTGGCGACCCTAAACCACTAGATATTGACATTGTAGAGGTAACGGAGGCTATAGACCAAAGTCTTGGCAATAAAGTGCCTGGTCCGACGGGCTGCCGATAGACTTGATTAAGTGGATCCCGGCATTCTGGGCCCCCTTACTCCTGAACATTTTTAATAACCTGATTTTGATAAGGATTCCTGATACATGGGCCAGAAGCATAATTGTACCAATTTTCAAAAAAGACGACAGATCACTACTGTGTAATTATCGCCCAATCTCCCTAATAGACAACACCTTAAAATATTAGGTCAAGTTCTTTACGATAAAATTCTAGACTGGGCTGAAGAAACTAATATCCTGGATCCTTGTCAGCTAGGTTTTAGGAGTAACGTGGGAACTAGAGAGCAATGTCTCAATTTGAACTTGATTATTAGTAAATATGGCATTGCCAGGAAATTCCCACTGTACATGGCCTTCATGGATTTGTCCACAGCTTTTGACCTGGTTAATAGGTCTAAGCTGTGGTCAATCCTTTTATCCAAGGGTCTGGACGAAGCCCTGGTCCACTTCCTGGCCTATCTACACAGAGACCTTAAAGCTCAAGTTAGGATGGGGGCGGGAGGTGAGGTTTCAGGATTCATCAATATTGGCAGGGGGGTCCGCCAAGGCTGTGTTTTGGCCCCCCTGCTTTTTATCATATATATTAATGACCTGAGTGCTTCACTGAAACTGGCTACCGGTGATATTCCATACATCAATAATGTACCCATCCCTGCTCTGCTTTACGCCGATGATGCAGTTTTAATAGGACACACATCAAATTCTTTACACCTCCTTGTCCAAAGTTTTAATAATTTCATGACAAGTCTGGATCTGCAAGTTAATTTAAAAAAAATCATTTTTAATGAGCAGTGGACCGGGGAAACGGGCCATAAGACCAATTATAATAGATAATCACAAGATGACGACGGTAAAATCTTTTATATACCTGGGTTTGGCGTTTGCTGCGAACCTCTCCTGGAGTGAGCATTTAGCCCACGCCAGAAGCAAGTTCTCAAAGGCCAATAACTCCATTTTAAGTATCTCTCGTCCTAGAACGATGGGCACAGTTTTAGCTCTTCAAAAAATGTATAAAACCCAGTGTTCACCATTGGCGACCTATGATGCCAAGATATGGGGGACGGTTAGTTGTTTTGGCATTCAGCAGGAAGAGAATAGATTCTGCAGGAAAGCTTTGAATGTACCTATTTCAACCTCCCACTATATAACCCACAAAGAGCTCAACATCAATTTTATCACCGATTTTATTAGGGCCCGTCCGGCACTTATGTGGATCGCAGTCTGGAGGAATGAAGCAGCGACCCTGACCCAGTCTATTATCAAGGATTGTTTGGGTTGTGCAAGGGGTCTGGAAATCCCATGTCTGTGTGGTGTGTTGAACAGTCTCCGCAGCATAAATATGGAACGTATCTTTTGGGACCCTACACTTGTTGCCTCAGTTACGAGTAAGGATATACAGGAATTATTATATTCCGAATACAAAAATGAGCGGGAGACAGCGGAAGCTAGTAAGACTACTGTGCGTAATTACATGGATATTGAGCACTATAGGCACCCAGTCCATATTTATCTGTTATTACCAATGACACGCTGGGAGACCAGTTTACTGTTCCGTTTAAGGGCAGGCACAATCCGTTTTGCATTATCCTTTCCTTTGGGATATAGCCCAAATTTAAACTTGATCCCGTGCCCGTGCAATGGAACAAGTGAGCAAACTATAAACCATTTTATATTTTCATGTAAATTTTATAACAAATATTTTAAACAGTTTTTACTTATGTATTTTGTAAAGCAGAGACCAATTAGTTTAGAGGCTGCATTTGATCTAATGTTAACTTTGGATGAAGAAGATCTTATTTTTCGTACTTGCACTTTTTTTAAATCAGCGGTTAGGGCACGTAGATCCATGGCTGAAGCCTGAGAGTAAAGCTCATAATGTCGATCTGTGAAAATGCTACATTTTTCACTAAGTTACTTATGATCTGTATAACTTATGAATTTAGCCTATTTTTGAATGTCTGTTTTATATAATGTTAGCATTTGCACTTTTCTGAAATCAGTGGTTAGGGCATGTAGATCCATGGCTGAAGCTAGAGACTAAAGCCCATAACGCTGAACTGTGAAAATGTTAAATTATGCACTAAGTTACTTATGATCTGTATAACTTATGAACTTAGCCTATTTTTGAATGTCTGTGTTTTTTTTTCTAAAATGTATTGCTTTTGCACTTTTATGGTTACTGCTGTACCCGAATAAAGATTTTTGACTGACTGGCTGATACAGCCATACTATATACTCTTAAGTGCATTATAACCTCGCAGTAAATGCTAACTTTGGTTTGGATGCATCAAAACATGTTGTGTTTGGTGTCAACACTTTGGAATCTTACCCCAACCCCCACCAGTTCTGGCGGCAGGGGTAGAATTCCACCCTTCTAGAGGGAGAAGACATGTACACACTGGTATACCCGGTAAATGTTTAAAAGACCCTTAGCATCACAAAATTGATCCTGCTGCCACAGACACGAGTCTGACCTCCTGCTGCTGGATGAAACTCAAAGCTGAGACCTGTAGCTATCACAATAGACGTGGGACCGGAACTCCTGGACATCCTGCACATTTGCTAGTGCATCTACTTCCCGAGCTTTCCTGGAGTTGTGCATTGGGCTACTTGTAGTCCAAGCCCTGAGCACCTTTTGCCTCGAAGATTGTGGGCCTACACTCCACGAGTGTTCCGTGGGCCCGCTTTCAGCATTTCCGCTCAAGGTGCCTTCGTGATCCCTAGTCCGTTGGCTAGTGGGTCCCCCTGAAGGAATATAGTTTGTTTCTACGGCTTCCCTGGTTGCTCCAGACGTGCCCTGACTCCCCTCCAAAGGGTGAGTTCCTCAGACCTTGCTGGTCTGCACCGAAGCCAATCTTGTCATCTTGTCATCTTGCGTGGGTTGCTGTTGCCAAGGCTTGTTAGGTCCAATCCAGATTTGTTATTTGTTTCTTTACTCCTGGGTGGAGTAAACCGGAGCAATGAAACTCTGACATTTCCATTTCACTTATAATTGGTGATCATAACTAGCTCACTCTCAATAAATCACTCGCTAACTCTCTCACTCTCACTAACTAAATCTCACTCTCTCTCACTAACTCAATAACTCTCTCTCACTAACTCACTCGCTAACTCTCTCACTCTCACTAACTCGCTCACTAATTGTATCACTCTTACTAACTCTCTCAATCTCTCACTAACTATCTCTCACTAATTAACTCACTAAATCTATTACTCTCACTAACTAACTAACTAACTAACCTTCACTCTCCTGTTATTTATACCCACTCCTTTCACAATAAACACCATAAAAAGCAACGATTAGAACAGGCAGATACAAGTTGCCAACATTCAAACATAAAAGAAACCACAAATCATTGCGTCTAATTAATAGTTTTTTATCATCGTCATTTTGTATCATAACTAAACTAACAAAAATGCTTCTCACACTTCTTTATTATAACATTTCAGCATACTGGAGACGTCTGCACAACACAGCTTAAAAACAAACACAAACTCAATATCTCTGTCTTAACACTTATTAGTTCCCAAAGGCAAGACCTATTGGCTATGCCAATGCTTGTTTTGTTTATTTCAGCAGGATTACTTCTGGTGGGACTTCTAGTGTCACTTTTTGTCACTATTAAATTAGCAACACACATTTCCTTTATTGCTGGATTTTGAGACTCTTCATCCACATGACCCAGAGCACAAGTCCCCAGGGGGCTGCTGCAGGAGCCTTGCTGGCACTGGAGGGGGCGTGCCCAGGCACCAACATTTGCATACCCAGAAGCCTCTGCGGAAAACACCCGTTTGTTTAATAGCAGAAGGAATATCTGTAGCTGTGCACACAAAGGCATTCATGAAAGTGACCGGCATGTCACCGCTCCAAATTCACACTACTAGTAGTAAGTGATATTTTTTATCGTGATTGGGCGAACAGATCAACATGGTTTTCGCAAGTTATACAAAATATTGTTCTTAATATTTTGCAGATCATGCGCACTTCGAGGGGCCGTGAGAAGCGGAACTTGCTCCAATTTTTGAAGAGTTTCTGTACAAGAAACTCCGTGATTGGTCAGAAATGTGAGCTTCCTGGGGCGGTCGGGCCTCCTCAGCTGCTGAGGAGAGGAGGCTCCCACAGGCGCCATCGGAAGGCGTCACAGGGTCACGTGACGCAGTACGAGGCGCCGTGCGTAAACGCGCGCCTGCGCGAAGGAGCGGGAGGTGCAACGCTCCCTCCTGTCGCAGGAGGTCAGGATGCTCGAGAGGAAGAGTCAGCGCGTCTCCATCACTCTGCATACCCACAATCCTGTGCGCGCCTCATAATGCTGCTTTACTTTCATATAAATGCAGGGCTCTTTATGGCATTGAATATGATAAAGAGCAGACGTTTAACCCCTTCGACGCTCATGACGAGCTCAGCTTGTCATGTGGTACACCTCTCGTACGCTCATGACAAGCTGAGCTCGTCATGAACCGCGGGTTTTTAAAAACTTCAGCGCACAGCGGGAAAATGTGCCGCACGCATGGTGTTAGGAACGTGGGGGCAGAGTACTCAGCCCGCTAGTAGGAAGACACAAACCGTAGTTAGGCATACTACTTTTCTAAGGGAAGTTTTCGGGTAATTTGCTTCTTGAGTGACATTTAAATAAGCATTGGTAAAATCAATAAATTCAGTCAATGGCATTTGTATCCTTTTAAGAATGCTTGGGAGCGTCTGCCTCGCGCATTTCATTGGGGAATAAAAGCAACAACAGAAATGTGGGGAAGAATGGATGGAAAACCATTGACAACGCTCCAAATCTGCTGGAAAGCATATTTCAGAAACTTGGGGCAGATTTACAATAACTGCTCCATCCCTTTATATCAGCAGGGATGCGCCAGTTATTGTGCGCCATGGCTTCGCCAGCATGGGTGCGCCTCCATGGGGCAAAAGCGGCACAGATGCGTGACGCATCTGTGCCGTAAAGGCGGCTCATTGCTGCGTGACACAGATCCAGCAATGCTCTGGGGGCCCTATCTGTCCAATGCTGCGTCAATCCTTACGTCTGCTTCAAGCAGGTGCAGGGTTTTGCCGCAGCATGGACGTAAAAGTGACTCAGTATTTCACTCAGCCACTTTTAGGAGGCGTTCCTGCACCAGAACGCCCCCCCTGCACCGGAACGCCTCCTTCTGGTGCAGGACTTTACAATGTGACGCATCTCCCAGATGCGTCACGTTGTAAATATCCCGCACCATCTTTTGTGACGCAACGGCGGCGTAAAAGAAGCGCAAGTGGTTTGTATATCTGCCCCTTACTCTACAAGGTGGAAATTTAACTTTTTTTGTATAAATGAGGAGGCATATACTCAAGGGCTTATCGCCAAGTTAGCAGCCAATGTAGCGTGCTAACATCCGATATCACCAATTTCCCTGCGATAGCAACCGCAAAAAGCATCGCCACAGATGAAAACCGTCAAATATCGCTCATGAGATGCAGAGTAGGCGTTCCCGTGCACACCACTTCTTAACATTCTCAACGACCATCCAAATCGGCCATAAGAACACAAAACATACGATAAGGCGCGTTAGCAGCAGGAATTTAACACCTACTCCTACCTGGTGTAAAGTCAGACGACAACCTGAACAAGACAGGGAGCGAGAGAAAGAGAAAGAGGGAGAGAGGGAGAGAGAAAGAGAGGGAGAGAGAGAAAGAGAGGAAGAGAGAGAGAAAGAGAGGGAGAGAGAGAGAGAGAGAGAGAGAGAAAGAGGGAGAGAGGGGGAGGGAGAGAGAAAGAGAGGGAGAGAGAGAAAGAGAGGGAGAGAGTGAGTCGACACTGAGGACCCAGGCCTAACTACTCACCTGCTACCACCGGTGTGTGTCCAACCACGTGCCGGTATACACTGCAGTCCACCAGGTCCCTTATCTGAGTCCAGAGTCATGAATGGCAGAGTCCATACAGTTGCACACGCCATCATCGCTTGTCCGCCCCTGCGCACACAGGCTGCTGCACCCCAGCCCCTCCCACCGCCCAGCGATAATTGCACGCCCTTGCGCATCCAGGCCTCACTGCTCACCTCCCGCCACCAGCGTGTCTCCAAGAGGGCCCAACACGTGCTGGTGCAAGCTTCAAGCCTGGGGCCCGTGCCCATGGCAGCCTCAGCATCATGCAGCCCCGCACCACAGGCCACCAGGCCACACACTTGAGTCTGGGTCTTGATTTCGCAATGGCAGAGATCATATCAGTGCACACGGCATCATCGCAGGCTGCACACCTGCTCAGCCCTTTAGGTGCCACTACCTCTCTTTGCCCGAGAGGCAATGCCAAGTGGCAGTAGGCCCACACTGCCCGCTGCCTCAGGCCTACACTGCAGTCCAGCAGGGCTCACCAAATACTTACCAGTCCAGACCGCCAGGATGGGGTATCATCGCAGGCTGCACACCCGCTTAGCTCTTTAGGTGCCCCTACCTCAGTGCACTGAAAGTCACCATCCTGAAGCGGTATGTCTGTGCCAGACGCAGTGTGTCCAGTGCCACCAAGTCTGTGCCCCACAAGTCATGGACCCTTTATGATTGAATCTCGTGGTGCGGACACCATCTGTCACCTCCGGCACTAGGGAATGTGATGTGGTAGTGCCCTAGTTCCTCATGCATAAATAATAACCACACGGATACACCCAGATAGAGAGTGGAAATGGTTTCCAGCACGTGCGCCCTGCCCTTTTAATTGGCAGGGCCACATGTCCTGTGAAGCATGTCCCGGATGGGTGTGGGGTGGGTGTACACCAGCCATGAGGGAGTGGCTGTGACATGCTGATAACTAGACCTGTGATCAGCAGATCACTACAGGCAAGACCTGGGACATGGAGCGTTGTTGCCACGCCTGTGAGCGTAAGAGGAGTGGGCTGGCCTGGCGTTTGCCACTCCAACGCAAGGGTGTGAACAATGACCCCGGGGCTCTGGGCATGGTTCCATCCTGGGCTGAACAAGGAAGTAATAAATGTGTGTATCTCTGTTTTAGTGTCGCGCCACCCGGACCGCAATTGGCAATGTATCTCCCTGTGACCCACGTCCCACAACATGAGCAACATGGACGTAAGGGGGAACCACTGACCCTACATCATCCGTACTTCCACACGTGAAAGATCATAGACATGACACATCTGTGTGAATATGAATGTTTAATGCACATTCAGTGGAGTGTTGCAGCTGTAGCAGTACAGGGCGATGCAAACCCCACTTTACATTGATGGCCCATGGAGATCCAGCCAGAGTCATTTAGGGAATGTCAAGTTCATCAGAAGAGGAAGAGTACAGTCCGAAGTCTGAATGCTGTGTCATTGGTGACCAAACAGAATATGGCAGTCCATGTCGAGGTCCAAGGTGAGTGTTGCAGAGTGTATCGGGGGACAGTGGAAGGTGATGATGCAGAGGGCAGAACCAAGCACAAACCAGCCATATGGCGGAGATGAATGCTACTGCGTCCTGCTTACCACGAAGGCAGATTCATCCGCATCTTCATCCTCTGCTGTTTCATGTGCCTCACATGTGGGTGGTGTTCTGTCTCCAGCACTGGGTGGCAGTGATACCTCAGGGGCTGGAGGTGGAATGTCTGCCACGCTGTGTGGCACGGACACTTCAGGGGGCGGAGATGTGGATGTAGTCGTAGCAGCAGCATATATCATCGCTAGGCCTTGTGGCAGTAATGTCATGAGGAGGGTGTTTAGGGCAATGAGGATCCCAGATACCTCTCGCTGGTGTGCAGCCATGGCAGCCGCTCTTTTCCCCTGCATCCGCTTCATGGTCCCCATTATCCTCCGCATGTGTGCCAACTCCGGGTTGACATCGCTAGATCCACTTTGACTAGACAGTTGTTCTTGTCTCTGAGTGAGGACTCCAGCGATGTCAGCCATGGATCATTGGAGGACATGGAGCGGAGTGGGGGTGTCCGTTAGGGACTGTGAGTGGTCCCTGATGGGACTTAGATACCCACGTATGGTATCTAGTTTGGCTGTCACGCGGTCGAACTCCGCCCACACCTGGTCAGCCCGTTTCTCCTGGCATCCCAATACACGGCGTTGGAAGGCCAGATGTTCTTCGTGGGGGTCCTGGGAGGCAGCTGTGGTGGTGCCTGCTGTGTGGTCTGTGCAGGGGGTGGGGTCTCATAGATGCAGCTTGGCTGCCCTGCTCCTGGAGGTGGGGTGCGGAGGCTGTCAATGAACTCTTGGATGGCGTCCGTGTCGAAGGGTTGGTGGTCCTCTTCATCATCAGAGAAGAGAGGTTCTGCCTGCTCTGCAGAGGTGTTGGTTTTCCCTCTGCAATGTGAAGGGGAGATGTAGTTTAACATTGTGTTCACATGTATGTTGATGCATGGTGATGTGCTCTGCATGTTATGTGTTTGTGCTGCATTTTGGGATAGTCACCCCTGCAGCTCTGATTTTGCTGCCCCTTATCATTTTCATGCGGTGTGCCTTTCACTTCTGTGCCTATACAGTGCTGAGATGTTGCAGACTTGGGTACATTGGTCTCTTGTTGGGAGTTGGGGGTCTGGGGCATGGTTTGTCTAGAGATGTGCTATACTTAGTTGTGCATTTGTGCCACTGTGCCCATCTCTAACGTCCCCCCAGTCTCTGGTTGTTACTCATCCTGGTGCTGTTGTGTCAGGTCATGTTGAGCGGTGCCCATTCCCCCAACTCCTGCCACTGCCTCCCCACTGATGACGGTGGACACCATTTCCTCCATCTCATTCAGCTCCTCCTGTGGCGTTGGACTCCCAACTCCAGTCTGCATTGCTGCCTTCTGGTTGTTAGCGAGTTTCTGCTGTGTTTTGCCCTTCACATTCTTCCAGCGCCTCTTAACCTCTTCCATTGTCCTCTTCAGCACTCAGACTGCATTCACCTTGTCCACGATGGACTGCCATATTCCATTTTTTGTTGCCAATGACGCAGTGGAGGTGACAAACAGTTGTTGATGGTGTTCTACCACCTCCGTTATCAGGATCCTGTTTGCCTGCGGACTGAACTGCGTCTTCCTCTTCTTCTTGTCCTTGGCCTTCCCTGACCTCAAGGTCCCAGGCTGGTCCTCTGTATTTGCTCCGGCTACCTCGATTGTGCTTCGCTGATGTTTTGCTTTTGTTTGTATGTTTTTTTCTACTTTTATAGTGATTTTTCCCACCTGCCGTGTGTGACTTGCAGGCCCGGTGAAGATTATTGCTGATTTATTTATCGCGGTTGAACCCATCGCAACTTCATTTGCATTGGGGTTTACATTTTTATTGCCGTCCTGGTAGCTTTATCGCGGACATTTGACGCGTTATCGGGAGCATATCGCATGTAATCGCCGTGTTGGAAATAGAACGTTAACACAGAGTTATTTTCCCATGAAGGACGGCGATATGAAACATTGCGATAACCGATTTCGCCGATGATTATCACACGTTTTTGAGAAGATCCCGCTGAGATGCGAAGAGATAAGCCCTATACCAAGAAAATGGACGAGGACATGAAGTGGGCTGGTGTAAGAAATGGGGGTTACCCAAATCTCCAAAGGGGTAGCATGGCATCAAGCGGGCAGGCCAAACTTCGAGGACATGTGAAGCATTCACGCAGTACCCACAGACGACACACCAATAACACCACAAAAGAGTCACGACACCACCTTTGGTTGGAAAAAGATTAAGTTTAATGATGTCTCCAACCTGCAAGGTAAAAAGGAACAGAATAGTGGTAGTCACAACAAGGCGCCAACTGGCACCAGAGCCAAGTACTTCAGTGGGGGATTATTTACATGGGACAAAAAGGGTTGAGTCCAAAGTCCATGCTGAAAGGAAAAAGGATGGTTAATTAAACACTAGACCTGGGGCCAATCTGGCGGGGCCAACTCAGGCTCTCATCCTCGGGGGTAGGCTGTAATTGCAAACTCTAACATTATGCATAAATACACCTCATGCGTTATTACGCCAAACCCCACCCCTGTAAGGGAAGTACAACAGAGCATCACAGCACATATTAGACAGGAGCACCTGTAAGAAATCAGTACTGCAGCTCACAAACTTGGGGCGTAGCCAGGGGCCTGGAATAACTCGTCAGGCCAGCATAGGGCACACCTGTATTAAAAGGCACAACAAAGTTTCCTCTTTGGCAAGGGGAAATAACCACTGGCATGGAACTTTCTCCAAGCATCAGGCAGAACGTTGGCATCACTATAAACATAAACAGCAGGGTGTACACAACAGCCAATCCTCTGCATGAACATTAAGCTTACACATTATAGAGCGATGTTAGGCATTAACCCATGAGCATGAGCCTAACCCTCCACACTGGTGCCTCATCTAATGAAGGCTCCCTTAGGCATCTGTTCCCTCCCGGCCCACTCAAGCCAACCTATATGGGGGCGTGCCCTTGGGTCATAACCACACTGACACACTGGGCGTGAAATTCAGCGAAAGCACTGCCTTGCCACACTAACACAAATCCCAGGGCCTACACTAGCTGGCATTCACCTGGTCACCCCAGGCAGGGATTAACTAATGGTGTGGCCCAGTTCAGAGGCCTGACAATCCGGCTGGTACTTCTCGCGGGGGGGGGGCTCTGGTGTAATTAGGGCCCACAAGCTCAATTACAATGTCTACCGGGGGGGGGGCGAGCACCGACCCTGTGCCCCGTTGCCCTCTCCACTCCCCACACAGTTTAATTAAGGCCCCACTCACCGGGCTACTCCGGGGGTCCTCTCCCCTGCAGGGCTCTTTTCCGTTGAGGGGGCAGGCACCGGCAATGTGCCTCGAGGCCCCTCCCTCCCTGTGGCATCACTCGGGCCCCCCTCCTCTCACGGGGGCCTGGACAGCTCAATCGGGGCTCCCTCCTCCTGACGGAAGCCTCGCAGCTGCTCTGCTCCGGGCGCCTCAGGTCGGGAGGCGGGGCTGGCACCGATAGTGTGCCCCAGCCCCGCCTTCTTCACCGGCCCCTCGCATGGGGCACAGACCGGCGGGGTGGCCTCCCGCTCCGGTCGCTTCTCTCAGGGCTCCCTCCTTTGCACGGGGGCCCCCGCAACGGAGCTTCACCTGGGTCCCCCTCCTACCTCACGGGGACCCGGGGCTTAGACTCTGCTTCTCCCTCCAGCGCGGGCACAGACCGGCGGGGTGGCCTCCCGCTCCGGTCGCTCGATCCTCGGGGCTCCCCCTTCGTCCACGGGGGCCCCACACCAGCGCTTCACCCGGGTCCCCCTCCTACCTCACGGGGACCCGGGGCTTCGATTCCCCTTCTCCTGGCCTTCCCGGCCAATAGCCAATCCCTGCGCGGCCTTCAAAGGTCACGGCCGCGCAGGCCAATCAGTGCGCGGCGGGGCGGGCCGATGACGCGGCCGGGCCCCCTTCATGTGATGGGGAACCTGACGGCCTCAGGGCCTAGCGCGGCCCTCCCTGCACTTCGGCGGCCCTCTCCTCACACCGGGGGTCGCCGCAACGGTATCCACAATGGTGGGGGTCCCTTAAAGGCGGCGCCGGGCAGCGGTGGTGATTTTCACCAATTTACCACCGGTGCAAGGCAGCGCCAACACTCCTCGGGCTGCGGCGGTGAAATCGGCGGCAATAAGGGGTAGGCTCCCTTTTAATTAATTATCTATCTGTCGCTCTTCTCCACAGCAAAAGGGGCGCTTTTCTCGGAGGACAGCTCCTCCCTCAGCCCACACAATCCTCAGGGCCGACAGCACTTCGGGGGCCACACCAATCACAGGGCACAGTCCCTTGGGGGCACAATCCTCCCCAGGCAGCTCCACAGGCAGCAACAGTCTTTAGACTCCCAGTGCTTAGGGGGCAATACTGCAGTTTACGCCGGTCAGCTGTCCACAGCCCTTCACCATAGGCACCTCGCAGCCCAGCGCTTCCTTGGGGGCATCAACCTCCCCAAAACAGCGCTATTGCAGCACAGCACCTGGCAGCACACCTTACAGGGGGGTGAATAGTCCCACAGTCCGCCTCAGGGGCACACTCCTCACCTCCTGGGCGCTTCCTCATGCAGTGCTGGCGTGGTACCCGGTCCAAACAGCGTCAGTGACCTGGGTAGGGGCCCTCCCTTGTCAGGGGCCCATGGGGACAGCAGCGGGGGGGTTTATAGGGGTGCTGGGCCCAGCTCACAGGCCCATGTGGCGGTAGCACCTCACAGCAGGTCCCCTCCCTTCCTGGTCCCAGCGCGGACTGACTTTCTGGTGACACTTCTCCCTATTTATACCCTCCTCCCAGGCAGTGCCAGGACCTTCTAGAATGTTGGCAAATCTAGCCTAAACTGGTTCTAGGGGAGGGGGTGAGCACCCTGGGTGCCAGGCTTCCCTCCAAAAGCTAGGGGTAGCTGGGTATTATTATCTAGACCGCTGACCTATCGCAGTCAGGTGGCACTACCCAGGGCCATGGCATCCATTTTAAGAACACAGTACATTTTAGTCAGGTACATTTTTAAAATGGGGGTTGTTTTCTGCACACCATTTAATAACATTTAATCTCACAACAGGGCAACTCTTACCACACATGGTCCATACATATTTAATACCATGGGGGAGTTATTCAAATTAGGGGGGCAAAAAGCGAAAAAGGCCAAGTCCAACACAGCTGGACAAAAGGAAGACCTACTTAACCCAACTGATAGAGTACCAAAGCGAGTGACTATCATGAATGCAGCCAACGTGGATGCAGAGGACAGAAGCAGGAGGGACCTACCTCTGGCTCTAATGAAGATAACAAATGAATACAGTAAACAAATGCACGGCTCGAACTGGGCTCCCCTGCTGCACCTCGATTAGACAACATAAAGTATGCACTCTTCACACTCTTACAACTCTCAGAGTTTCAAGATTTATTGCCAGTCACTTAAGGAAAGAACATTTTACTTTAACATTTGATCTACGCCCGGCCTTTAAAGTGTAAGAGGTTAATGTGTGCAAAACATGTTGGCAGAAGAATCAGTGGATGTCCTTAGCAGACTAACACCAGCTGGACAGGGCATGGAAAGGAACAATGTGCAGGCACAGAAAGACCTGAAATGTCTGTTGCTGCCCCACTGACATCCCTGAGTGCACGCACAAATAGTTAAAAAGACTGGGCCTCATTTATGAGGCTGCGCGTCACTTTTACGCCACCGGTGCGTCACTTATTGTGACGCACCAGTGGCGTAAAAAATGCACCTTGTTGCGCCATATTTACAAAGTGACGCATCTAAGTAGATGCGTCACTTTGTAAACCCCTGCGCCACATTATACCTGCACCAGGTATAATGTATGCAAGGGGGGTGTATTGACGCAAGAAAGGGTCGTAGAAGTGACGCAGTGAAATCTATGAGATTTCATTGTGCCACTTCTAGGACACAAATGCGTCAATTTCTTAAGCCTGCCTCACAGCAGGCGTAAGACTGACGCAGGCCCTTTCACATGGGGCTTGCCCCATGTGAAAGGACACATTGCTGGAGTTGCGTCACTTTTGTGACACACTCCATCAAGGCGTCACTTTTGCGCCATACAGATATGTCAGAAATACTGACGTATCTGTAACTCCTTGCGACATGATGCGTCATATTATAAATATGACTCATCCAGCATGTCGCAAGGAGGGCGCAATGAAAAGTGACGCATCGCTGTTTTCACGCAGTGATGCGTCACTTTTCATAAATGAGGCCCACTGTACATTTGAAGGAACAGTTTGCACAAAATGTATCTTATTGTGGTAGGCGGGTGGATTGGTGATGCAAATGATCTTGACAGTAGGGGAGATGTGGCCACCACTATGGCTCAGCAATCCTTGCTGCTGACTCAGGGAGCTGTAATCCGTCCGTGTAACTTTTTCATTAGTAGATTCACACACACTGAGCTTTGGAGATTCAGGAGTGATCCACCGACTGCCAGTGGCTAGGATTTTCTGGATTAAAATGGACAAAAACTAATGTCAGATATTAAACCTTTAGAAAACAGAAGTGTTTCCGAAACCATTAAAAAAATACTGTTCAGGGCTTAGTATGTCAATTAGGGATGGACTGAACTGGGACGCCAATGGCACAGAACTGGATGGTGCCTCGGGCCCCAACTGTGCCACATATCACTTTGAAAAATGCATTTTTGTGCATTTTCAATGCATGTACAAATTACCATCAACTTGAAGCTGAAGGTAATCAGCAATTTAAGCTACGTGCATCAGCATTAGGGAATGACAAATTGCAATTTCATAAATGCATTCGCAATATAGGTAATCGTAAAAAATTGCAATTACCTAATTTGCAAATACAAAGCCTTTCATGCTTCAGAAAAGTCATTTTTGCCCTCGCGAGGGCAAAGATGCTTGATGCATGTGGCTCTTGATCTTCTAAAGCTATAACTCTGGGGCTTGACCTGTGTGATTTCCGACAGGTCCATTGAGAGTGTTTTAAGTGGCATCAAAGGTAATTATCCACAACATGATGTTCGGAAAAGCAGTAAACTGAATGTTTTCATATGTGCTTGAAGTGAAATTCTCAAAACGTGGGCACAGAAAATAACAAGAGACAAAAAAGGGGTTCCAAATCCCCAAATAGCAAAGAAAGCTTTGGGGATTTGTGGCTAGGTTAACAATAAAACACTTTAAAATATAAGTTCTTCGTAAGGAAGAAAGAAAGGAAAGAGGATAAAGGCATTCAAGCAGCATGCACGGGGCTGCTCGATCCAGAGGCAATACTCCATGGGAGTTAACTTGACCCTTCCAGGTACGTCGCTCCCCCTCCGCACAGTACCTCCTGTGTGTCCCTGCCCCAGCTGCCGCTGCTGAGGAAGTTTGAGGCCCTCCTCAACCCGCAGGCTACCACCTGTGCCTCATTCCTGGTGGCCAGTGGTAGGTCATAGGTTTGTTCATCTCTGCTATTTTTCCGCTATTTATTGTATTGTATTTACTGTATTGCCTTTATTATTATTGTTTTGTGTGCCTTTGACTGCTGTTCTCTTTCTTCCCCTGCCGCCGGTACTTGATCTGTGCCATTTTTTCCTTCTGTTCGCCGTGATGTCCCAGTATCTCTCTGCCCGGTTTTATCTTCTGTACCCCTCGCTGTCTCTGTGTCTCTGCCCGTCTTTGCCTTTTGTTCCTTAAGCTGCCCCTGACCCTCTGCCCTTTTTTGCCTTCTGTTCCATTTGTTGCCCCTGCATTTCCGTGCCCTTTTGCCTTCTGTTCCACTCGTTGTCCCTTTATTTTTTGCCCTTTGCCTTCCGTTTCCTTAGTCGCCCCTCACCGCTCCCGCCGATGCGTCCCCCGCAGCCCGCCCCCTGACTGCCCCCGCCTTCTGCTTCCCAGCTTCTCCTCCCTCCCACCTCGCCATATATGCTGGCCGCTGCCCGGTGAGGAGAACAACCCTTGACCCTACCAGATAGGTCAACCAAGAACAACATCAACGTCTCGACCAGCACCGATGACACTCTCAGCACCGCCAAACGCATGCATTTCCAGAACCACACAGACCCAAACTCCACCCTCAGAGGCCCCCTCGTCTACCGACCCCCACGACTCCGCCCCCAGTTCAGCGACTCCATCGCCGACTTTATCAGCATGCACACCCTGACCTCCTCTGACTACATCCTCCTCGGAGAACTGAACTTATGCTTGCGAACAACAACGACAACAACTACACCCTGATCGATAACCTCACCAACCTCAGGCTGAGACAACTCGTCACAATGCCCACCCACTACGCCGGCCACACGTTCGACTCCGTCTTCTCCTCTAGCCTGCACGTCTCCTTCAACCACACCATCGAACTCCTCTGGACCGATCACTGCTGCATCCACTTCACCTTCCAGAAACCCACCACTCACCACCGCATCCAACAGATCCCCCAACGCTGCTAGAGCAATATCACCGAAGACCAACTACATGCAAACCTCGCTCTCAGCCCACTCACTGTACCCTCCAACACCGACGACGCTGCGTACAGCCTCAGATGCTGGATTGAGGACTGCGCCAACAGCTTTGCCCCGCTGAAGAAACCCCCCACAGAGACACCAACAAGAGGGCCTGCTGGTTCACCCCAGAACTCCTAGCCTCCAAGCGAGCTTGCCAGAAACTAGAGAAGAAATGGCACAGTGAACAGACACGGACAGCCACGCAGCACACAAGGACGCCATCCGCAACCACCACCATCTCATCAGGGCTGCCAAGTGGACCACCTTCAAAGACCGACTCAACAACACTGCACACGATAGCAAAGAGCTCTTCAACATCGTGAATGAACTCTTTAACCCCTGTTCCAACACCAACAACATACCACCGTTGCAAGCCCTGTGCGACTCCCTCGCCACTTTCTTCCACCGCAAGATAGTAGACATCCATGACAGCTTCAACACCCAGACAGTCCCAACAGATAGCAACACAACAGACTCTCAGCACATCATCGACCACGACCCCATGCTAGCCTTGGCCAGCGTGAGCACTGATGACACCATCAAGACTATGAGCACAATCCACTCGGCTCTCCGTTAGACCCACTCCCGCACCACGTCTTCAACAAAGCATGCAGCTCCATCACACCCCACCTGTGCAACGTCATCAACCTCTCCCTCAAGACCGTGGCCTTCCCAGAGAGCTGGAAACATGCAAGATGAAAGCCCTACTCAAAAAACCCAAGGCAGACCCAATAGACCTCAAGAACTTCCGGCCCATCTCTCTGCTCCAATTCCCGGCCAAGGTCATCGAGAAGATCGTCAACAGACAGCTAACTCGATACCTCGAAGAATACAGAATCCTGGACCCTTCCCAGTGAGGGTTCCAAGCAACCACAGCACCGAGACCGCCCTCATCGCCGCCACCGACGACATCAGGACCATGCTGGACAACGGTGAGACTGCAGCACTCATCCTCTTAGACCTCTCCTCTGCCTTCAACACCGTCTGCCACCGACGCCTCCACGCGGCAGGGATCAAAAGACAAGGCTCTGGAATAGACCACCTCCTTCCTCTCCAGCAGAACCCAGAGCATCTGCCGCCCCCATTCTGATCCGCAGCCTCTGAGATTATCTGCAGCGTACCCCAGGAATCCTCCCTCAGCCCAACACTGTTCAACGTTAACATGGCCCTGCTCGCAGACGTCACCCGACAGCACGACCTCAACATGATCTCCTACACCAACGACACTCAGCTGATCCTCTCCCTCACCAAGGACCCCATCAGCACCAAAGCCATCCTCCACGAAGGAATGAAGGCCGTCACCGACTGGATGAAGATCAGCCGCCTGAAACTGAACTAAGACAAAACGGAGGTCCTCATCCTCGGCTTCAACCCTTCAGCCTGGGATGACTCCTGGTGGCTGACGGCACTGGGGGCAGCCCCGACACCCACCAACAACGCACGCAACTTGGGAATCATCCTCGACTCAACGCTCTCAATGATCAAGCAAGTCAACGCCGTCTCCTCCTCTTGCTTCAACACCCTCTGCAAGCTCCACAAGATCTACAGATAGATCCCGACAGATACAAGAAAGACAATCACCCAGGCTCTCGTCAGCAGCAGGCTCGACTACGGGCACACAATCTACGCAGGAGCCCCCACCAAGCTCATCAAACTACTACAACGCATCCAAAACGCCTTGGCACGACTGATCCTCGACGTACCACGCCACGGCCACATCACCCCCCATCTGAGAGACGTGCACTTGCTCCCCATCAACAGGAGGATATCCCTCAAGCTCCTCATCCACGCACACAGGGCACTCCACAAAACCGGTCCAGCCTACCTCAACAGACAACTTTTCTTCTACACCCCCAACCGCCAGTTACGCTCTGCCAACCTCTCACTCGCCACCGTCCCGCGTGTCCGAAGAGCAACCACCGGCAGGAGATCCTTCTTCCACCTTGCCGCCAAGACATGGAACACCCTCCCACTGAGCCTACGTAAGACCCAAGACCTGCTGACCTTCGGGAGGTCACTGCCTGTTCGATCAGTAGTGGCCCTCCCAGCGCCTTGCGACCCTCGCGGGTATGTAGTGCGCTTAACTAATTACTAATTGATTGATTGATTGAACTTGCAAGAAAAGGTTGGGCATGTGCCAACCATTAACCAATTGTAGGCTATGATTTTGGAATGACACAGACATAAACCAATCCGAACCAGTGGGATGTGTCAGACCCCACAAAGTACATACAGCAGATCACCTGGCAGCTGCACTGCCTAGGCTCATCCTAAAAAAAGAAGGAGGGATGGCAATAACTCACAGCCGAGACAAAATAGTAATCTTCACAAGAAGCACCGCCGCCTAGGGAGACAAGCATTTACCATGCAATAGGTCAATCGTTTGCAAGAGTTTGAGCTATAGGCATTGTAATGACAATACTTTTTATTTATGTGTTGGTTTTTAAAACATAAATTAAAGGCATTGTCGTTTATAATGCCAGTAGCTTGAACTCTCGCAAATGCAAGACCTATTGCATTGCAAATGCTTGTTTTTAGTGTTGGAGTCCACCAATGCTGGTATCAGTGGGTTATTGATTATCAGAATGGAGGGAGCGTAAAGGCATGGGAGCAATGCCTGACGTCTTAGGCCGTCCCATACCCATCGCACACAGCCAGTCGTGGTAACATCTGTCCTTCTGTAAGGGTGGATGATATAGTGCCGTGGATAGGGGGTGCGATGTACCAGGTCTCCCTCCACCTCCACGTGCGGTTGAAATTTGATGGGATATGTCCAGTAGTGGGCATATAGAGCCTCTGCACATAGTGCATATAATAATAATAATAAAGTCATTTGTAAAGGGCCTGGCTACACCGACTGGTGTGTCCCTGCTCTATAGAAACGGTTATAAGCAGTGTCTGTTCCTCCGAGCGCGCAGTGCTTCATGTGGAGCGCGCACCCACAGCACATCCCAGGAGATCATTCGTGCCGCCGTTTTTATAACGTAAGCGGTGCGAAAAATGTTAATTTCCTGGTTGTGGTGGCTCCTGCACTTGCTGTATTTCCTCCTTCTGAGGGCTGTTGGTGGGCCATTGTGAAAATATTTGTTTATTGTAGTGCCGTAATGCGCTGCAATTAACATCAATATTTTCACAATGGCCCACAATCAGCCTGCAACGGTGCTCCTTTAAGAGAAGAAATGCAGCCAAAAGCACGACTTGTGATGCCTTTCTTCTCTTAATGGAGCCCGGCTGTGGGATGATTGCGGGCCATAGTGAAAAAATGTATGTTAATTGCGGTGCATTACGGTGCTGCAATTAATAAATATTTTCACAATGGCCCGCAATCAGGCCACTAATAAGGTACTTGGATAGCTTTTAACCTTGAATGGAAAGTTTCACTGTCACACATCACTACGTGATACAAGCTTCGGTGGGCGGTATTTGCCTTTCGCAAAATGTCGCGAAACGGCAAAAAATCTCCGCGAACATGTGGAATTTCGCGTGCTTGCAGGGATTTCGGGGGTGGGGCTTTTTTGCGAGTTCACATGCATCTCTTGTGTTTATAAAAGGTCAGAGACCGATCAGAGCAGCAGATGAGAAGAAAGAAGCTCCTGGTCACCGGAACTGCACGTGGATTGTGCTCGTGAAATTTAAGGTTGCAAAGGCCTCCATCAAGCATCCCTGCTAATTTTTGAGGGTAGATATGGGGAGAAAACACACCTGCCCAGCCTCGACAAAGCTCATAATTTTTTTGGGCTGATTATTGAGTTACTGAATTTGAGCTTAAATTAGGGCACCTGCTTTATTTATATCTGTAAGTGTTTCCTGTTGAGCTTTAATTTTTGTGACAGGAGCACTATGCCAGAAAGAATCTTGCCATTCATATTATCAATGAAGATGCTTCCGTTCCGCTGCGGATCGCAGAAGTTTTGACATTTTCGTGTTCCGCGCGCGGAACGGAATTTGCCCCCCACCCCTACTTTGTTGTTCTGATGTGTACGTCTACTACGTTGCTTCTCATCGGTATTCTAATGGATCACCTGTGACTGCTTGGCTTCCAGGAGAATATTGAGTTTGCATTTTTTCCAAAGAAAAATGGAAAAATACGAGAGCAATAGAAAGAATACTATTGGTTTTTTGAGAGTAAGCAAACTGGGGTGAATATTTTAGACTAATGTCTTAAGGAAGAGTCTTGTTACTGTAACAAATACTGCTTTTTTCCATCTTTATTCATTGTTTTCATTTAGCCCCATAAAGGGTGTCCAAATCAAGATGGTTCGATTCTTAGGGTGAACCAACTTTCTTTGCACAATTTAAACACGCACAGTTTTGGTTGCTAGCTTTCAGCGTCACACCTGTAGGCAGCCCGAAAATATGTATTGTTCCATATTCTATTAGGTTATCACCGTATTCACCTGTTTACAGTCCTTATAAGAATCAATCTCAGTGCTGTAGATGGACTTTTCTCATCGATTGATTCGGCGCAGTGAAGTACGGGCATTGAAATTTGACCCGGTGCATGCCACGTTGTAGTTTGAGAGAGATAAAGCAATGTTTTTCGGCTTCCGAACAGGGTTTCTGGAGAGTAGAACACATTTTTGGGCCACAATGAACGGTCTATGCTCAGATTGTTTCACCAGCCTTTAACTCTTGTATTCGCTTTTACCTATGACTATTCGTCTGATTTGGCATTGTGGCTCCACTACGAACCACCTCAACGGAGGTGGTCCCACTGTATGGCTGTACCTTGATTGTTTTCATGCTTTCAAGATGTAAAACCAATAAAGATTTTTTTTTTTAAACTCTTGTATTCGCTGGGAGGAAGCTGATATGACAAGCAGCTGAGGTAAAATGCGGTGACTCATGGTGGTTATGACACAGACAATTAAGGACACTCCATATACCCGAAATGTCCTTATCGGTGCAACGCTACACAGGGCCGGTCTGGCATATTGAGGCAGTGTTTTAATTCCCACCCAGAAAGCACACACCCCACCCCCTGCCCCCTCCTTTAGGCTGCTGCTGTGCACTCATGATAGTTCAAGATAGGAGATGCCTTACGAAATCAGTGAACCTTTTCACCCCACCCCCGCCTGCACTGGAAAAATAAAGCCTGTGTCTTTTCCACTTTAGAGAAGTGCGCACAGCATGTACAGTGCTGAGTCTTGTATAAGTTTACAAAAAACAATAGAGTTGCCAACCTTCACTTCTGTTCTTACATATGATAGGTCTGAGAGCGGAAACGTATCTGGTGTATTGGAATAATGACAAACAGGATTGGGACTGTATAGGGAAATTGTGAGGATGAATGCCAGAGAGCAATGGAATGGGACGTGGAAGGAGGACAAAAGAGGCCCAAGGGAAGTGTATGGGACATCACATGACTGACATACACCTAAAACCAGCCAAGACTTCTGGTTGGTTTAAAATAAATTAGTAATAGCAATTATTTTGTTCTCAATAATTAATATTTGAAATGTTCTATCCTGAAATTGTGAGATTGAATGAAACATTACTGAGGGCTGTGGAAGGAGTAGTGGTCTTCAGAGTGACTCGGTCTCCTCTGTCTGTTCTCGTGTGTTGGAGGTGTATGCCCTTTTTCCACCACAGCTCCGTCATCTGCATATCTTACTCCCCATCTATTTCCTCTCCATCACCCTCTTTTCACTCTTAACTAAAGGCCCTTCCTCACATCTTCTTCACTTCACCACCCCAAACACAGCGCACTCACTCACCTGGAAACACTGCAATTTCTTTTCATTTCTCCATATGCAATATTTTAACAACTGTATACATCTATCACACACATTTGGACTGAATCACAATTACAACTAAAATATGTGACCATTGTCTGTGTGCCCTGCAGAGGGGCCAAGGATTGGATGACCACGCATTCTGAACACCTGTTTAACCCACTGACGAGCACCGTCAAAACAAGCGCTGCATTCAGCCTCCAATCCAGACTTATCAATTGTTGCCCACTATGAGCACATGGAGAACTCTGTTTAAAGTAGGAACTATAGAAGAGTAATCTGCTACACTGAAAAAATACAAAAACAACACCTTGGAATTAGATAGCACTCTTACGGAATGCAAGATTAAGTAAAATACATGAAATAAAAGAAGCATTGGCATAGCCAAAAGGTCTAGCCTTTGGAACCTTATAAGTATTTAGTTCTGCAGTACAATATCCTTGGTGCAACAACATCAACTGTTGCATGGCTAAACACTTATAAGGTCCCAAAGGCGAGACCTATTGGCTATGCCAATGCTTGTTCTCTAGGGCAGCTGTGCCCCCGCAGTGGGCATTTCTTTTCACCGCCCAGTGGTTTCTGGGAGCTGTAGTTCTAGGTCAACTCATTCGAACTCGCTTCGGATGACTTGGTTGGTGATGCTTTGGATGTAGAAACATAGGATAGAGGGGACAGTAGAGAAACTCGTAAGAGGCATGACCGTAAAGAGACACGTTAACATGTTATGGCTGGAGAGCTGAACAATGGGTATTGGAGGTGTATGAGCTCAGTGGTATGAGGGGAAAGACGTAAGGTAGCTCGGAGAGGAAGAAAAGTGTACTGTGGGGAGGGAGCCAGAAGGGTGGCAGGGGTGGCCCTTAAAGGAAGCACTGAAAGAGTATAGCAGGCGGGTAAAGAGGATCATGAGGAGGAAACTTAAGAACAGATTATAAAAGCCGGGGTAATAGATGGAGCAGTGCTGGCTGCAGGCGTCTGAAAAAATGGATGTCAGCAAGAAAGTCGAGTTATGAGAAAGCAGAGATTTGAGCGTAAAGCCCCAGTGGCCTTAGTGGGGGTGGTGAGCGGATTGTGTTAAGCTTTTGACACTGGAATGAAGACGGGGGCGCAAAGTGGAGGATAAATAAATGAGTGATAAGGGGAGAGGTAGACTTAACAGGGGCATTAAAGTCGATATAGATTTTGGAGAGTGGAGAGAGAGTTCCGAAGAGGAATAGGTAAGGAAGTGAGGTGAGGGTGTATGGAGGAGGTCTGGTGGAAAGAAGAAGTGAAGAGGATGGTAGAGAACCACAGCGAGAGTTACTAGGCTTCCACAAAAATGAGCATTTACGATATTGTAAGAATCCTTCCTTATAAAGCCAAACTCAAAGTTAAGGGGGAGGGGGTTTTCAGACGCGTCACTTGACGAGGGTGCATAATGCTGCCACCGTAGACGAAGGATGGCAGGATGTTCCTCTCAGTACGTACTATCAAGGGAGCAAGCATCAATTACTAGAGAGACCTTAGTCTAAGTTATGTTATTGATCTCTGGGTCTGGCGCTTCTGTCGTAATTGGCATGGCCGCGTTAGCGATTAGCTGAAACTACACGTTTTCCTCCTTAACTTGGCTATATACGAAAACGCCATTTTGAATGTTGCGGCGGCCATCTTAGGCCATAAGCGGCCTCGTGGCTGGCGTGCCCTTTAGTCCGTTGTCCGTACCACTGACCACTTCAGTCTGCCCAGCAACAGGCTATTTTTAGTACTGGTCAAGCTTGCACATGCGCAGTCCCAACTGACCAGTTACCCTTCAGGAATGTGCACCAAACTGACCAGCGGAGTTGTGCCCCCTCCAATGAGCTGGCTGTGTTCCAAAACATGACCATATATGTACATGAATGTGTTCTAACTTGTGCCGCCTATCTTTTATTGCCCCAAAACTGTATATAAATCGGGGTCACACCGGTGTTCGGTGTGATACCTCTTGCATTACCGAAGGGTGCTGTATGAGTGTACCACCACCCCATGGGGTCTTAATAAACTTGTTCTTTGCCTTTTACAGTTTCCGTGCCAACAGTTCTTGAGTGTAAGTGGGTTATCTTCGGAGCATGTAGGCCTTGGGAACCCTGATTACTACAAATTGGCGACCACGAAGGGACTCATCGGCGACTCGGATGCCCGAAGGAGAGGTCGTGACGAAGGCTTGGAAACTCGCCATGGACGCGCGCTGCCACTGAGTGACCCGAGTCTTGGCTCCCACGGTGGTTCTTCCTTTCCTTCCGATCTGACCTTCCAGGTGGCGCCGGTCTCCGACTGAGTTTTCGAGTGTCTGTGTTGCTGGGAAAGTGCCGTTTGGCTGATTTGATCACAAGACCTTGGCAGTTGGAATTTGGACATTTGAGAATTTGGGTAAGATTTGTGTTCGGTAAGGTAGTCTTCGGACGCTTACTGAAGTTCTATGATTTGTGATCGGCAAGGTAGTCTTCGGACGCTTGCTGAAGTTCTATGATTTGTGATTGGTAAGGTAGTCTTCGAACGCTTGCCGGAGTCCTATGACCTACGGTTTTGATTTGAGTTAGCTAACGTTTGTGAATTTGTGAACTTTGAATCTATATGTGTAGTGCACTTCACATAGGCAGGCATGTAGAGATGTTTCTCTAACTTTGTTTTTTTCCTCTGAGCGGCACATTTGTGTGAAGTACTGTAAGTGCCATTTTATATACGGTGTCACGCTTTCGTGATACTTTTTGAACATGCCTGTTTTCAGCACACTCCGAGGAATGTGCTGTCTTGGAAATGGTACCACAATTAGGTTAGCGGAAGTACAGCCGGCTCCCCCAGAGGGAACACCGAACAGGGAGATGTATATTAAATTTGGCCTTCCCCCTATTATGTACAGCAAATTATGGCATAAGTACACGAGAACTGATCCTGAATTGCAATGGCCTCTACATGGGTCGTTCGATTTACGTAAAGTACAGTTTGTGGAGCAATGTTTGTTTCAACGCAGGTCTAGACAAAACATGTTTGATTGTGTGCGAATGTGGGAGAAAGCGGTGCGCGAGCGAATGAAACGTGAAGCTGCCTTGGCGGACAAAGAGCAGCGCAAGGCTGCTCGGGATAAGGATTTACAGCTTGAGGAAAAAGAGGCTCAGGAGAAAAGAGAGAGGGAGGAACGGGAACGTAAATTGCAAACGACTGGTCAATTTCCTATTCGCCGACCGCTTTATCCTGTCCTTAATAATGAAATTGATGATTTTTCATTGCTAGATCGGTCACCGCCTCCGTACGTTTCGCCAACGGGTCCAGCTGAAGATTCGGGAGATGATGGGCAGGATAAGTCGGAAAAGAAGGGTATATCCGCTCTCAGGTTTACTGCGGAGAGGTCCGCACATTTACGTAGTTGGGCTCGTAAAGTGAATAGGAAATGTGTTTCTCAGGATGAGGTGATTGCGGAGAGGAGTAGGTGGTTGGATCTTGAATTAATGTATTTTTTGTCTAGTTTGGCGGATGAAGTTGTTGCCGCGTATCGTGACCTTTCAGATACGTTAGAACCTAAAGCTTTGTCAGTACATCGTGAGAATTTGGATAAAGGTTTATTTGATCTTGCAGATGTTGACGACCTTTTCAAGCAACTGATCCAGCTGCGAGATGAAACAACAAGATTGCGGGAGGAGCGGAAAAGGAAGCAAAAGGAGTCCGAGCCGGAGAATAACGAGCAGATTAAGGAGTGTTCTCTCCGGGGTTCAGATAAGAGTTCTGCATTGCATGTTATGCCTATGCGTGAAGCCGCGCCCTTGTATGTTCCACCTAAAGGGGAAGGTACAGATGATGATAAATCGTCAAAGGATGCGAAAGGATATTTTATATATAACTGGGTATATACGCCTTGGAATAGAGCAGATGTTATGGCATTGAAAAATTCTCTACCTGATCTTCGGAAAAATCCGGCGGCATTTTATGAAGGGGTGGAAGGGGCTATTTCATCTTGTGTGATGACTCTTGTTGACATAGATCTGTTTTTTTGGGCTAATCCTTCCACCTGATATGTGGAGGCAAATTCGTAAAAATAATGATGAAACAATACTTGGGGGGACATGGAAAGAAATAAATGCTGCCGATTTAGATAGGGAACCAGCATGTAAGCCTTGTCAGTTGATTCTAGACCTTCCGGCGGCTATTTTGATTAAATTAAAAACGCTTGTTCCTTCTAAAAAGATCGATTGGACTATGTTAGCCTCGTGCACACAAAAGCCTGATGAAACGGTTTCAGATTTCTTTACGCGCTTCGAGGAGGCATTCCATGATTATAGTGGTCAATCTTTAACAGACGATACGGGTCGGCATTTGTTCGTAGATAAGTATGTGGCTAATCTCCTACCGGAGATTGCAAAGCGATTGAAATCGAGTGAAAGTTCCTGGGCCACGGCGACCCCTGCGTCTTTGTTAACTATTGCTCAGTATTATGAGCGGCAGGAGTTGGAGGCTAAAGAAAGTGTTGATAAGAAGGCGAAAGAATTGAAAACGAAGGTGATGTTGGCGCAGGTTCGGGGAACACAGGGTAGAGGGAATGATAGAGGTAGACGAGGTGGAGGGAATACGTCGTATGGTCGTACGGATATAGCGGAGGATCAATGTGCCTACTGTAAGGAGTTTGGGCATTGGGCTGATGATTGTCCGGTACTTCGTGAGCAGCGTAGCCAACGTGGTCGAGGAGGTGGTAGGTCGAGAGGAGGTTATACGGGAGCGAGAGGTCGCGGAAGTGATCGTGGAAGGGTTGAGGAAAGGGGCCGTGGCCAGGATGAACAAAACACGTTTGATAGACGAAATCAATATCAGATATCGGAGGGTGAGAATGTGGAGCACCAGGATTATGTGCATGCATAGGACTGCGTAGGATGGGGTAAGGAATCAATTGAAGTGCCGGTAGATCAGCAGGGTCCATATGTAACAGCGGGTATTCTGGGTTCTACTGATCAATTTCTAGTCGACACAGGAGCTACTCGTAGCGCGTTGTCGAAAAACTTGGTTCCGAGGGCTCCCCTGTCTGGCGAAATGATTACATGTGTAGGGTTCGATGGCACACCCTCCCCTAGCCCATTGTCAAAGCCCCTTGCACTATGTCTTGACAAATTTTTCAGTTTTGGTCAATTTTTGTTATCGCCCCATACACCAGACAATATCCTGGGCATTGATTTGCTTAAATATTTTCGAGCAACGATTCGGTGCGCTCCTGAGGGAGTGCGGGTTATCCTGAATGACAATTATCCTGACTCGGATAGGTTTTGCACTATCTTAGACATTCCAGCCTTGGCCTCTCTACCGCACACGTTATGGGCGACCTCAGATACGGATGTGGGAGAGATGCGTATTCCACCAATACACATTACTGTTAAGGAGGGGGTCCCTCTACCACGAGTACCCCAGTATAAGATTTCGAGAGAAGGTGAAATTGCATTGACACATATTGTTCAGGATTTGATCTCTGCAGGAGTAGTGGAGGAGGTCCCTTATAATGTTTGCAACAGTCCTATTCTTCCGATCCTTAAAAGAGATACTGACGACAAAGTCTATCGCTTTATTATTGACTTGAGAGAGATTAACAAAATTGTCATCCCCCAATACCCGGTGGTGTCCGATATTACGACCTTGCTTACATTAGTGCCACCAACGGCCACAACATTTAGTGTTATTGATTTGAAAAACGCGTTCTTTTCCATCCCTGTCCATCCTGATAGCAGATATTTGTTTGGCTTCACGTTAAATAATAAATCGTATAGATTTTGTCGTGTTCCCCAAGGTTATACTGAAAGCCCTAGCATCTACAGCCAGGCTTTGAAAAGACAGCTAGATTCCTTTGAGTTGCAGACTGGCGTTGTTCTCATCCAGTACGTGGATGACCTTCTGCTTGCTGCAGACTCTTATGCACAATGTGAAGAAAGTACAATTGCGTTGCTTTCCTTTTTGGCACAGAACAATCATAAGGTTTCGAAAAAGAAGCTCCAATACTGTAGACCCCAGGTGACCTACCTCGGTCATCTGTTGTCTAAGGAGGGGCGTGCATTAACATCTCATCGAATTCAAGCAATTTTAGACACACCAGTCCCCCGCACGCAGAGAGATGTACGTGCCTTCATAGGGTTGACGTCTTTTTGTAGACAGTGGATCATGGGTTTTTCACACATCATAAAACCTTTGCTAGCATTACTGTCCAAAGCTACACCAATGCCCCTTGAATGGACAGATGAATGTTGGAAGGCCTTTGAACAGTTGAGACAGGCCCTTTGTTCTGCACCCGTGTTAGGCACACCAGACTACACGAAACTTTTCACATTGTACGTGCACGAGAATGATGGGTGCGCGTTGTCAGTGTTAGTACAAGTACACGGGGACAAGCAGAGACCATGTGCATACTTCTCTGCCATTCTTGATCCTGTAGCACGAGGGTTGCCTGGGTGTTTTCGAGCGGTAGCAGCAACAGCAGTAGCTATACGGCAGAGTGAGGGAATAGTGTTATCACATAAACTGCTGGTGTTAGTTCCTCACGCAGTAGATGCTCTGCTAAATCAAACAAAGACCCAATACCTTACGAGTGCGCGACTAACAGGATACGAGCTGACACTTTTGGCGCCACATATTACACTGAAAAGATGCGCTACTCTGAACCCCGCCACTTTATTGCCCTATCCGGTCGAGGAGGGTCAGGAAGAAAAACATCATGATTGTGTTTTCCTGACCGAGGAACAGACAAAGGGTCGTGTTGACTTACAGGATGTGCCACTTCCAGATGTGGATGGGGAACTGTGGGTTGATGGATCGTGTTTAAGGCTGCCAGATGGTACGACTTCCGCAGCCTATGCGATCACGACACTTAAGACAGTTGTAGAAACAGCTAGGATACCACAAAAATTGGCTCAGGCAGCAGAGCTGATAGCCTTAACAAGAGCCTGCGAATTAAGTGCTGACCTATGTGTGAACATATACACAGACAGCCGGTACGCCTTCGGAGTAGCACATGACTTCGGGCTACTCTGGAGAGAGCGTGGGTTTCTGGCATCTCACGGAGAACACATTATGCACGGAGAGCTAGTGCGTGATCTCCTAAACGCGTTGCTTGGTCCAAAGAAAGTAGCGATAGTAAAATGCAGTGCCCACAAAAAGATCACGGATAATGGGCCAGGAAATGCCTTCGCAGATAGCATAGCGAGACAAACGGCTATGACCCGGACTAGCTCCCCTATGTATGTGACACAATCGCAGGCTGAGCGATGGAGTGATGCTAGAGCAGAAATATTGGATATTCAAAAATCGGCTACTGAATCAGAACTTGCGGCATGGGCAGCAGATGGGGTACTAGATGATGAGGGTTGTTGGAGAAGCAAAGACATGGAGAAATGGAAATTGCCTGCGGCTTACTTACAGGCGATGGTCCAGATGACCCATGGACTGGCGCATGTCGGAGCTCTTGCAATCACTCGACTGTTAACACGAGTCTGGGAGCATCCCGAGATTGCGAATACAGCTAAGAGAGTAGTACAGACCTGCCTGATCTGTTTACAACACAATCCTGGAAAGGGGACCCATACTCCGAAAGGAGGGTTCGTTCCACCTTCTGCACCATTTGAGGTACTTCAAATGGATTATATCCAACTCGAGCGCTGCAACAACCTGAAGAACGTCCTAGTGGTGGTATGTGCCTTTAGCAAATGGGTTGAGGCCTTCCCCACGAAAGACAATACAGCTCTGACAACGGCTAAGGTGTTGCTTAAGGAATTCTTTCCTCGCTTTGGAGTTTGCAAATTTCTGTGGAGCGATAATGGGCCTCATTTTGTTGGGAAGATTGTGGAGTATGTACTGAAGGGGTTAGGGATTCAGCAGAAGTTCCACGCTGTGTTCCACCCTCAGTCGGCAGGTCTGGTTGAGCGGTACAATGCTACGTTGAAACTTAAACTGGCCAAAATTGTGGCATCCACGTCGTTGAAGTGGCCAGATGCTTTGCCGCTAGCACTGCTCTCTCTTAGATCAGTACCCCATTCACGAACTGGCCTTACACCATATGAGGTGGTGTTTGGGCGCCCCATGAATATCTGGGGGGTGCCCAAGCCGCGATTAATACATGATGTGCCTTGTGTTATGATGAACGACTATTTGGCACGATTAACAAATGATTTGCTTTCTATTCATCAACAGGTTCGAGAAGCGCTCCCTGACAACTCTACTGGAGAGGGCCATGATCTTCGCCCTGGCGATCATGTGATGATCCGATCGTTTGAGAGAGCGAGCAGTTTGGAGCCAAGGTGGAAGGGCCCCGAACAGGTCCTCCTTGCGACCCGGACTGCTGTACGAGTGACCAACAGAAAGCGGTGGGTGCACTCGACACACTGCCGCCGTGTCTCTCCGGATATGGTGACTCCCGCTGTGCTGACCGACTACAAAGAGATCCTGGAGAAAGAGGAGAGCCCAGCTGTGACGTCGGCTGCAGTTGAGGGAGCCTTCCCGGACCACGCTGTTGCTGGACGAGAGCACTACAACCTGCGTCCCTGATAAGAAGATTTTTTGGTTTTTTGTATATGACTGGTTGGTTACCGCTCCAGGTTTGTGAAACGGAAACCGGGAATTCCAAGGGGGGGGATCAGTTCTGCCAGTGTAGCGACACCCGTCTTGGCCCGGAGAAGAAAACAACGGCTACCTCGGAGTTCAGCACCGTATTTTTCTTTTTTTAGGTATACACACATGTGTATTTGAGACTTTGTGAACAATTTGAACTATTTGAGACTCTGTAAGAACTTTTCCGAACTATGGCATCACCAGCATCACGAGATAAATGAATCTTGGGTGCCATTCTCTTTGTTTTGACTATTGTGGTGATAGCTGTAATAGCCTGGGTAGTTGAACTTGTGGTACCTGCACGTGAACATTTGCTGCCGACTACCCCGGCTCCATCTGAACATTTTCACTTTACCTTACCCTACCATGAAGAACGACATCGGCAAACTTATCTGAACAACAGTTTTATTCAGATTCTTCATCACACGCACAATATGACCAATACTTCAAATTGCTGGGTGTGTGGGATGTTACCGGGGCACCAGAAGAGAGGGGGCACCCCACTCATTCCACTCCCGTTCTCTCATAATGGATCCTGCAATTTCTGGTACACCCTCCTCTTTACTTTGAGATGGCCAACCAAAGGGGGGGTGCTTTTCCGTTTGAATAAAGTATGCTCCCATGACAAGGATGGGTTTCCGCGGGCTGAGGGTACTCGATTCGAATGGGAAGAGTACAGGCCCGACAACGTATCTGCCCCGCGTGTGTACAGCAATCAAAGAAATATCAATGTATCTAGCTCACATGTCATTAATATCATTGCTACTAAAGCCGATTTGTGTATTAGAAATAAAGGTTCGATTGCGGTAGGGAAAAGTGAATGCAACACCACACTTACTTTTGATAGCCCGAATGGCATCTCATTTGTAGCATCTCGAAACACGTATTTTATCTGTGGAACGAAGGGTTATCATCAGCTTCCATTGGGATGGTTGGGCACGTGTTATGTATCGTTTGTGCTACCTCCTGTATTCATTGCCCCACCAATGTATCACAATGATTATATCTTGTACCACGATTTTGTCCTGAATAGGGTCAAACGGACTGTCGTTCTGGATGACATAGACCAGACTGGTACTGCCTTACAACAGTATGTGGACTTCAATTTGGGACTGTTTTCCTTTGTGGGGGCCGCGTTGAACAGCCGGAAAATAAGACGATTGACACGTGTTGTCGAGGCGGTAGCGAATGACACTGCCATTGCCCTAGGAAATATCACTGAGGAACTTCAGATTTCTAGAATAGTTACGCTCCAAAATAGGATGGTGTTGGATGTAGTTCTAGCTGATCGTGGGGGGGCATGCAGAATTATCGGAAGTAGCTGCTGTGTATACATACCTGACAATTCTCCATCTGTTTATGATGCCATATCAAAGCTCCATAAAATCGCAGCTGAGATACATCCGGACAATGGAACTTGGACACTTTCAGGATGGTTCTGGTCAATGCTTACTACTTGGGGCTGGAAACTGTTAACGATTCTATGTATAATTGTGGGGGCACTGTTTTTTGTTTGCCTATGTATCCAATGTGGCCCTGCCTTATGTTCCATGTGCCTATCAGCTTGCATACCATCAAGACGAGCACTTGCCCATGACAAAATGATGCTTCATAAAGAAGTAACACAAATAATGTTAATAGACATCGAGGACGAACATCCTGATTATGTTCACTATGAGGTAGATTCAGCTAAACGCTAAAAGGGTCGTCTGTCGTAATTGGCATGGCCGCGTTAGCGATTAGCTGAAACTACACGTTTTCCTCCTTAACTTGGCTATATACGAAAACGCCATTTTGAATGTTGCGGCGGCCATCTTAGGCCATAAGCGGCCTCGTGGCTGGCGTGCCCTTTAGTCCGTTGTCCGTACCACTGACCACTTCAGTCTGCCCAGCAACAGGCTATTTTTAATACTGGTCAAGCTTGCACATGCGCAGTCCCAACTGACCAGTTACCCTTCAGGAATGTGCACCAAACTGACCAGCAGAGTTGTGCCCCCTCCAATGAGCTGGCTGTGTTCCAAAACATGACCATATATGTACATGAATGTGTTCTAACTTGTGCCGCCTATCTTTTATTGCCCCAAAACTGTATATAAATCGGGGTCACACCGGTGTTCGGTGTGATACCTCTTGCATTACCGAAGGGTGCTGTATGAGTGTACCACCACCCCATGGGGTCTTAATAAACTTGTTCTTTGCCTTTTACAGTTTCCGTGCCAACAGTTCTTGAGTGTAAGTGGGTTATCTTCGGAGCATGTAGGCCTTGGGAACCCTGATTACTACACTTCCTTCCAGTCTCTTGCTGTGGAGCTTCAACATGGGGGCTGTTGGCAAAAGGATAGGAGAGAGGCTCGTAATAGCATTCACACGTTTAGGGACTCATTGTGAGTGTTCCACTATTTTAACTGTTAATGGTTCATCTGGCAAACACTGGTTTTAGGAAGCCATGGGTTTCTCAGTTAAAGCCTTACAAGATTTACCTTGAAATGTTTCATTTTGTGTCTGCTGTTTGCCAAGACCATTTGTTTTTAATAATCTGTATATAATGCACAACAAGAGAGATAATGTATTTAGTTGTAGGAGCCTCATTAATCCGGCCCTCTTCATCCATTCAAATTCCATATTCCACTCTATTAATTCACCACTAATCCTTTATGAGTTCCAGAATAGCGTGCTACTCACCAAAAAAGTGTATCAAAACCCCAACAGGGTTACAAGCGCTATATAAATGCAAACCTTCTTCCCTTTCAACCCCTCCCCAACCTTCTCAATCCAAATAACTGACTAACATATCCACCACTCAAACTACTTTCATATATCACTATACTAATTCAACGCTAATCCTTATGCGTTTCCAAGTAGCGTGCTACTTGCCATAAGAAGCGCTTCAAAACCCCATCAGGGGTATCAGGCGCTATATAAATACAAACCTCTTACCCTCTTCTATCCCACCACCTACCCTTCTGTAGCCAAATAACTGAATAACATATCCACCACCCAAATTACTGGCACTGTGGAAGGAGGCCGGTGGCCCCAGTTTCCTAACATATATTAGCGTAGCTTTGCTGTGGTTGCAGATGCCTGCACTGTACTTTCTCATTTCGAACATGACACAAACCCCTCCACCCCCCCAGCTGGACTGGCCTCAGCAGGCATCAAGCGTTTGCCTGGTCGGCTAGAAGGGTGGGTCTGTTTTGGAGCAGTGGGGGCCAGTTTTGTTACTGGGGTCAGTTTTGCATGAGTGAATGAACTGTCTATATGTATAAACATCACTGTGGACTTCGATGCGCATTTCGCAATCACTAAGAGTGTTCAATATGCAAAGTGTTGACGAGCAAACAAAATGATTTTTTTTACAGATGAATGCGATGTTTACACACTAATCAATGTATAGTTACACATCTATGGGTGGGCGGGGTACTCCAACGAGGTGTTGAAGGTAGTCTGAGTGCGCTGGGTGGGTTTACATTTTAGAACATTATCCATTGATGCCATTTATGTGCCTGGAGCAGTGCACCCTGGGATTTGTAGGAACGCGTGGTATGGAAAGGGAGGTAACTGGTCGACCGAATAGAGGTGGAGACAGGAGATGTGAGTTGAAAAAGGAGAGGTCAGTGAGTGGAAATGAAAGGAGTTGGTGGAAAAGAGATGATTTTGAGGATTGAAGGGGGTACGTTGGAAGGTTGTAGTAGTAGGGACTGGATAATTCCAAGAACATGTGATAATGGTGAATGGTTATCAGGGGTTTGACAAGGAAGAGGAGGGAGAAGAGGGTAGTTTGGGCATTGTCGACAGCACATGGGAACACGGCCAGAGGGAAAGCATTGATTAAGAGTTAATGATTAGAACTTAGCACAAATTTGTGAATAAAATGTTGAATAGTTCTGTGCTAGTCTTTAAGGATAGATCACACAGTCTAAATGTTGTTGTTTTTAATATTTACAGTAAAGCCCTGACGAAGAGCTAAAAAAAAGCTTGAAATGCATTGGGAACATGATTTACTACTACTGAGGATGTTTCATGCAAACTTCATGCCTCAGAAAAAGGCTTGGAATAGCATATCTGACGCATCAGAAACTTTCCTTGCATAAACAATTGTCTCCCTTGTGACAGGAGAAGGATTTTGTAATCGAATGAAATTATTGAATATGAACGATAAACACACTCTTGAACATTAAGCATTTTTGTGGTATATTGGAGAGCGTCATCGTGAATCAGCTGTGCGTCCGGTTAGAGTGGTACTCTGCTCTAAGTTCATTATTCTTATAACTGGTAAAGCCAGGTTTTTAGGCCTCTGCGGAAGATGTTCTCAGATTTTTATGCACGCAGCAATGGTAGCAGAGTGTTCCAATCCAAATAAACATTATTCGGTTACACAAAGGCAGCCATGAAAGTAAAAATTTTACAATACATAGAAAGATTCAGGCATATTAAAAAACAGCATAAAAAACGAGCCCACTCCAAAATACTACTCGATATAAAGTGCGAGATGCCAAAAATATCAAAATATACAAAAAACGAGCCCACTCCAAAATACTACTCGATATAAAGTGCGAGATGCCAAAAATATCAAAATATACAAAGCTACTAATTCATAAATAGCAGACGCCCCATAAAACATCATAAAAGTTTTTTAAAAAGTTAAAAATGGGCCTGCTTTCCTTTTACACCTTAAAAAAAGCTAGATTAACATACTGTGAAATGCCCGTGGACCAAAGGCCCACACATTATACATCCATACAAGCCCTTGATTTTATTGTAGATTTTAGAAACCCCACAACAAAGAACAAACAGTCATCATTCAACAGTTGTAGGTACAAGAAGGCTGGGTGAACTTGTCTAAAATTCAACTTTTTCAAGAGAGGTACCAGGAAATGTTTCCGTGGAACAGAGTCAAATTTGCAGAAGAACATAAAGTGCAGCAAATCCTGTGGAGACAAGCCGTCGCAGCCACAGGACGCTACCACTTGGCCTCTGTGACAGCCCTTGGGTCTAGCCAGCAAAAAATGAAACAAATTCTTACTGAACCTGGTTAGAAGAAACTTCTCGTGAGTGGACAGGGACCCCAGGAGGTAGAGCTCTGTAAGTGGGGTTGTTTTGAGCGCTATAAACCTGCGGACACTTACTTTCCTGAGTTCCTGCTCGTCCGTGTCTAGTTTTTTTAAAGACAAATAGACTAACTTTACTGACTCCACATCCCTTTGAGTGAGCTGTATGGTGATTCACTAGGCTGGTGGTCTTTCCTCTTTTTGGTTGCCACTACGATTATTGCACATTCTTGGTGTTGGTGACATATTATTGATTAGTTATTAGTTGGGACTTACACAAGTTGTTTACACTGAGGTTGTTCTTATTGATTTATTTTCTTATTTGTTTTCTTTTTGTGTTGAGCAGACATTTTCTTGTTAGTCACAGGGATGATATGTATTGTTCTCTATTGCATTAGATGTATATGTGCAACCCTTCTGCCCTGAAGATTGTCTCAAGGATCTGGTAGACCAACAGGGGACCGAAACGTCGACGACTAACACCCATAGCACATCTATTGATTTTACAGTTTGTAAATATGATTATATGCTGTTTTTAATTTTCTTCAACATGGTGTTTTGAATACCCGTTACTCATGCAAAAGGTGTTTTGTATACTACTGCTAAATAATGTATGAACTTTAGTAGTTTGTTTGTTGCCAGCTATTACTTGATGATATTCCAAGTGGAATTAAATATACTTGTTTGATATATTTCGGTATATTTTGCATATATTTCCTGTGATTATATAAAAAATTGATCATGAATATGACATCTATACAAATTGTAAATCTGTTTTAAATGTTTCCTTTGGGGACACTTTGCTATTGTGTTATTGAATATAACCAGTCCCGAGGGGATTATTGGGTGGCTCTATTCTATTTAGTAATATATGCAAACCTGCATGAGAGGTTGCTGTTGGAGTTGTCCTGCCGCTATAACATACTGCCCCACAGTATCTTTTTTAATCTGACTGAGCATCCATGGGATACCTTTCCTTATAAGTATTGCAGTGCCGCTGGCATAGTTGGAATTCAGGGAGTGGTGTACCTCTGCACACCAGCGCACCTCTAGGTGAGTGGAGGTGGGTGGGGTCAGGTGTATTTCCTGAATGAAGCAGATATCTGTGTGGTGTCTGTTGAGGTATGAGTGGACAAGGCGAGCTTTCCTGGGGTTGTTGAGCCATCTAACATTCCACGTTAGGAGCCTAAGTCCTCTGGGAGCCATTGGTATGCTATGGGTATCTGGGTGCTGGTATGTAGGGTCATCTTCTTGGAGCGCCGTCTACTTGGTTGGGGTCGTTGTGAGCTCAGTCTGGTGTCTACCGTGTTACAGTAGGGCAGTAGTATGGGATCTGTCCTATAGACTGTCTGCTTCAGTGTCTTACCTATGTGTATTTGACAGGGGCCTCCTCTAAAACGTAGACAAAATCTAACACTCTCAAAACAGTAGAATAATGAAACGCCCTACCTCCGCCTCCCCCTCAACTTCCCCATCCAATCCCTGAACTTGGTTGAATAATCCATCCCCACCCCCTCCCCGGTCTCAATAGAAGAACGTGGGACTCATTCCTGGGGGCAAAGAGGAGCCTTCCGTACACCCAGCCTTCCTCCAGCTTCGTGGGTGACATAATGGCTCATGCCTTGTGGATGGCTCCATTGGCGGTAGATCACATAAACTGTGTCAAGGAACCCTGAAGTGGGCTCTGCACAGGTCTTCCCCGCCAGTTACAGTGCTGCTTTGTACTGTGGTGATTGCTTGAAGTGGATCAGAGAGGTTTGAGTTTAAAGTTCAGTCATTTTCGTCCAGATTCCCATGATCTTTATCCCTTGGAGAGTTCTGGACAACTTTGCAATCAGTAAATCAGGAAATTTGAGCGCTGCTTTGGCATCAGTAAATTGAGGAGCTCTACCACCATGTGCTATGCATCGTTTGTCTGGGTAATTAGGAGCAGATTTTATCACAGCTTTTTGGAGTAATTTTTTAGTTGGTAAAAATTCCTTACGGTCAGTCTGAACTATAATCGTGAAGTCCGGGTAAAAGGAGATCGTATTTCCTTGGTATTGTAGGTTGCCGTGTTCACTTGAAAATCGCAGCACTGTGTATCAATCCTTGACGTTTAGGATTCACGTTATAATGGAGCAGGGAGGTGCGGCTGGGGGCGGTCCGGGGTCCAGCATTGTGTGACCCCGCTCTATTATGAATCAGGAGAGAGCACTTCTCCGAACAGTTCCTTGATCATGTTTGTTACGTATTTTTCCATATTGTCAATGGCCGTGGACTCCTGGACTCCAATAATTCTCAGGTTATTTCATCTAGATTGTGCCTCTAGGTCTTTGTTTTTGGCTCTTATTATTTCAAGTATTTTCTCCATCTTGAGTTGTTGTTCTTTCCACTATGTTTGGTCATTCTCTACGTCAGAAACTCTAGTTTCAAGGTGCTGTAGTCTACTATTGCATTTATCCACCTGTTCCTTCATTCTGTTGAGATGACTGGCCATGAGCTCTAGTTTGGCATCTATGTTGCAGAGACTGGACTTAACTTCCACCAAGATTTCTTTGATGTCGACATCTTGGGCGTCTTCCTCCTAGGGGTTGTGTAGGCTGGTCGCGGGTTGTGGTGTGTCCACTTGGCCTGTCTTTTTTTCCCTATTGAAAGTGAGTTTGGTCTGTCTAGTGTCAGGTTTGCCCATGTTGTTGAAGATTCTAGTTATTGCTTTCACTTTCCAGCCGCAGCAGGTATCGCCTCTTCTGTATGAAGATCAGCAGGGGGCTCCCACTTACACTCACAGTGCAAGTTTCGCAGGTTGAGTTTTGTGTGCTAGCGCCATTGTTCTGAGCGACCTCTGTCTCATCCGGAGGCCATCTGGAGTCCCACGGGGCCTGCGCTCCCAGGGAGGGGGGCCACAGGAAAGCGTACACACTCTGCCCCGGGTTCTGGGTGCAATGGTGGGTCAGCTTTTCCTCAAGTGCAGCCCCATCAGGGTGAGCTGCCGGACCACCATCCCCTCCAACAGATGTCGTGTCGTAGGAGTTATAAGGGGCCTTGCTCAGCCCGCTTTGGCTTCTGCTTCGGCCGGTCTCTGGTCTTTGCGAGACCCAACCTCATCAGGCCTGTTGCTCATCCTCAGCTTCAAAGCCCCCTCTTGTGCATTTTTTGTGGTGGGCCAGCTTGTTAGTATAGCAGGTCGTCTTCCTGGCATCAGTGTCGGGGGGGTATTCAGTGGGTTCTCAATAGAATGGGGTGGGCAGCCGCAGCATCTATTTGCAACACTGAGGGGCATATTCTCAAGGAGCTATTGTGGAGTTAATGGCACTTTATCGCAGCCAAAGTAGTGATAAATGTATCTCCCCATTCACAAGCAGGTGTTAACAGCCCACAGCGAAAAGTCAAAGAACTATCCCTGGAGAAAAAAAATTTAATGAAAGTTTATCTCACTCACTCACACTGAATACTACAGATGATATTTAAGTCACTGGTCACAAACTAGTTTATACCGTTCACAGTCTTTTTATTAAAAAACAAATAGATAAAAAGTACAAATTCAATAATACATGTAAAGTAAAAACATTTCATATTGTACAATAAATTAAAAAGAATATTCATTTTTATACAGTGTATCAAGCAGAGAAAGAGAGTACAAATTTTAAATTGTCAACATAATCCTATCATTAATTGTAGAGAACATATAAAGAGAACGATAGACGGCGACCGGGAAACTACAGAGGAGGGATTCCACACTATTGCACACCGCTCTTGAGAAAACGCACCCGTTTTCACAAGCATCGCTGTTGTAATGATATGGATAGACATCTTTAAAGGGATATTCAGTGTTTGGGGTTTCCATGTGCCCTAACTGTGGGGTCAGTCATTTACCTACCTTCAGATACATAGGGTATTTCCTTCCCCGTGGTTATCCTTCTTTTGCTTAACTTCCACTCGCCTCTTGATAAGGGGTGGTGAGTTGTAGATACTAGGATAGATCTGTGGGGGAAGTAAATTACATATTTGTTGCCCTTTCCGTGTGTTAGTTTTGCCCTACGTTAGATTCATATAGTCAGCTATTTATTTTGCCTCGCTTTACAGGATTCTAAATAGTTCAACCTTATTCTGAGTGTCTATCCTCAGGGACCTATGTACTTATTTCAGGTTATAAAATGTCCCAACCTTTTTCTTTCCCTATCTTTTATTTATTCAACTATTAATATCGGAAAAAAGCTCTCTGGGTGTAGGGCTGCTTTTACCTTTTCTAAATATTGGCTAAGTTTCATCTTTGCTCACCTCACTCGTGGTGTGTAATTCTAAATATCGACCTCTTGTGTGCATATTGATTTAATCGCTTTTTCTATCTCCTCAGTCAATATATTATGTCCCGCATCTAGCTCTTGCCCCTCCTTAATCTATTTAGGCCTATGGCCCACTCATACATGCTCTCATTCCTGCAGGGTTAGAATGCTCAGGCACCTATTGCCCCCCTCTTCTAGTATCTATATTGTAATGTTTGTTCTAAAGTCAATGTACAATATTAAACCTCAGCTCGGCTAGGTATAGCATTAAAATGGACCCTAGCTCAAACGGGGCTTCTAATCCTTTCCGCTTATCTTTTCTATCTTGAAACCACGGGCAGCCACGGGTACGTCCAATCTTATGTTCTCTCTGCTAATTAGGACGCGGTTTGCTTTCCGTATATAAACGCGATTCCCCATCTAGTTTATTGTTCACAGCTGCGATTATTTACTTGCACTAAACGCGCATGCATAGTAGCGGAATCCTACTACCGTTAATGTGGTCGCCATTATAAAGTGGTGTATTTTGCATTAGGCGAGTTCTAATATTCGGCACTAATGGTTGCAGGAGATAGTTCAAAGTCTATCGTTTGAAGATATATCGTTCTTTTAAGTGCCTACCTTTCTTTTGATTAATTAAAACCTCGACATTCTATACTGATATGAGTCTTCGTGTTTTAATCTGTGGATGCCGTGACAGGTATTAACCGCGCATGCGTGGAGATTGCGGGTACCGATGACGGGCATTAGAGGCGCATGCGTGTACGTGTTCCTATCTCCTTCATTGGTCATTTTTATAAGGGCTGATACCGTAGGAAGATAATTATAACATTTTACAATATTTCTCTTTAAACCCACCCAATCATATCTCGCCATACACGTTATTGTTTCCACATGTTGAAGTGAAGTATTATCGTTAGTAAGTATGGCAAGCATAAATTAGGCGTTCATTTGTCCAAATATCTTACCAGGGTTTATATCCCTATGGATTGGATTACAGGTTGGATTCTAGGTGTTGTTGTAATCTTATTCCTTACCATAAAAAATGTTTTTTATTTTAACAGCCCACAGCACCAGTTCAACTGCGATAGCAGCTGCAAAAAACATCGCCACAGATGACTCCCGCAACTATTGCTAATGAGATGCAGAGTAGGCGTTCCCGTGCTAAAAGCTGCGACAACACCACTCCACAACATTTACAATGACCAGACAGAACTGCCATAAGAAAACAAAACAGGTGATAAGGCACATTAGCACCAGGAAAATAACACCTTCTCTGACCCGGTGCAAATTCGGACCACAGCCTGCACCACAAAAGGGAGCACAGCCCACAGCCACATCGAAGGGCAACAGATGGCATGGAGCCACTAGTCATGCGGCCTAGACACCCAAGAGGGACAACACCCACCGCCACCACCCCAGGACCCCAACCCCCCCACCCAGAACACCCCCCCTCCCCGGAACACCACAGAGGCAGCACAGACAAAGACAGCGGACCCCCATGAACCGCACCAGCCTCACAGAACCAACACCTGACAATGTCATTGCCCACTACAGGCCCAAAAGGATAACCATCCTATGCATCTTGACCAACAAGGCCAAACAGGCTGGCTGAACCACCACAGCAGACAACCAACAGCACACCCCACACAAAGCTGCTGGCTGTGTTGCACCTATTGGCCCCTGGTACCCCCAACCAACACTCGCCAGAGTCAGAGGAGTCATACATCCAGCCACATCCAAGTCCATCACACCTGTCCTGGACATCACCACAGCCTGGTACCCCAGTACCTATATGTCCAACAGAATACACAGGATCTGATGGCCACCAAGCAGGGACCAAACTCTATAGCTGGATGCACGCACGTCTTGGGGGCAATCCACAGCACAGATGTCATACCTGTGCCCCCTGCCGACACAGCACACAATCACCGCAACAGAAAGCACACGTCTCACATCAATGTGCAGGCAACAACAGAACACCGTGGAACCTCAACCAATGTCGCCTCCAAATACCCAGCCAGTGTGCATGATTACTCCATCCTCCGACAGTCCATCAGCAACCAGCGATCCCAGGATGGCACCAAGGGAAATGCACAATCCCTTGGCAATTTCCAAATGAACACTCCACTCACCTCAACTCCACAACCATGCAACTCACAACCCTGGCAATACACACGTCACAAATTCACAACCAACATGCAAAACAACATGCCCACCCACCAGACACGACAGAACAACTCACAAAGATTACCTGGGCAAGCCCTGCACATGAGCCATCAACGGCATGGCACCTCAGCCACACACTAGCTGAATGTGGGGAGAGGTGGCAACCAGGCATGTGTGAAGGAGACAGGAGAACTATGATTGGGAGAGTGCACAATGCCAGTATGGCGGGGATGTGCTGGACAGACCGCAGTATGCAGAACATACCCACATCCATGGCGACATACACCTCTGGTGTATGTAGTGTTGTGGACGCAACCATGTCTCCCCGGCCAATGGGGGAGTATGCGGAAATGTTGCCTGTTATGTCCTGCCAGTAAGCGTGCCCAGAGTGGGATGGCCTGGCGTACGCCGGGCCAGTGTAAGGGTGTGAATAAAAGCACATAGCCCTGGGTGTGGTCCTCTTCCGGAAAGGCCAACGTCTCTGCCAGGGTGGCGCCACTCACCACTCCACAAGGCCGTCCACGTGAGCAGAGTTGCCTGCGATCCTGTGCACCTGCTGTACCCTGGCCCTCTGGACCCCGAACCCATAAGGCCCGCCCCTGCACAGCCAGGCCACACTGATTACCTCCCGACACCAGCGTGTGTCACGTAGGGCCCACAACGTGCAGGCACAAGCTCCAAGCCCAAGGCCCACAACCCTGGCAGCCTCTCAGACCATCGCTGCCCCCACGACGCTGGCCCACATTACTCCATCCTCCTTCACATACTACACCGGCATCATCTTCGGCCCAGTAGGTTCCATATGTGAAACTGTGTCCTGAGGCCTGAATGGCAGTGAACCCAGAGCCGGGGCAGCGGCCACAGCTCCAGACCCCAGATCAGTAAGGCATAGTTCCATATGGGCATCTTGTGACTTGTGGTGCCACTAACCCTGTTCAACGCTAGCCGGCAACATGTGGTGCCACTCACCCTGTTTAGTACAACCCGGCAACACATGGATGAGGGACCAGGACTACCCTGCAGACCAGTAGTTCCCGCATCCAGCACCTAGTTGTGAATCGCGAATGGCAGAGTCCACACCCGTGGTCCAACTGAGAGGAGTAATAGGAAGACGAAAGCCGGGTTACAGTCACGAGGTGACCGAACACTATCAACAACTGACCTGGTGCCATCAACCCTATTCATCACAAGTCCACGTCCTGTGGTGCCACAGAACCTGTACTACGCTGGCTGTCGAGTTATCCAACCTATGCCAGCGGCACTCGGAGAATGGCCCATGCTGACCGCTGCCACAGGCCTACAATGCGGTCCATTAGGTCACACATGTACAACTGTGTCTTGGGTAAGATGTGGAGGACTCCACACCATTGGACACATCTCAGGAGGCATCCCTTAACAGCATAGGTGCCACTAACTCTGTGCGCAATGAGTCATGGGCACCATCTGGTTGGTCCTTGGTGGCGTCAGAGCCCATGACCTGGTGGTTTTCTGCATCTTCTTCTGGCTGGACTAGACTTGGTGTCCAACATGTGTCTGTTCCATTTATCTCCACAATGGTGACTGAATCAGCGTGGGCCTACCCTCTGCATCCTGCCCTGGGGGTACACCTTCCACTGTTCATCAATACACTCCGTGACAAGGCCCCTAGTCATCACATGAACCTGCTCTGCACCTGTGACCTTGCCCCAGTGCACTGCAAGTCAGCGGCCCGTGGCGGCAGGCCCATGCAGGACACAGTGCATTCGTGGCTACTAACTCTGTGCAGCACAAATCATGGGGCCTTTATGTTGAATGGTTATGTCCTTTATGATGTACACTGTTGTCGGTTTCGGACTGTACCAGGCAGACCTTGCCGGCTGGTGTGCACACATCCCACACACATTCAACACAGGTTTCACTCTGGAAGTGTGCCTAATAATAAATGTGGCCGTACGCACATGCCCATAGCCATTTTCTCCATCTGAGAAAGTGTGCTTGTGTGTTCATTGTGTCAGCATGATGGGCACGGGCCCTGCAATATCACAGTGTGCTCTCTTCTGCGGACATTGCAATGCCACCTCAGCGTTGGCAGTGACCCTTGACATGTAGCCTCACACCTCCCCCTGCATGCACAGGCTGCGTGTGCTGGTTCGGCAGAGGGGGCAGGGTGTGGTCCGGACATGTGCCGGTGCATGAAGTATGGTAAGTGTGTCTATTTCGGGGGGTATTGTCACCACCAGGGCCACAGTACATGATTTTGCAATGTGGCATGTACCAGGAGGGCGTGCCCGCAGGGACGGGGACATGTAGAAGGGCGAGGACACTTGGTTTCTTGAATGAATGAATGGTTATTTATAATGCGTGGACTTAGCCCAAGGGCATCAAGGCGCAGACTAAGACATAAAATATGACTAGACAATTACAGATACAGAAAACAAACAGCAGATAAGATTCAGTCATAGGCCTGGGAGAAGAGCCAAGTCTTCAAGAGCTTCCGAAAAATGATCAGAGAAGGTTGGTTGGACAGCTCGGGGGGGAGGTTGTTCCACAATTTAGAAGCCAGAGTGGAAAAAGCTCTTCCTCCCCATTTCGCTTTTTTGAATCTGGGGACCGCCAGTAGATTTCTTGAAGATGATCGAAGGGTTCTCTTGGGGGAGTAGGGGCTGACTAGAGCCTTTATGCCATCGGAGCCAGAGCCGAACACGGCTCTGTGCCCCAGACATAACATTTTGAAGGAAATCCTGTAATGAATGGGCAGCCAGTGGAGGTCCTTTCTGGCCTGGGTAGCAGACGTTAGCTTTGGGAGGTTTAGGACCATCCTAGCATCAGAATTTTGGATCATCTGAAGCCGGTGGAGGGGTTTCTTGTTTATGCCCCCATACAATGCGTTGCAGTAATCGAGCCTGGAAGATACCAGGGCAACGGTTGCCTGTTTGCGCGCGTCAGGTGACAGATAAGGGGCGATCTTTTTAAGCATGCAGATGGTGTTACAGCAGGTGGAGACAGTTCTGTTTACCTGGAGTTCAAAGGAGATGGCCGAGTCCAAGAGAACACCGAGGTTCCTGGCTGAATTGGTGGGTTGGGGACAATCTCCTAGAGAGGGAGGCCACCAGTCCTTGGACCAGATGTCAGGGTTCCCTCCGAAGACTAAGACCTCCGTCTTCTCACCATTGAGCTTCAGGTTATTACGTACCATCCACTTAGAGACCGCTTCCATACAAGTTCGAAATTTGAAGGCGGCCTCAGTGGTCGGTGAGGTGGCGGAGATGATAATTTGGGTATCGTCAGCATAGGATAGTATTTGATACCCAAAGGTTCTTATTACCTCGGCAAGTGGGGTTACGTAGATGTTGAGTAGCAGGGGACTCAGGGCCGAACCCTGAGGAACCCCACATTGCACCTCTTGGAGGGAGGATAGAAAGCTACCAAGCTGAACCCTTTGCTGTCTCTGCGAGAGGAAGGAAGACAGAAGGTTAAGGGCACTTCCCCTCACCCCTATCCCCATTCAACCGGTCAACCAGGATAGGGGAGGATTGGGTATCAAAAGCTGCCGTGAGATCGAGGAGCACCAACATAGTTGACCGGCCTTTGTCCACCTTGGTGCGGATGTTGTTAGCCACGACCGTAAGGGCTGACTCGGTGCTATGAGCAGCACGGAACCCGTGCTGGGAGATGTCAAGCAGACTCGAATTTTCGAGATATGAGGTCAGATGCAGGTTCAGATGGGCCTCAAGCATCTTTGCAGGAGCAGGAAGCAAAGATATTGGTTGGAAGTTTTTTAGGACTTCCGGATTGAGCGAGGGTTTCTTTAGAAGGGGCTTTACAACTGCCGCTTTCCAAGGAATTGGGAACGATCCCTCGTCAAAGGCCATATTCATAATTTATAAGAGAGGAGGGAGGACAGACTCTTTACAGGCCTTCAAGATTTTTAGGGGACAGGGATCAAGAGGGGAGCAAGATTTTGTATCCTCGAGAAGGTGGTTAAGTTCCTCAAGTGATATGTGAGGGAAGCTGGAGAAATTAGGCAGGGAATCAGAAGAATCAGTGGTCTCCGAATGTACGGGAGAGGAGGGGAGAGGGGGGAATGTAGTGTTGATGTCTAATGCAGAATTGCAGTATTTGAGGGAGCTATAGATGTCCTTGATTTTAGAGTGGAAAAATCCTGCAATATCGTCGCAGAGTTTTTGGGAATCATTCACTGATTCTGTTGTTTTGGGGGTGGCTAAAGTATCAATAATTTTAAAGAGTTCCCTGGAAGATTTCAAAGAGGTGGTGATTTTGTTGAAGTAGCTCTTTTTTCCTTCGTCAATAGCTTTTTTATATTCTTTAAGAGCAGACTTATGTAGGGTTTTCCTGGTGGGCATACCAGGCTCTTAATTTCTGTCTGCATTTCTGCCGCAGAGATCTGAGTTGTTCCGAGAACAAAGGTGATGAGGGGCTCTTTCTAGCTGAGTAGTGTTTTTAAGGGGTGCTAGCGAGTCCAGGGCATGTGTGAGCGTGGCAGCCAGAGCCACCGCAGCCTCGTTGGTATCGGTCTGAGCGAGGGGATAAAAATCAGTCAGGAGGGGAGCAAGCGTAGCGTTAGTTACATTGTTGTAGTTCCGCCTAGTCTTCCATCCTTTGGTGTTGGTTAGATAGGAACCGGAAAAGGAAGTGGTAAGATGGAAGGGAATGTCCGAGTGGTCGGACCAGGAAAGGAGAATAGGGGTGTGATCCCCAGTCTGGTGTCGTTAGAAAAAATGCCGTCTAGAGTATGTAAGGTGGCATGGGTAGGACCCTCGACTAATTGGTTAAGTCCAACAGCGGTTAAAGCCTCTGTTAATACTTTGGTATGGTTATCCTCAGGTAATTCAAGATGGAAATTAAAGTCACCTAGGAGGGTGAACTTGGTTTTGCTAATGAAAGGTTCTAGCAGGGTAGGTAAGTTGTGGCAGAAATCAGTTTTTAGGCCAGGGGGCCTATAACAGAGGATACCAGTGAAGGATGCGGAGGGAGTGAATTGAATTGTGAAATGTAGAGCCTCATATTTCTCCTTGGGGGATGAGAGGGGGTCGATCCGGCAGGTAAACTGGTCTTTACACAGTATCCCCAAGCCTCCACCCCTGCGATCAGTACGGTCCATTCTGGTCAAAGCATAGCCATCAGGAATAGCCTCCACAAGGTCAGGACCGGCCGAGGTGGATCCCCAGGTCTCTGTAATAAAGACCCAGGAAGGTTTCCTTTGTACAACAAAGTAATTAAAAGCGATTTTATTTTTAATCAGAGATCTGGCATTGATGAGAAAGCCAGTTAGATTGTTCAGGTGTTCCAACGATTTAGCCTTGGCCTAACGTTTTCTGGGAGGTTTAGGGCGGGCGCGTGGGGAGGAGTAGCAGCAACAAGTGATGAGAGAGGTTTCCTCTGAAGGTAGAGTGTGGTGACAAGGCACAGGTGGCGGTCTTAGTGAAAGCATAGTGGTAAGCAAGCCTAAGTTTTGAATGGCGGTGGAGGGGGAGAGAGCGTCCAGCCCATCCTGCAGCACGTCCTCAGCACAGACGGGCGCAGACGGGCAGGACTCTGGCACGACTCCAGCGCGAGTCTGGCGCGTCCGCTGATCGCGTCCCCTGTGCGGAGGCATGGACGTCCCCTTTTATACGCAACTAGCGCGTGAGAAATCACAGCCACACACAATATGGCCGCCGTTAGTCTGTACCTGGGACCAACTCCACAGCGTCAAAACTCGGCTGAGAGTGGCCCAGGGCAGCGGGGAGGAGGGGGAATGAGTCAGCAATAAAGAGCTTATTAAATCAAGCAATTTAAGGCAATGTTGCAACTGAGTTTTAAAAGCGCCGTTTTATGCAGTTTTCCGATTTACAAGTAAGTTTAAAAACAGAGCAACACAACCTCCCGGCTTCTGCCTCAGGAGGGACACAGACACTCAATGAAACGAGCGCAGGGTCGAGAGAAGCTGCTTTTATGCGCAACTAGAGCGCGAGAAATCACAGCCACACACAATATGGCCGCTGTTAGTCTGTACCTGGGACCAACTCCACAGCGTCAATACTCGGCTGAGAGTGGCCCAGGGCAGCGGGGAGGAGGGGGAAGGAGTCAGCAATAAAGAGCTTATTAAATCAAGCAATTTAAGGCAATGTTGCAAATGAGTTTTAAAAGCGCCGTTGTACGCAGTTTTCCGATTCACAAGTAAGTTTAAAAACAGAGCAACACAACATCTCGGCTTCCACCTCAGGAGGGACACAGACACTCAATCAAACGAGCGCAGGGTCGAGAGAAGCTGCTTTTATGCGCAACTAGAGCGCGAAAAATCACAGCCACACAATATGGCCGCCGCTCGTCTGTACCCGGGACCAACTCCACAGCGTCAATACTCGGCTGAGAGTGGCCCAGGGCAGCGGGGAGGAGGGGGAAGGAGTCAGCAATAAAGAGCTTATTAAATCAAGCAATTTAAGGCAATGTTGCAAATGAGTTTTAAAAGCGCTGTTTTACGCAGTTTTGGCACCTGCATGCCAGGTGTCATGTGTATCAGTCATGCGGATGCATTAGTCTTTTGCTTGGCCTCATTCGCAGCACGATCCCAGGCAGCCATGAGCTGAACACCTGTGTCCGCCCTTTCCGGACCATTGGCCTACACCCAAGTGGGCGCACACCTTCGAAGGCCAGTGTTATTGTTGGCATGGCGCTGGACATGCGCGGACAGACAATAGAATGGTGTCCCATAGGAGTGCACGTGATGCAACCGTGCAGCGCACACAAGTGTGGGTGCCCGTGGCAGGGAGGAGCAGCTGTGTGGCAATGTGACACACAGTGAGTCCGCTCATGTGCATTGTAATGGGCATGTCATCCATGAATCCCAGGGTCGCAAACATCCGACCACACTCACGACCGGCCTCTGTACGCCTCCGGTATGCATGCAGCTGTTGAAGTTACTATAGGGTCGAAAGGTCCTTTCTCTGTACTATCAAGTGGTAGCACATCTGCAGCTCCGAGCAGGAACTTGCATGTGCCCAGCACCCTCTGACAGAGGAACTTGCATGTGCCCAGCACCCCCTGACAGATACAATAGCATTTGTTTGCGACTCACATACTATGCACTGCCCGACGTGAGACCAACATGTACACATCCCACACACAGTAGTCCTTGGTCGTAGTTGGCGTGCGTGAAATGGCATTCACACGTACTCCCACCCCAACCAAGGCCTGTACCCATTGCACACAGACACTGCTCATTGCACCAAACTGTGCCATTTCATCCACCGGACTGTCTCAGGGCAAGCCAGTGCCGCTTCATGCAGAGGCACTGACGCAATGGCAGACCATCCCAGACACATGCTAGACTCCAGTCACGTGGAGCTGTACCGTGCACGTCTGCTGAATGTACTGGGGGCACTGCTGTTGGCAGGGCTGCTAATCAGTTCCCGGCTGAAGTTCCGCTTTGCACACGTCACCTGCATGCAGCCTCTGTTGCATTGTCACTCGTGCATATTCGAGTGGCCCATTGGATGACTGCGTCTCCAAAGTAACGGTAGCTGACCTGGATTACTAGGTGTGTGTGCACCCCCTGTTGGCCCACGACCAGGAGTATCACCAGGATGACCGCTTATGGCATGCATGGATGTTTGGCATGCAGGCTGAAAACTGGACCTGGGAGATTGCATGAGTTGTAATGTGCAGGGAGCACATTGAGCCACTACCCGATTGGGCTTTGGTGCACATTGGGTTCAGTGGTTGGAGTCAGCACATCTGTCCGGGTCGGCTAATGGATTAAATCGGCAACATGTCAGATGTGGTGGATGACGATCGCTCATTGAAGATGTTGGCCTACGGAGCTGCAGTCGCGTTCATGGACGACTGACAAGGTACCTGCAGCCACAACTGGATGTGAGCCATTGCATGTGTCCCGACACATGGTTGCATGTTGTGGGTATGGTCACCTGTCCCAAGATGACAGTGGACATGGCTGCATTGGCCAGGACTCATGTTCCAGGAGCGGACAACCAACACGGGTTGGCACTGACTTGTGTTGGCGAGGTTCTCCTTCCTCTTTCAGACATGCTGCTGCTGTTGTCTACATATCGTGGCACTTCTCTTGGCCGTACTGACTTGCACGTGTTGATAAAGTTTCCGCACTTTCACTTGTCTCCAACGGTGTTGTTTCTTGATTTGTATGCCAATGTGTGTTACAGACTCTCTGGCTCCCTGCCATACGTGCATTGCTACACCATCAGGACTGTGTGTTTGTACTTGGGCATTATCATGTCCCTATTTCGTGCTTTGCCAGATGCGTCTGACCGTTTACTGGCCACAGGCAGGTGCACTTGTGTCCTGTGTTTGTTTGTGCACAAGTTGGTGTTTGTACCACATTGTGTTCAATGTTGGGGTGCTCTGCTTCCTATGTGTGTGTGCTGCATTGTATGTGAAATGTTCCTTCCGCTCTGATGTGGCTCACCCTTCTTCCTTTCAGGTGGTGTTGTCTTCACTTCTGTGCTTGTTCAGTGGTGTGACATTGCGTGTTGTGTGACTTGTGCTCCTGGTTGGTTTTGTTACTCTTGGGCATGGTTTGTCTGCAGTTGTGCTGTGCTTAGGTGTGCATGTGTTCCATTGTGCCCACCTCCCCCTTACCCCAGTCCCTGCTGGTTCTTCTCCTTGTTGCGGTTGTGTCTGTTGTTTGGTGCAGTTTCCTGTCCCCGAGTCCTGCCACCGTCTCCAGACTGATGTAGTGGGCACCATTTCCTCCATGTCATCCAGCTCCTGGTGTGGCGCTGGACTCCCACCTCCAGCGTGCATTGCTGTCTTCTTGTTTTTGCCATGTTTCTGCTTGTTTGTGCCTTTTGCATCATTTCTGCAGTTCTTGTTTTCTGCCACTCTCCTCCTCCGCTCTCAGGCTGCATTCATCTTGTCCAAGATGGCATGCCATGTACAATGTTTTGTTGCCAATGGGTTTGGTGGGGTTATCTGCTGTCTCAGGTTGCCTCCATTGTATTTGGCTGTTGTTTTCTGTTTGCCTGTCTAACTTTTTCAGGCTTTTGTTGTGCTTATTCCTGCCTGCAGTGTGTTTCGTGGTCCTAGTGGTGCTTATTCCTGCTTTCCTCATCACGAATGGGCTCATCGCACGATTTCTGGTGTTGTGGTTTGTGTTTTTATCTCCGTCGGGGTGGTTGTATCTCTGACATTGGCCGCTTTATCGGCAGACTATCGCATGCTCCTGTCGTGTTGTGATTTCCTCGTTAACACAGGGTTATTTTCCTGCGATGGGCTGTGATGTGTAACGTTGCAGTAGTCATTTTTTTTATGTTTATCACACGTTCTTGTGAATATACCCCTGAATTTTAGTCCAAGGCGCAGTGCATTCTCGGCACAGCCCTTAGCATGGTTTGTTTCTGCTCAGAATTGTCCCAGGTGCATTGGAGAGAAGGGGTCCCAAGTGGGATGTCCACACAGCCCATGGCCCCCACCGCAGCCATATGTTGGGCGCACCTCACCAAGCCCCTCAGTGGATCGTCGCTTATTGAGTGCTCTCGGTTCATCGCCCACCGTGGGCGTTTGCTGTGCTGTATCACTATGTGTCCAGTGTTTGTCATTGCGGGTCGATGTTCCCACCTATATTTCGAGTCTCCCTTTTTTCCTAGTCCTGTGTTGGTTTTTTACTAGTCTGACTGGGATCCTGGTAATGAGGACCCCAGGCTATCTGTTTTCTCTTTAAAACTGTTACGTCAACGCCAACGACATCCCGCCCTCACAAGAACTGTGCGACTCGCTGGCCATCTTCTTCCACTGCAAGATCGTGGACATCCATGACAGCTTCAACACCACAACTGCCCCGACTAAGCCAGACTCCACCTCCCCTGCGAACACCACCAGCGCCATCCATCTGACCTCCTGGTCCAACGTCAACGACGTCGAAACACGCAAGGTCATGAACTCCATCCACTCAGGATCTCCCTCAGACCGGTGCCCACACCACATATTCAACAAAGCAGACTCAGCCATCACACCCCAACTACGGAGGTCATCAACATCTCCTTCGAAACAGCGACATTCCCGGAAAGCTGAAAGCACGCCGAAATAACGCCCTTCTCAAGAAACCCAAGGCGGACCCCAAGGACCTCAAGAACTTCCAGCCCATATTCCTGCTCCAATTCCCGGCAAAGGTCATCGAGAAAATCATCAACAGGCAATTGGCCCACCACCTGGAAGACAACAACATCTTGGACCCGTCCCAGTCCGGATTCAGACGAAACCACAGCAGCAAGACAGCCCTCATCGCCGCCACAGACGACATCAGGCGCCAACTTGACAGCGGCGAAACATCAGCACTCATCCTCCCGGACCTGTCAGCCGCATACAACACGGTCTGCCATCGCGCTCTAAAGACACGCCTCCTAGAAGCTGGTATCCAAGAGAAGGCCCTTGACTGGACTACGTCCTTCCTCTCCAGTAGAACCCAGAGCGTATGCCTCCCAACCTTCCGATCCGAAGCCACCGACATCATCTGCGGTGTCCCCCAGGGCTCATCCCTCAGCCCGACACTGTTCAACATCTACATGGCCCCCCTCGCACAAGCGGCCCACCAGCACGACCTCAACATCATTTCCTACGCCGATGACACAAAACTCATCCACTCCCTCACCAAGGACTCACACACCGCCAAAACCTACCTCGACGAGGGAATGAAGGACGTCGCCGCCTGGATGAGGAGCAACCGTCTGAAACTGAACTCGGACAAGACGGAGGTACTCATCCTCGGACCCACCCCCTCAGCCTGGGACGACTCCTGGTGTCCAACCACACTGGGAACAGCACCAACACCCAGTGACCATGCACGCAACCTAGGATTTATCCTCGACTCCTCCCTTTCCAGGGCTACGCAGGTCAACGCCGTCTCCTCCTCCTGCTACAACACCCTCCACATGCTCTGCAGGATCTACAAGTGGATCCCGACCGAAACAAGAAGAACGGTGACACAGGCCCTCGTCAGCAGCAGACTGGACTACGGCAACACACTCTACTCAGGAATCCTAGCCAAACACTCACAACGACTACAACGCATCCAAAACGCCTCCACCCGACTAATCGTCAACGTCCCACTCCGCATCCACATCACCCCCCACGTGAGAGACCTACACTGGCTCCTCATTGACAAGAGTATCACCTTCAAGCTCCTCACCCACGCACACAAAGCACTCCACAACACCGGACCATCCTACCTTAACAGCAGACTCAGCTTCTACACTCCCACGCTCCAGCTCCGCTCCACCAGCCTCGCCCGCGCCACTGTCCCCCGCATCCAACGAACAACCTCCGGCGGCAGATCCTTCTTCTACCTCGCTGTGAAGACCTGGAACACCCACCCTACCCACATACAGCAGACCCAAGACCTACTCGCCTTCAGAAGACTCCTCAAGACCGGCTCTTGAGCATTAGCAGCACCCTGTCCTCTCTGCGCCTTGAGACCCTCACGGGTAAGTAGCACGCTCTACAAGTACTCTGATTGATTGATTGATTGATATGTACTAGGTACACTCCAGATTGGATACTGGGGTACCCTTGTCAGTCCCTAGTATACAGTACACCAGGGCATAGGTACCCCGGAGGCCTCTCATGGGCTGAAGCATGTATTATGCCACCCATGAGAGGCCATGCAAAATGGAACTACATGTCTGCCATCGCAGTCTGTGTAAGATTTTACGAAAGATATAGGTCTACTATATCTATTGGTCACTACACTTAAAACCTATCAGTCACCCCATAGCAGACCTTGACAATCCTGAAGGCAGGGTGCTGGGTTTTACGTGCGAGGGTGCCCCTGCATGAGAAGAGCATCCATTCAGCATACGGAGACCCTTCTCCCGGGCTGTTGGTGACGCAACCAGACATATACATAGAGGTGCATGGTATGCTCGCGTAAAATGCTATCTTGAAAACGGCTGCAACAAACCATGTTGTGTTTGGTATCAAACACCCTGGAATCATTCCTCCACCCCAGTAACTGGTGTGGGAGGTGTGATTCCACCATTCTGAGGTGAGCTTTGGGGGTCCCTGGTCTTCCAGGTACCCCCCTTCTGGACCCAGACAGCACACAATGGTTGCTGCCGACCAGAGACACATTTCTGCCCTCTTGATGCTGAGCCAAGCTCAAGCGGAGGAAGGTAGAACAATAGGCATCCTGTCACAGGGAGGTGTGGCCACCACACAGACGGGATTTGGTATTGGGGCTTGGTGGGTGCACTTTCAAAGTGTCTGAAAGTCTGCACAAGAGGCACACTTGGTGTCCCTGTGCATAGTCCAGCTCAAACCAGTACTGGGAGCCGATGGCTCCCACTGTGGCGCAAACCTGGACACAAGACAGAGGAGTATCCTCCCCACTGTCCAGTCCCTCCCCTCGGAGGATCCCCTGAATCTGTCCAACCCTCTCCTGTGGGTACAAAGGGGCTTACCTGGCTGTAGGACCATAGATTCGACGTGGACAAGATTCTGAACACTTGGACTTCGCTGGACTTTGTTTGGGCCCGACTTCATCTCCCACTCAGTCTGCTGCATTGTCTGTGCCCGTGCACCATACAGGATCTGTGCAGGACCTGTGGACCATCAAGGACAGCTGAAGACATCTCCCTTGGAGAGAAGGAGTCACTCCCCTGCATCCACAGGCACCACATCCCAAAGCACCAGTCTGCTGTTCCTGAGCTCCTATGGACTCCAAAGATCCCAGCAACACAGGAGGCAGGTCCCTACATCTCTCTAGGCCTAAGGTGCCCTTTCACCACGTTTAAGGTCAGAATCCCTTGTTGGGGCTGCAAAACCTGAACCCCTGTGCACTGCATACTTTGGAAGTGCATATGCTTGTTGGCTGTTGCCAGACAAGTGCATTGGGCTACTGATAGCCCCAATCTCTGGGCACATTTCTTACTAAGATCTTTGTCCTCCTCACACTGAGTGCTCCATGGACTGTCATCTTGTGAATCCGCCTGAGGTCCTCTCGTGACTCCTGCGCCTCTGGCCTGTGAATCCACTTGAGGGTCAACTTTGTTTTCCATTGGCTTCCCTAGTTGCTCCAGGCTTGCCCTGACTCCCCTTCCTGTGGTGAATCTCCTGGACTTTGCTGGTCCAAACCGTTACTCTTCTTGACCTTCTGCGTGGGTTGCCATTGCCAGGGCTTGTTGATGCCCATGCAGGACACCGAAACCCCAAGCATTTGACATCCTTTATGGGACAGCTTGCATTCGGATCCTGGTTGTCTTCAACATCTATGGGTCCCCGTGGCTGCAGATTCAAAAACACCGTCAATGCAGCGGAAGCACCTGAAATCGGTGGGCATTCGTCTACTGAGCCCCTGGTCACTCCCAGTGACCCAGACTCTGTCCCCTCTGCTTTCAGGTACACTTCATCCCGAATACACGTTTGGATTCCATCGACGTTCTTCATCCTTCCAGCAGTGACTCTTCTTTGAAGTCTCCCATTGAGATCGACGGCGGTTTCCGACGCTACTTCAGACCTATGCACCCGGCTTGCCTGGGATAGGTAACTCTGGTACTACAGTATCCACAGATGGGGTGTCTCTCCAACCTCCTAACTTCCACGGGGTTTCTTCGAAGCACACTGAGAAGGGTCCTTAAACCTTAGAACTTCAACCACAACTTCCCCATAAAATTGTAGAGAGCAGGCAGTCGTGTTCCCACACTGCACCTGTCCTTCGTGGGGGTTCCCACTTACTCACCTTGGATGGTTCCTTGGGGTCCCAGCCATTCTACTTACTCTAGACCTTGTCTTGACTCGAGTTGTGGTTCTTATACCACTATTTTTGTACATGGTTTGGTCCCTCTCTGGGCTCACTGTCTTTTAATGCTACTTACTATCGTTTCTGTGCTACAGTATTGTTTGCTTTGTGAATATCTACGTGTAGAAGATATTGTGTCGTACTAGTGAGTGTCATATAAATAAATACATATTTTTATAACTACTGTGTGGTTCTCCTTTCATTTCATTAATACAATAAGATTGCATTCTGGTAAAACAAGCTGCTTAACATTCCTTCAAGACTACGCCTGAAGGCTGCTCTCCACAGCTACCTCTTGGATAGCTTTCTAAGGTTATCTTTGACCTCTTAAATCACCCTAAGGGCTGTTTGGACTGGGGCGAGGTGCCCACTTTAATTAGTGGACATCATATACCAGGTCAACTACTCACAGTGAGGCTACTGTATTCACTACAATTGACTTGGCCAGCGCACACCATCAAATCCTACTGGGTCCGGACTCTAGGCATTGCAGAGCTTTTATAACAACTGAAATCAGTAGCAGCCGAGCAGAAGCTGCATCGGAGCAGAAAGCTGAAGGAGGTCGGAGGCGAAGTGTGAGGCGAGCCCTTAGGACTGGGGGAGTCCTGCTTGCCCACCCGTCGGCCCGTCGCAGCCGTATCACGGCCACGTCTTGAAATCAGTCAAGGTGCCAGGTGGTTTTCCACGTTTCACGTCCATCCAGACGCCGTGCGAGCGGAGCGGAGCAGAGGAGAGGAGTCTACGGGTGTGGTCGGGCGTGAGCGCTGATCAAAGTGCTGTGAGAACAACGCCGCCCCCCCCCCCCCCCCCCGCGTCAGAGAAGCTGCCAGAGAAGCCAGGCCCCAACTTTGTGGCCGAGCGAGCCGAGCGGAACTGAGAGGCAAAACTGCACTGGCACAGGTGAGCTCCAGGCACGTTGAGTGACGGGAGCGGGTGACCCTTGACGTAGCGGGGGCTTTCTCAGCAGGAGCGGCTGAGTGCTCCCTTCCGCAAACAGCGGGTCCCCACAGGAGCCGTCTCTCTTGTTGTCACCCTAGCCTTTGCAAAAGTCCCATCTCGTCGCGGCCCCATGGGGCCTGACTAACCCCAAGGAGAGGTGCCACGACCCACAAGGATCCTTTCAGCTCCTTGCCTTCTCTCCCGTGCGGATGGGTCAGTGAGCAGCTGGGAGTCTGCTCACCTGGGTTCCTGCACGGAGGGCGGAGCGGGCCAAGTTGAGGTCTTGACCCCCCGATGCAGCAGGGGGGTATAAAGCCTCGAGTGTAGTAGGGGCTGCAAGGCATCGAGTCTGTAGAGCAAAAAAAAAAAAACAATAACTGCGAATAACAGTGAGAGCACACAGGGTCATTTGGCGCCCATCCATCGAGGAGTCAGTGAGCCCAGCCTGTGGTCTTACATCAATGGTACTGCTTGAGTGACTCGTGCTCCTGGCATTCAAGCTGAATAGCAGAGACAGCAGAGACAGGTGGCGAGGAGCGGAGGGAGAAGAAATTTCCTCCCGTGAGCTGCATGAGACGTCGCAGCAAGCAAGCAGCAAGTATCGCCAGACCAGCCAGAGTCACAAGAGTCACAAGAGCCCCCCTGTACGACAGGGAGTCACGACCTGTTTCCCAGAGAGGAGAGAGCTGGGAGCAGGGGGTGGGCAGTTAGAGACCTCCTTATCACTTGGTCTACAGTTCAAGGAACTCACCCGCAACCTTGCTGTCCCCCGGCCTGAAGACCAGAGCTGCAACAAAAAGCCACAACACAACAAAGATGAGGTCTGGGAAAGTAAGGAAGGCGGTATCGGTCCCAAAACGAAAAAGGACCAGGCAACCGATATCGGCGATGGCCCCCCATCCAGCCAGTGAAACCCAACCAGCAGACGGAATCCCACCTGAAGGGTGCTGCGGCTCTTCCCAAAAGGCCACGACCAGGACCAAACTACATGAAGGAAAGCAGTCTGATCTTTTAAATTCTTTTTTAACTAAACCCAAAATTCCCCAACAGTCTCAGCCCCAGGAGGGAACCAGGAGTAGGAATCCATCCTGGGAGTGGAAGTTAACTTCCCCTCTTCAACAACACTCAACCGTCCAGCCTTGGGAAGGCGAACACATCAAGTCAGCTCAAGTCAGGGAGGTATTTACCTTTGGCGCCACTCCAATCAAACCACAGCCCAGTCTTGGAAGCCTAGGAACCCGGGGTGGTGCCAATCCAGAACCTGCTACCACACTGCTGCGCTCGCGCTGGCACTAGTGCTGAGTATTTTAAGACTTCCTTGTTTTGTATTTCTGTTAGCTCTTGCTTTAACTTACCCCTGATTTTAGTCTCCTGCCTGTAGCTCGCGCCCCTCACTCCCCTCACCTCATATAAAATACTGCATTCTTTGCATACAAAGCACCACCACTTTGGTGGGTCCGGGTCCTGGGGGTCAACTTTGGGCGCCATCTTAGTTTGGGGCATTTCATCTGCCGGCGGCCGCCATCTTGGAGCGGACTCGCGCGCTAAGGGCTAACTGGAGCGCCTATTTAAAGTCGCTCCCTCACGCGCAGCGGGACGCGCAGGTGGACGCCTTCGCTTTGCCTGAGTCTTGCCGGAGTCCTGCCCGTCTGCGCCCGTCAGCGTCCCGGAGGCGTCGGGGCGGCGGGGGACGGCGGCCCGGTCAGATTTTGGCAAGGATGATCTGCTACACCTCGGCGATGCTGCGAGCTATGCAGAGCCATTCCTGCTCGTGCCGCTCTGTTTTCCCGGGGCATTTCAAGGGCAAACGGTGCTGCCCGGGTTGCGGCTGGTCGCCTACTTGGACACCTGTCAACGTCCTTCGGCCAGTTATGGCTTGCGTGAAACATCTGTGCCTGTTGCTCAATACGAGGTCTGTAGGCAGCCATGCCCTGCATATATACGATCTCCTTGTCAGGGAAAATCCCCTTTGTCTTCTATTGACTGAAACTTGGTTGGGAGAGGCGTCTAACCCGGACATTTTCTCAGCCATCCCCTCGGCATATAACATTTTTCGGCAGGATAGAGCGAAGGGAAGGGGCGGAGGAGTTGCGGTAGTGGTGAAGAAGAGCGTCTCCTGCTCAGTGCTTCCCCTGAACTCCATCTGGAGCTCAGAGTCTCTTGCTTTCACGCTTAGACTGTCCCCACGCCAAGCTCTGAAGGGGCTGCTGGTTTACAGGCCGCCAGGCCCTGTGGGTTCCTTCCTGGAGGATCTGCAGACAGTTATCTCTGAGTTGGCACTGTCTTCACAGCATTGCGTGGTGGCTGGTGACTTTAATTTTCACCTCGACGTGACGGACGACCCGGACGCTATTAAACTGCTTGACATTACATCCCCACTGGGCCTCGCACGGTTTGTGTCAGGTCCAACACATGAGAAAGGGCATACCCTGGATCAGGTGTTCTCGTCAGTCCCGATTGCGGATGTCGAAACCTTGCCGGTGCTCTGGACGGATCATAGGCTGATTAGATTTTCCGTACTGGAAAGCGGCCGGTCGGACAATGGCGCCCCCATGCTGCCGACACCAGCCTCGAGAGCGTTGCATAGAGTGGAGCAGGCGCTTGTGGACCATCCATGCCACCTTTCGGGTGATCTGGAAAGAGACATTGAGGCTCTGCAGCTGTGGCTGACCGAAAGGTTGGACGATCTTGCCCCAAGGGCAGCCCCCCGGTCCACGGCTGTACGGCAATCTGCGCTGTGGTTTACGGAGGCGCTGCGTGTGGCTCGCAGCCAATGTAAGGTGGCCGAGCGGGCTTGGCGCCTTATGTACGACGGGGAGGCCAAACTTGCCTATAGGGCGGCTGTGAAGGCCTATCACCGGGACATTTTGGGAGCTAAGAAGGAATATCTGGCTCGGAGGATTGAGGCGTCTGCGAACTCCTGCAAGGAGATCTTCACCATTGTGAAGGAGTTCACGACCCCCAGCTCCCACTCACCCCCGCTTGTATCATCGGATGCGTGGGCATGCGATCTCGCTAGCTTTTTCACCGACAAGATCAAGGCGATTCAGTCCTCCTTCGTGGAGAGGTCGGAGGAGGGATGCCGCGGCCCCGGGGCGGGACGAGATCCACCGTGCATGCCTGTTGCAGTGCTGTCAGACTTTCCAGCTGTCTCCTGCGATGCGTCCAAGGTGCTGCTGTCCAATCTTAAATCAGGCTCGCCACTAGACCCCTGCCCTGCCAAATTCTTGGCCGGGATGGCGGCAGTGGTGAACCCCCTGGTCAACCCCATCCTCAATGCCTCCTTGAGGGAGGGGAGTGTCCCTCGCACCTGGAAAAGGGCGATGGTGATCCCCCTCCTGAAAAAGTCGGGTCTTGACGCCGAGGTTCTGGCCAATTATAGGCCTATTTCACTCCTCCCGGCTCTAGCTAAGATCACCGAAAAACATGTCCATGGTGTCCTGTCGAGCTTTCTGGAAGCTAACAATCTGCTCCATCCATCCCAATCCGGATTCCGTCCTAACCTAAGTACGGAAACGGCTTTGGTGGAGGTCTCTGAGATCATCAGGGAGACCTTGGATGTTGGCGGCAAGGCCATGTTGGTCATGTTAGACCTGTCGGCGGCTTTCGACACCGTCCCCCACGAGGCGCTTCTGGCCAGGCTCTATGACATCGGCCTTAGGGGGACGGTGCTCAAATGGTTCACATCCTTTCTTGAGGGCCGCCGCCAGACGATCTGGGTTTCCCAGAGCTCTGCCGAGATGCCGCCACTGGGAGTCAGGGTTCCACAGGGCTCTGTGTTGAGCCCCACGCTGTTTAACATCTTCATGTCCCCTTTGGCGGCTGCGGTGGAGGCTCATGGGGCCCAGATCGTGTCCTACGCCGACGACACGCAACTCCTCTTCACATGCGGCAAAGACCAGGTGTTTGATGGAGAGAGTATTCAGGGCTGCCTGGGAATGGTCTTCGACTGGTTCCAGCGGAACAGTTTGAAGGCCAACTCGAGTAAGTCGGAGGTCTTATTCTTCGGCTGTACCACCGATCCTGAGTAGCGGGAATGGTGGCCGTCTGATATGTGTCCTCCTGTACAGTCATCATTGGTTGCCAAAAACCTGGGAGTCAAGCTGGGCAATCAGCTTTCGTTGAGAACGCATGTTCTCGGTCTGGCTGGCACCTGCTATGGAATTTTGAAAATGCTCCGCAAGTTTCTACCACTGCTGTCGGTGGAGCATAGGCGGATTACTGTGCAGGCCCTTATTGGATCAAGGCTGGATTACGCCAATGCCCTCTTTCTTGGCCTTCCTGATTATCTGGTCCAGCGCCTGCAGGTGGCGCAGAACTCTGCCGCCCGGGCAATTTTCGGCCTGCACAGGCGAGCTCGAGCCTCCGGGCTGCTACAGATGCTCCATTGGCTGCCTATCCGGAAGCGGATCATATTCAAATCCCTGACGCTGATGCACAAAGCATTGTTTGGCTCAGGTGCCGGATATCTGCAGCGGAGATTGGCCTTCTACCGTCCAGCCCGCTCCCTGCGGTCCGAATCCCTCTTTATTGCTGTGGGTGAGGAAGGCCCGCGCCGGGGGGCGCTCTTTCAGCTGTAAGGGTCCCTAGCTATGGAATTCGCTTCCGCTGACGCTACGCAGCACCGCCAATTTGCTTCACTTCAGGAAGAGCCTGAAGACCTGGCTTTTTAATCTGTAGGCCTTTTCTGTTTTCCTCTTCTTTTCTGGTGTTTGCCCTGTTGTGTTATTCTACTTTGAGCTGCACGTGGAAAGCGCCGGGACACTCTTTTTGAGTAGCCGTGCGCTATATAAACGCATTTTAACATAACATAACATAACATGTAACATCAACTGCCAACAGAATATATTCTCGGGTGAGGCTTTTGGCCAGCAACCGGCTCATCTGGCGTCAGACACCCGGGGTGGTCTCCAGTCGCAAACCTCTCCGACGAGTCCATTGAAAACACAGACTGGTTCCATTGCAAAAACCCAGAAACAATGTGCTTTGGCAACCTCCCAAAGAGAAGAAGACTCTCCCACCGCAACAGAAGATCTGCTGGATCCTCATCGGAAGATAATCTGCGCCCAAATCCACGCCTAAAGCACCGCACTGAGCAATAGTATTGCTCAAACACCTCACCTAATTAGTATTCCTGCTGCTCAATTGACGGAGCCAAGACATTGTCCATCGCCCATGGTTTTGCACTCATTTGCTCCATACGATCAAACTATGCCTCCGTCTCAAAAGACTCCTACCAAAACCGACCCAAGTGACCAGCTCCTAGCAGATCTGTCCTATTTTTTTAATGATACCCAAAACCCTGCAAATGACTCTGCTACCGTCTTAAACTCTAACTGCGATGCCCAAACAATCTCCAGCGTTTGGCCCCAACTTTTGCAGACATTTCAACAAACAGTCAACGCCCTACACTACCATTCAGACAAACTGGACGTACAGGTTGATCTCCTAAACACGCTAGCCGTATTAACGGCAGGGATAGATAATAAATTAGACCAACTGAACAATCTAATTATGGGTGCCCAAGCGTCGACAAAACTAATTCAGTCGGTATGCTGCTGCTCCCCAATAATCGATTCTCTATCATCGCTCCCTGACTTCCGGGCCAGTGTTCTACAGGAGGTAAGAAAGTTGAGGGGTAACAGCACAGGCAACACACCGGGAGCTCCAACTCAAAAGTCATCATATTGGACCCAGGATCATGCCACTTCCCAGCCAGTTGCCAAAGAAGGCACTAAGCCAACCGAGGGCACAGACTCTCGCTTAAACCAGGCAAGGGACCAACCAACCCCAGGTCACACACAACCTGGCCAGGCAGAAGTCGAGCAGGGAAAGACCGGGTCGCCATATAGAGGTACCACCAGTTCGACTAACTCTCCGAAGGGCCTACTGGCCAGTCCCCAGTGTTTGACACTCACCACCCAGGATGATCAGTCAGGGTTTGAACCCCAGCTAAGCAAAAGAGAACGCAAGCGCCAACGCAAACAAAGAAACACGGCCAAGGCACCAAGAACAGTGCCAACCCGGGATACTACCCGCTTTTTTCAACAGCATCAAGCAAACAAGCTCCGAGTGCGACAGATGCACCACCTTTGCCAGGAAACCACGCTGCGCCCAAGATAAAAGAGGTCCCACCTGTAATTAACACCCAACCCACAATGGGGGTCCCCAGGAAATAAGTGATCCTTCAATGCGAGTAGTCAAAAAAGAGTCTGGCCCGGCTCCAGTAAACAAGGACACGACAAAAGACGAAAAAGGGACACCAAGAATTAAAGAACCCCAAGTGTCTCCAAAAACAGGGTACGTCACACCCCCAGTTCAGGGAGACGTTACAATGATGGGTCAGAATCTGACTAAAACGTTCCACATTCAGAGACCAGATCATCCCACAAATCAACGCTGGTCGCCAAGGATCAGGACCAACCTGATAGTACAGGAGAACAAACACAATGAGGGATCGAGACCGAATAAAAACAAAATGTACAATCTTCAAAATGAGACTACCAAAGTTACATCATACTCCTACATCTTACTAGCCCCTGAATACAAATCAAAGGGCTGCCATGACATCCTCAACAGAGCAAACATACTCAAACTGTTAGAGGGGACCCTTGGATTCATGGGCCTAGTATCGGATGAAATTGAGGCTATCGAGTTCCTCCCACCAAGAGGAACACAACCATCAGAGGTAACTCTGGTGACATTCAAGGAGGCAAAGTGGTCATCCATGTTTTTGAACAACAAAGCAACCCTAAGGGAATGGGGTATTCGAGTCTACCCATACTCTTTGCCGGGCTACCCAACCACACTCCTTAACCAACTAACATCACCTAAAAAAAGTGGGATAACAAGGCAGAAGGGTCAAGAAAAAACCCACTCAATTCTAAAAAACGCCTTAGGGCCAGAAGAAGACTGCAACATCCAATTCAGAGAAATAGCCACCAAAGACATTGGCCAAGGATGGGACTGGCTCCCAGCAATTTTATCAACTGAAAGCCACGAATGACCAGCTAATCCTATGATCACGCCAATCGGCACATAAATTCCAGCGCAGCCACCACAGTCAGGAGCAGCATCCAACTAGCCATCAGACCAAATTACCCTACTATGCTCCTGGAACATAAGTGGTTTACACCAAAAAATTGGGGACCCAGACACGCAATTTTTCTTGGGGAATCACTCAGTAATAGCACTACAGGAAACCTGGGCTTTACAGGGGTGCCCAGTGCTTGGGTTCACTGAGACATGGAATCCAGCAACCAGGGACAGTCGCTTTGGCCACTCGAAAGGCGGGCTGTCAACTTATGTATCAAACTTTATAAAAGCCCGAATAACACGATGGCCCCTCAAGGAAGACTGGATCCTAGGGGTCAAGATCGATCCTCGGCGGAAACACCGCCCCCTCGTTCTTTTAAATGTGTACATTAACCCCAGTACACACACAAAAAAGGTCCACCTGACCCGTCTAACCGAGATTATGAACGATATAGCCACGGACCAACCCAATTCAGACTGCATAGTTACTGGGGACTTTAACACCTACCTATTTCAGGGGAACATAGCAGATAATGATGGCCCCCCTAATCCAAATCATCGAGGCCACTAAGCAAACTAAACCGCTTACACAAACTCAAAGTAATCTAGGTGACCTATGCGTGAGCCAATTTTATAGTGCAGGTTACCTTGTCATCAATGGCAGAACAGCCGGGGACACTCGACCAAAGTGGACATGGACAAATGGCTCAAAGCAATCGCATCTGGGTTATACAATAAGCACCGCACCCCTGTTAAATTGCATCATTGACTTTAGAATACACCCAAGAATTGAAAGTGATCACAGGCCCCAGGTCACAGTCTTCAACATAAACCGAGAGTATCACAAAATGGCACCATCGACACTTCAGGGAACCTACACAGAAAACTTAAAGCGCCTAAAGTGGACTGAAGAAATTAGCTTGAATATTCTTGAGGCAAGCACGGACATAATAAGACTGGGCCAGGAACATGAGGCCAGCCCAACAGAACAATGGTCCATGTTATGCTCCCACCTGATTCATCTGTTCTCTGTAAGGCATAAAGCCCAAAGGGCAACCTCGACGCATCAATTTACATTATCTCAGACGACGAAGTCACTAAAGAAAGCAAGAAATAAGGCCCTGCGGGCACTGGCCAAATCCCCGGGAAACAGTGATTGCATATCCAATTATCAAACCTCACAAAAATCATTCATGCGAGCGATTAAAAAGGACAAATGGGCACATGAAAACCAATTCTGGAGTAAACTGGTGTGGGAAAGTAAGCAAAAAAACTCAAGGAAATTCTGGGCGCTTATTAACTGCACCAGCCTAGGAACAGTGTGTACGGGGTCGGCTAACATCCCGGAATCAGACTGGGCAAATTTCCTGCTCGATCACTTTAAGTCTCCTGATTATCCAAGCCCCTTTGGAAACACCACCGTAATTGAGACCAGCCAAGGGCATGGTCCTTCGTGGAGTATAACACATGAAAAGGTCTTGAAACTATTGTCAAAAGCAAGATCGGACGGGGCGCCAGGCCCTAATGGCCTGCCACAAACTTTGTTTAAATCTGATATTACCCTCTGGTCAGGAACATTGGCCAATCTTTTCAATTATGCATTAAGAACATCCACAAGTCCAGAGTCATGGCGGGGAGCCATAATACACCCAATTTATAAATCTGGATCCCACGCCCATCCGAGCAATTACAGACTCATTGCCCTACTGGACATAGAGGCAAAATATTATGCAGGTCTTCTATTAGAGGACCTAAGGTTATGGGTAAAGGACAATAAGCTCTTGCCAATGAACCAGACAGGGTTTGTGGCACACTCAGGAACCCGTACCAACTTGCTAGCAATAACAACTGTAGTCGACAGGGCAGCTGCAACCTCAAGATTAGTTCATTGCTGCTTTGTCGACTTCAAAGCAGCATTCGATAGAGTCCCCAGGGAGGCCCTATGGACCAAACTAGAGATGTGGGGGATCCCAGAGAAACTACTAGAGGGAATAATTCAGCTCCACACTAGGACGCGGGTGCGAGTGAAGCTGGGAACCGGCACACATCTCTCACGGAAAATAATGACAACTAGAGGTGTGAAGCAGGGATGTGTGCTGGCCCCTCTCCTTTTTAACTTATTTGTAGCAGATCTGTCAGCGGTCCTAGACGACACTAATAGTCACTCTCCGAAGGTGGGCGGCATGACTCTAAGCAATCTCTTAAATGCCGACGACCTGGCTCTCTTTAGTTTAACCAGGGTAGGGTTGCAAAGACTCCTCGATAAACGGTTCGATTATACGATCAGCAACCAACTCAAGGTAAATCTAAAGAAAACGCAAGTAGTTACATTCGGCAAGAAACGATACACAGGGAGCGGCTGGTCATTCAATAATGTTAGTTTCGAAATTGGCCAGTCCTATAAATACCTAGGCGTCCACCTTGACTCAAAATGTAGCTACAAAAAACAGTGTAGAGAGATCGGAGTTAAAGCAGTGACCCTAAAGGTGTCACTAGGCAAACTTGCATAAGACCTTTCCGGTCTAACCTTAGCCCCCCTTTTGGAGGTAATGAGAGCAAAGGTTGGCCCCACCTTATCCTACGGCGTTGAGATTTTCAGTGGTAAAATGAACACAACCCTGAACCAACAGACCACTAAAATTTATAAAGGGGTGCTCCGGTTGCCAAAGACCGCTTCTGCAGCGCAGATCAGGTTGGAGATGAAGCTAATAAACTACGAGGCCTCAGCCACTGGGGCATACCTTAACCTGTGTCACAAGTTAGTACAAGCTGAGCCAGGTACTTTAGAATCCCTAGTCTGGCAAGAAATCAGCCAGATAAACCCGGGGGGTTTGTACGGAGGTCTTTTTACAGACGCCATTAACCAAATGTCAGCAAGCGACTTGTGGGCCCTAAACCCAGGCCAGATAGCATTTAAAAAGCTACAAAAAATGTGTGAGAATGACTTCTCGTCTCATTTATAAAGCACTTTTTCTGAAACGTAGCCACGCCTGGGTCACAATAAATTCCTACAGACACCCGGTCCCAGCCTACTATCTGGCCAGCACATATCCATTATACCTGAAACGCGGCTTTATTGCCATCAGACTGGGTGACTGGCGTTTCTTGCAAGATATACCATCATGGCGACGTACATCGGAAGATCTCTCTTGTAGAGGGTGTGGTGAAACAGCTGAAACCACGTTGCATGTAAGCTGCCTTTGCCCAGCCCTTAACACAGTACGCAGGTCTGGTTTAAAATCAGAATGGAATAGGCTGGGTGTTCGGACCTGCAGGCAAGCCATCATGGCAGCTTTGAACCCGGAAAACACAGTGCTAAACATAAAATTTATAAAATTTATCCTGCGAGCATATCACATCTTTAACCTAAGGAGACCATGCTAAAGTGCCCAATCTTTTCATTCTTACCGAAAACAGCATTAACTGGCATTATTCTTAGCAATGTTAGACATAATTTGGTTATATCCAATGCAAGCTGGCGCCTTGTTTCAATTTTTGTGATTTTAAAATACACTACGAGATAAAATCCCTGTTTTTATCATGTTTGTTAATGGATTGTGCCTTTATATCTACACTCGTGTTGTTATTCCTAGACGTTTTTATTCTAATATTCGGTCAGGCTGTGAATCTGTAAATTCTTTTAAAGATATGTTTTATATCTAAATAAAGATCATTATTATTATTATTAGGATCCAGTATAGAAGAATTCCTTTTATGGCCGGCAGGTGCACCTGCTGATTCTCAGAGGGAGATGTCCAGAGTATTATCAAGCATAACAGGTGGGAAGGTGTTTAGGATGACATTTTGATATTTGGAAAGGACAAAAGAGAGCATGATGGGACATTGAAGGAGGGTTTACATGCTCTAATGAAAACTGTTCTGAGAGTGAAGGAAGAGAAATGTGGTTTTGGAAAACGGCAGGTGGAATACTTGGGGCACATTATATCTATGGAAGCCGTACGGCCGACAATCAGTCATGTTGAAGCTATTGTGAATGCTCCTGAGCCCAAGCCTAAAGCATCATTTATGTCTTTTTTGGGGCTCACAGAGTTTTATTCCCATTTTGTGAAAAATGATGTCTCGATGGTGGAAAATTTATGAGCATTATTAAAGAAAAATGCAACATTTGGTTGTTGGCAAGGAAGAGTTTGTAGCAATCAAGAATGAGGTTGTAAATGCGCCATGGGATTGGATTTGCTATATCTGTGGATGCCAGCGGTTACGGAGTAGGGCTGTTCTATCACTAAAGAAGGATGGCAATGAGTGGGTGGTTGTATATGCATCTCGCACCCTGACACAAGTCGACAGAAATTTTTCAGTGATAGGGAAAGAATTACTCGCTCCAACTTGGGCTGTAGAGTGTTTCAGGGTGTATGTTTGGGGCAGGAAATTGGGAATCTGTGCAGAACATAACTCTTTAGTGAATATTTCAAAACAAAGAGGTGGGAACAATATAACAAAACAGTTTGCACGATTGGCTTCAAAGTTGCAAATGTATTATTATGATATTGTATGTGTTCCAGATAAAAATACTTGTGTTGCTGATGAATTGTCACAGTTACCAGTGGAATCGTGCAACGCACAGGAAATGGATGAGAGTGGACGTGATGTGGCGTACACATATGAAGATGTGATGTGTCATAGGAATAGAGATGTGGCGAATGGGTTAGAGTTGTTGAAGGTCAAATGCATAGAGGAAATGGAAAAAGATGTGGTGCTGTTGGGTGTAAAAAAAATTATTGTAAATGGGTGGCCATTGGACTGGCAATCGCAAGCTGAATTTTGCACATTTTGGAAGGTAAAGGAGGAATTATCCTTTTGTAATGGTATTGTCCTAAGAGGAGATATGTTTGTACCGCCTATTGGGAAGCGCAAGAACAATACCAAGGTAGGACATGAAGGCCATTGGAGGATGTCAAGCATGAGGTGGAAAGTTTAAGAAGAAATTTGGAGTCCTGGTTTTGATGGAATGGTGGATCATTGGGTGAGGGAATCTAATGCATGCAAGTCAAGTGACAAAGTGATTAAGCCAGTGGTGGTACCCTTGCAAACAGTAGATTTATCTGATGGCCCATGGTGGAAAGTAGCAATTGATATTATGGGTCCATTTACCACGTTACCATCCAAGAAGGCATATGCCATTGTTCTCATTGGGCATTACTCTAAGTGGGCGGAAGTTCATATGGATGCCAGTGTGACCACGGAGATGGATATTGACTGATTTTTTGGAGGATGTTTTTTCCAGGGAAGGTGTACCAGAGTCGTTGGTGTCTGATAATGGGGTGGAGCTTACATCAAGTAAGATGCAGTCAATTTTGCAAAAGTGTGGTGTTAATCATGTAAGCGCGTCATTGGATTATCCCAAAAGTAATGGCCATGTTAAGCGGTTCAATGGAACTGTCAAAGAGTCAATACAATTGCACTTAAGTTTGGTTTATCATGGACGTAATCTCTTCAAAGTATGTTGTTATCAAACACGATTACACCTCATTCAGTAACAGGTAGAATGCCGTTTGAGGTGTTAAGAGTAAGGAAACCTTCATCAAAACTTGTACCTTGGTTGTTGAGGATTTAGAAGGAAGAGAAAGGGAAGTCAGATGTTGATCTCCTGATGAAGAGGAATGTGGAACGGAGTCAATCGCAGGTCATTAACAGAATCAACATTATTATTATTATTATTTGAAGCTTGTAAAGCGCACAGATACCCCCAGCGGCCGTTTCCCAGCTATAAGACAGGCGGCAATTGCGGGTACTCATAGAGGGCTGAGAGTTGGAAAACAGCAAGGTCTTCAAGAGGCATCAGAAAATAGATTCAGATTTAGCCATCGGCAAGGATATTGGCAGGCTGTTCCAGGCTTTGGTCGTGATCACTGCGAAAGCTCTGCCACCCATTCTGGAGTGGCAAAATGGGGAGTCACCAAAAGGCGGAGATGGTTTGATCAGAGTGAGCGGTTAGACTGAGCATGATGAAGTCCAGCTATAAGGTAGGCCGGTCCCTGACCCTGCATTGCTCTAAAAGCCAAAACCAGTGACTTAAACTGAATGCGCTTGGTCACTGAAAGCCAGTGAATCTTCTTCAGGGTGGGAGAAATCGAGTGGCGATATGAGATGTTATCAACCTGGCCGCGTTCTGAACAATCTGTAAGTGTTTGATCAGGTAGGCAGGAGCCCCCACGTACACACTGCTTGCGTAGTCCAGATGTGGGGTGATCAGGGAGTGAACAATGGTCCGGCGAGATTCCAGAGGGAGAAAAGAGAGAATTTTGCGAATCATCTGCAATTTACCAAAACACGTTGAGGAAACCTGGTTGAATTGAGATTTACAGGATAACTTCCGTTGAACCTGAATCCAAGATTTCTGGCTGAGTTCACAGGTTCCAGAGGGGGGTTCAACTCCAATGGTTATCATCAAAGAGGTGAAGGAGGGTTTTTTGATGAAAAACATCACCTCAGTGTTCTGAGAGTTCAGCCTAAGCGTGTTTGATGCCAAACAGGTGGAGATGTTGCACACGCAGTGTCTAAAATTAGAGGAGGCTACTTCAGAGTGATCCTTAAATGAGAACACCAATTGTGTGTTATCAGCATTAGAGATCACTCTGACACCACAATATTCTACCACTGAGGCCAGAGGAGAGAGATATACATTAAAAAATAGCGGGCCCATCGCGGAGCCTGAAGGGACTCCACAGTTCAGTGGTTTCTCCTCGGACACAAATGGCTGAAGGGAGACCTGTTGAGTGCGGCCATCTTGAAAGGATCTAATCCAGGCTAGAGGGGTACCCTGAATCCCGAGACTGTATAGTCTCTCAAGCAAAATATCATGAGAGACCATATCGAATGCCGCGGACAGGTCAAGAAGCACCAGCATCGCTGCTTCACCTGCGCCCAAACATTCACAAATGGTTTCAGAAACCTCCAGCAGGGCAGTCTCTGTGCTATATCTGGATCTAAACCCGGATTGTGAGTCGTGTAAATGATGGCACGTCTCAAGATAGCTCGATAATTGCTCCTGAACTGCTTTTTCCAGGACTTTGGCTGGTTTAGGTAGCAGGGAAATGGGGCAGTAAATTTTAAAAACGGAAGGATCCGCATCTGTTTTTTCAAAATAGGTATTAGCATGGCCTGTTTCCAGGTCAAGAGAAAGAGGGAAAGCCCATATTATGGCAGTCGTGCTCCGTCTGTGCACTGTAATGGAGGGGCGCCCTCTCTATTTATGCATATTGCAGCAGCTAGGCGGGACAAAGATGGCAACGGGCACTAGTATGCAGTGATATTGATGCATATTGGTTCTCCCATGAAGGGAGGTGATAAACCCACTGTGTGGGGGCTCATGGGGATGTGCAGGGGGATTACACCCGTGGTGTTTCACGCGCTCTCCTTGGAAGGGACATCGCGGAGTCGTGATGGTCCCGTGTGGGTGTATACCTTGGCACGGTGTAGTAAGTCGGGCCGTGGAGGCTCAGTGCCCTGTCGGTGGAGTAAGGTTCGGGGGGCATCAGTGGACAAGATCTAGTGTCGTCCCACAGAGTGTTGGGTTAGCGCATTCTAAGAAGGAACTGTGAGTGAGTTGGTCACAACCTAGGTGTTAGATCCAGTACGTCTCACTGTGGGCGTTTGGCATTGGAACATGTGGCAGGGCAGGGACTTTCCAGGCCCAGCAAGGGCGCTGTTGGTGAGATGGCACTGGGAGAGTGTGATGTGTCAGGTATTGACAGGGGGGAAGCCTTATCTACTGAGGCTGTTCCACGGAATATTATCATTCAAACCCTCCATGTGGGTTGACAATCTGTAGATCCAGCGTTGTTCTTTGGACAGTAGGTGTTTCTCGTTGTCTGTAAGGTGGATAGGGGTCTGCTCGATGACTGTCCATCTAAGGTCATTGGTGGTATGTCCATGCCTTACGAAGTGCTCTGATAGTCTTCTTGCACCGAACCGTACTTCTGTTTTCAGTGATTCTTTTGCGTACTTTTCTCGTGGTCATCCCCACGTATCGGAGCTGGCATGGGAACTCAATCAAGTATACTAGGTTGGTAGAATTGCAGTTCGTGTGCTTGCGTTGGTGCCATGTTTTACCCGTTTCCAGACTGAGGGTTTTGGTATGTTATGTTAAAATAGCTTATATAGCGCTCAGCTGCCCCATCAAAGGGGCGTCCCGGCGCTTTGTAGCAGATAGATAACTAACTCCGATGAGATTCAGCAGGGCATAATTCCAGAAAAGCTTAGTTTAGAGGGAAGAGATGGGTTTTGATTGCCTTTCTGAAGTCCAACAGGCCTTCCCGTTCTCGTATGTGGGCTGGTAATGAGTTCCACAATTTTGCTGCTAAGTAGCGGAAGGAGCGTCCTCCCGCTCGGCAGCGCTTAATCCGGGGTACCCTGACCAGATGTTGACCTGCAGAACGTAATACGCGAGTTGGAACGTACGGGGTCAAAAGGTTGCAGAGCATTTTAGGAGTAGTAAGTTTTAAGATTTTGAAAGACAGGCCTAGAGTCTTAAACTGAATTCACTGAGCGATAGGGAGCCAATGAAGCCTCCGGATGGTATCAGAGATGGAGCAGAATCGGGGAAGGCCTACTAAGGCTCTAGCAACCGCATTTTGGGTACGCTGCATCCGAGAGATCTCTGCTCGATTGGCTCCCAGCAGCAGGGAAGTGGCGTAGTCCAATCGGGAAAGAACCGTGGACTGGACTATCAGCTGCCTTTTAGATGAGTCAAAGAACTTTAAAATAGGTCTTGGACCTCGTAGAATGCCAAAGCATGTAGCAGCAACTTTTTTTGTCTGCAAGCAAAAATTAAGGGAGGAATCCAGCCAGACCCCCAAGTTTTTTACTTCTGTTTTGGGTTCTGGGGCTTTACCCAGAGCATTGGGCCACCAGTGATCACCCCATAGGTCTACGCTTTTTCCAACCAGTAGCACCTCTGTCTTATTTGCATTTAGTTGCAGACATTTAGATGTCAACCAGTCTGCCATGGCAGTCAGGCCGCTTTTAAACCTGGAGACATTTGGGGCCGATCCTTCCGTTAGGGCAACCACTAGCTGCGTGTCGTCAGCATATAAGACGATGGTGACGTCCCATTGTTTGGCGACAGCAACTAGCGGCTGAACATAAAGATTAAATAATGTGGGGCTCAATGCCGAGCCTTGGGGGACGCCCTGCTCAATAGGATGTGCCTGAGATAGGAAAGGATGGTTGGAAACACAAAATGACCTCTCGGTCAGAAAAGATCTGAACCAGGCAAGGGCCATATTAGTGATCCCTGCCTCCTCAAGCCTGTGGAGCAGAATCTTGTGGGAAACAGTGTCAAAGGCGGCACTGAGATCTAACAGGATCAGTGCCGCCATTTGACCATGGTCAAGGATAGATCACAGGTGTTCCGTCATGGCCAAGAGAGTGGTCTCGGTACTATGACCAGCGCCGAAACCATGTTGTGTTCCATCCAGAATGTTATTGGAGCTCAGAACGTTGGTAAGTATAGTATTAACATGTGATTCTGCCACCTTCGCTATCCAGGGAAGAAGAGAGCTAGGCCTGAAATTTTCAGGCTTCATAGGGTCTAAATTAGGTTTTGTAAGGATGGGAGAGACCCACGCCTGTTTTCATTTCACAGGAACAACGGCGGATGAGAAAGAGGCATTAATCAGGTGGTGTAGCGGGGCCATACAGGGCAGAGAGGATTCTCTGAACTGGGCAGCTTTGAGTGGATCAGTCGGAGAGCCAGACTTAATCTTCACAGTCAATTTGCTAAATTCTTCCCAGGAAATCTCAGGAATAGCCGTCAGATTAGAGGCTAAGGCTGGTCTAATGAAAGGAGATGGAGATGAACCGGGCATAGTCATGGAAGAAAAAGATTGATAAATAGCCCGTATTTTCTCCACGAAGGAGGCCAATTCTTCACATTGGGATTCTGACGTGGGAATAGGCGCTGGAGATTTTTGGGCAATGAGATCTTTGAGAATTTTGAAGATGACTTTAGCGGGGTTGGAGCTCAATTTAATCTCAGAAGCATAGTACTCCGCTCGAGCCCTGCATACAGCTCTATGATATGTTTTAGGTTCGGCTAGAGAGTAAGCTTTTTTCGGGAGCATAGTCTTTCCTCCACTTGCGCTCATACCTTTTGCATGTCTTCTTCAGGGAAGTCAAGGTGTCATTATACCAGGGGTTAGAATCCTGTGTGCGACCTTTAATCCAGGTTGCCGGTATAAGAGTGTCAAGTGCCCGGGTGATCCAGGCACAGAATGAATCATATCCTGTCTCGACATTTACTAAAAGGGCCTAAAGGGTCCGCTCCTAGGAGTGCGTGGAAATCTTCAAGTCGAAACTTGCGCCACGGTCTTTTAAATACCGAACGTTGAGTATTGTTGTGTGAAGATGCAGGCGTGGGAATGGTCATTTCAACTAGGAGACGGTCCGACCAGGCCATAGGAGCAGGGGTAATGACAGTGGCCATCTTAATGTTTGTAAATATGGGGTCTAACAGATGACCTCCTTTATGTGTAGGGCTTTTAACTATTTGATGGAGCTGAAATGCGGCTAAATCGGCAAGCATAGTGCGAATAGTCTGATCCTGGTCCAGATCAAAGTGGAGGTTAAGATCGCCAAAAATGCTAAAATTAGCCGATTCCACGGCAAATGCTCCAACTGCCTCTGAGAGAGCATTGTTAAGGTAGGCAGGTCCGGGAGGCCTAAATATTAATAGACCGGAAAGGGTAAAATGAGTGCTCACAGAGATACTAAAGTGAGCACATTCACCTCGCTCCCTATTAACTTTATCAAAAAGACAGGAGTAGCTAGACCTGGTGATCACAGCGATACCTCCTCCCGTAGTCGCTCTATTCACCAAAGAAATCGAGTGTTCAGGGGTAGCGCCAGATTCGGTGTGGCCGTCATATCATCACTCAGCCAAGTCTGAGTCAGAAAGAAAATATCAGGAGTTTCATCAATGATACGGTCATATATTTCCGCATGGAGTTTAGCTAATGATCTTACATTTAATTGTAGTATTTTAAGCCGATGTTGAGGGAGTATGACAGGAGAAACAGATAAAGGCATAGGTTTAGAAAGTACAAAAGAAGTACAAAAGTGCCACACGGACAGCATAACGGGCCACTCAGGGGATGAAGTGGGGGAATGCTACATTGGTGAGATGGAGGTCGCAGATTTAATAAAACCTCTCTGGAGTAAAGATAGCTACCTGGCAGATTTTGGCCAGCGTTTCTGGTGAGAGGCAACCTACTGGCGCGGATGGGCGCAGACGGGCTTGCCATTGGCGCGCCGCCGGCACGCCGCCGGCGCTCCCTCGCCATATTGGATATAAATAGTTGGCAGGGGGCGTGTAGCAACTAGAGCGCCGACCAAAATGGCGCGCTCCCGGAAGTGAGTGGTTCCGGTCTTTCCTCTTGTCTGTGCCCTCCACATCAATCAGCCACATGTCTGCGGTGGACCGGGCGCAAGAGTGTATAATAAGTCAGGTAGGTGTTCAGGGGTATTCACGCTATTTTTAAAACAATGACGAAATAAAATAGATCTTCCCTTCACCCACTGAACCTGAAGCCAAAATGCAGGAAATGGCCTTAACGATGTGTCCCTGTGTCACCAGGATCGAAGAACTGTGTCGTGAGATGGTAAATGCTGCAATCGCCACAGGGGTAGTGACCTGTGACTTTGGGGAGGTTCCATACTAAATGTAGTGTAGGGTTGGAGGTGGTTTCCGTGGTTCTAGGCCGTGTAGAGATGAGTTGATCCCGTAGGCTGTTCGATTTTTTGTAGGCAAAGAGGGGCAGGTCCCAGTCTCGTTTGCCCATGTTGATGATTCTCTAGTTTTTCTTGATGATTTTACCCACTGAATTGGAGATAGGGTTGTGCGTGGTGACACAGGTCAATGGTGTTATTGTTTCTTGACGGGTCGGTGTTTCCAGGAGGGCATCTCTATTTTGGTTTTTGCCTGTTTCTTGGTCCTACCGATGATCCTTCTTGGGTAGCCTCGTTGTTGTAGTCTGTGGGAAGGGTCTCCGGCCTGTGTGTTGTAGTCCTCCTTATTGCTGCAATTGCGCCTTATGCATAGAAATTGGCCATAGGGCAGGTTCTCCCTTAGTGATCGTGGGTGGAAACTTTCAAAGGCCAGTAGTGAATTTCTTGCTGTGGGTTTGTAGTACATGGTGGTTGATAGTTTGCCTAGCTGTTCTCTCTCTAAATTGGTTACATGTACTTTAGGTACACTCCAGATTGGTTACTAGGATACCCTTATGAGTCCCTAGTATATGGTACCTTAGGTACCAAGGGCATAGGTACCCCAGAGGCCTACCTGGGGCTGAAGCATGTGTTATGCCACCCCTGGGAAGCCTTCAATAATGGCACCACAGGTCTTAACTTGCAGCCTGGGTGAGGTGGTGTAAACATCCCTTACTTAGATATAGTATACCTATATCAATATATATCTATATATAGACACATATTAACCTATAAGTCACTCCTATGGTAGGCCTCGAAAATCCTGAAGGCAGAGTGCTTGGTTTTGTGTGAGAGGGTGCCCTAGCATGAGCTGAGCCCCTCTGCAGCTTTCGGAAACCCTTCCTTATAGCTGTTCTATGATACAGCCATACTATATACTCTTAAGTGCATTATAATCTCGCAGTAAATGCTAACTTTGGTTTGGCTGCATCAAAACATGTTGTGTTTGGTGTCAAACACTTTGGAATCCTACCTCAACCCCCACCAGTTCTGGCGACAGGGGTAGAATTCCACCCTTCTAGAGGGAGAAGACATGTACACACTGGTATACCCGGTAAATGTTTAAAAGAGCCTCAGCATCACAAAATGGATCCTGCTGCCACAGACACGAGTCTTACCTCCTGCTGCTGGATGAAACTCCGGCAGGAGAGGCTTGAACAATAGGTTTCCTGTCCAGGGAGGTGCCAGCACCTCCCCAGACAGGCTGTAGTGTATTGGGGTAGGGTGGGTTGCATTCAGTGAATGCTTTCCAGACACTGCCTGGGGCACACAAGGTGGGCCATGCATTTCCCAGTTCAAACCAGTTGCTGGGGCACTCAGTCCCAGCTCTGGTGTGAAACTGGACAAAGGGGAAGGGGTATAACCACCCCTCCCCAGGTCCTCCCAGAGTTAGTCCAACCCCTAAATTTAGTATAAGTATAGGAAGCCAGTCACTGAGACTTTAGATTACCCTGGACGAAACTCTGAAACATAAATCTCTGTCCTTCGACATTCGATATCGACTGGAAGATGGAAGAAATCTCCCTTGGGGTCAAGGAGTGGCTCCCCTGTTCAAACAGTCACCAAAGAAGCATCTTGCCAGTCTGCATTTTCAAGGCTCCTCACGGATCCCGAAGAATCTGCGACACAGGACACAGACTTCCAGACATTGCCGAGGCGGACACGAGTCCCCAGCAAAGCTGAGACCTGTAGCTATCACAAGAGACGTGGGACCGGAACTCCTGGACATCCTGCACATTTGCTAATACATCTACTTCCCGAGCTTTCCTGAAGTTGTGCATTGGGCTACTTGTAGTCCAAGCCCTGAGCACCTTTTGCCTGGAAGATTGTGGGCCTACACTCCACGAGTGTTCCGTGGGCCCGCTTTCAGCATTTAGGCTCAAGGTGTCTTCGTGATCCCTAGTCGGTTGGCTAGTGGGTCCCCCTGAAGGAATCTACTTTGTTTCCACAGCTTCCCTGGTTGCCCCAGATGTGCCCTGACTCCCCTCCAAAGGGTGAGTTCCTCAGACCTTGCTGGTCTGCACCGAAACCAATCTTGTCATCTTGTCATCTTGCGTGGGTTGCTGTTGCCAAGGCTTGTTGGGTCCAATCCAGATTTGTTGTTTGTTTCTTTACTCCTGGGTGGAGTAAATCGGAGCAATGAAATTCTGACATTTCAATTTCACTTATAATTGATGATCATAACTAACTCACTCTCAATAACTCACTCGCTAAGTCTGTCACTCTCACTAACTAAATCTCACTCTCTCTCACTAACTCAATAACTCTCTCTCACTAACTAACTCACTCGCTAACTCTCTCACTCTCACTAAGTAACTCTCTCACTGATTGTATCACTCTTACTAACTTTCTCAATTTCTCACTAACTATCTCTCACTAATTAACTCACTAAATCTATCACTCTCACTAACTAAGTAACCTTCACTCTCCTGTTATTTATACCGACCCCTTTAACAATAAACACCATAAAAAGCAACGATTAGAACAGGCAGATACAAATTGCCAGCATTCAAACATAAAAAAAACCCACAAATCATTACTTCTAATTAATATTTTTTTATCATCGTCATTTTGTATCATAACTAAACTAACAAAAATGCTTCTCACACTTCTTTATTATAACATTTCAGCATACTGCAGACTTCTGCACAACACAGCTTAAAAACAAACACAAACTCAATATCTCTGCCTTAACACTTATTAGTTCCCAAAGGCAAGACCTATTGGCTATGCCAATGCTTGTTTTGTTTATTTCAGCAGGATTACTTCTAGTGGGTCTTCTAGTGTCACTTTTTGTCACTATTAAATTAGCTTCTCACATTCCCTTTATTCCTGGATTGTGAGTCCCCATGGGGCTGCTGCAGAAGCCTTGCGGGCACTGGAGGGGGCGTGGCCAGCCACAAACATTTGCATACCCAGAAGCCTCTGCGGCAAACACCCGATTCATCAGTACAGGCGACACAGGCGTTTGTTTAATAGCAGAAGGAGTATTTGTAGTTCTGCATGGAAAGACATTCATGAAAGTGACCGGCACGTCACCGCTGCAAAGTCACCCTACTAGTAATAAGTGATATTTTTTATGGTGAGTGCGCGAACAGATAAATAAGTTGTGTCATTTATCTGCTCTACGTTTCGCTGATCACGCGCACTCCGAGGGGCCGTGAGAAGCTGAAAACATAACCAATTTTTGGAGGGTTTCTGTACAAGAAACTCCGTGAGTGGTCAGAAATGTGAGTTTCCTGGAGGGTCGGGCCTCTAAGGCTGCTGAGGAGAGGAGACGTCACATGTTTAAGGACGCAGTACGAGGCGCCTGCGCGAAGGGGCGGGACATGCAACGCTCCCTCCTGCCGCTAGAGGTCAGGATGCTCGAGAGGAAGAGTCAGCGCGTCACCATCACTCTGCATACCCACAATCCTGTGCGCGCCTCATAATGCTGCTTTACCCACAATCCTGTGCGCGCCTCATAATGCTGCTTTACTTTCATATATATGCCGAGCTCTTTATGGCATTGAAAACGATAAAGAGCGGACATTTAAGAACGAAGAGGCCAGAGTATCAGCCGTCTAGTGGGAAGACACGAACCGTAGTTAGGCACACTACTTTTCTAAGGGAAGTTTCCGGGTAATTTGCTTCTTGAGTGACATTTCAATAAGCAATGGTAAAATCAATAAATTCAGTCAGTGGCATTTGTATTCTTAAAGGAATGCTTGGGAGTGTCCGCCTCGCAATTCATTGGGCAATAAAAGCAACAACATAAAAATGGGAAAGAATAACAGAAACCTGGGGCAGATTTACATTAAATGCTCCATCCCTTTCTAACAGCAGTGAGGCGCCAGTTATTGTGCGCCGGGCAAAAACGCTCATTGCTGCTCCAGGGGCCCTATCTGTCCAATGCTGCGTCAATCCTTACGCCTGCGGACGCAGCATGGACGTAAAAGTGACTCAGTATTTCACTCAGCCACTTTTAGGAGGCATTCCTGCACCAGACCGCACCCCCCCTGTGCCGGAACGGCTCATTCTGGCACAGGGCTTTACAATGTGACGCATCTCCCAGATGCGTCACGTTGTAAATACCCCGCAGCATGGTGCATCTTTTGCGCCGCCGCTGTGTCACAAAAGTGACACAACGGCGGTGTAAAAGAGGCGCAAGGGGCTTGTAAATCTGCCCCTTACTCTACAAGGTGGAAATGTAACTTTTTTTGTATAAATGAGGAGGCATATACTCAAGGGCTTATCGCCGAGTTAGGAGCCAAAGTAGCGTGCTAACATCCGATAGCACCAATTTCCCTGCGATAGCAACCGCAAAAATCATCGCCACAGATGAAAACCGGCAAATATCGCTAATGAGATGCAGAGTAGGCGTTCCCGTGCAAAAAGACGGGACAACACACCTTCTTAACATTCTCAACAAGAGAGGGAGAGAGGGAGATAGAAAGAGAGGGAGAGGGAAAGAGAGGGAGAGAGAGTGCCGACACTGAGGACCCAGGACTCACTGCTCACCTGCTACCATCGGTGTGTGTCCAACCACGTGCCAGTTTAGACTGCAGACCACCAGGTCCCTTATCTGAAACAGAGTCCAGAGTCATGAATGGCAGAGTCCATACAGTTGCACACGCCATCATCGCTTGCCCGTCCCTGCGCACACAGGCTGCTGCACCCCAGCCCCTCCCGCCTCCTAGCGATAATTGCACGCCCTTGTGCATCCAGGCCTCACTGCTCACCTTCCGACACCGACGTGTCACCAAGAGGGCCCACCACGTGCCGGTGCAGCTTCAAGCCTGGGACCCGCACCCATGGCAGCCTTAGCATCATGCACCCCGCACCACAGGCCACCAGGTCACACACTTGAGTCTGAGTCTTGATTTCGCAATGGCAGAGATCATATCAGTGCACACGGCATCATCGCAGGCTGCACCCCTGCTCAGCCCTTTAGGTGCCACTACCTCTGTTTGCCCGAGAGGCAATGCCACGTGGCAGTAGACCCTCACTGCCCGCTGGCTCAGGCCTACACTGCAGTCCAACAGGGCTCACCAAATCCTTACCAGTCCGGACTGCCAGGATGGGGTATCATCGCAGGCTACACACCCGCTTAGCTCTTTAGGTGCCCCTACCTCAGTGCACTGAAAGTCACCATCCTGAAGCGGTGTGCCTGTGTTAGCCGCAGTGTGTCCAGTGCCACCAAGTCTGTGCCCAACAAGTCATGGACCCTTTACGATTGAGTCTCGTGGTGCGGACACCATCATGTCACCTCCGGCACTAGGGAACGTGATGTGGTAGGGCCCTAGTCCCTCATGCATAAATAATAACCACACCGATACACCCAGATAGAGAGTGGAAATGGTGTCCAGCACGTGCGCCCTGCCCTTTTAATTGACAGGGTCACATGTCCTGTGAAGCATGTCCCGGATGGGTGTGGTGTGGGTATAAACCAGCCATGAGGGAATAGCTGTGACATGCTGACAACTAGACCTGTGATCAGCAGATCACTACAGGGAAGACCTGGGACATGTAGCGTTGTCCCCCCGCCGGTGAGCGTAAGAGGAGTGGGCTGGCTTGGCGTATGCCAGTCCAACGCAAGGGTGTGAACAATGACCCCGGGGCTCTGGGCGTGGTTCCATCCTGGGCTGAACAAGGAAGTAATTAATGCGTGTATCATTGTTTTAGTGTCGCGCCACCCGGACCGCAATTGGCAATGTATCTCCCTGTGACCCAAGTCCCACAACATGAGCAACATGGACGTAAGGGGTAACCACTGACCCTACATCTTCCGTACTTCCACACGTGAAAGATCATAGACATGACACATCTGTCTGAATATGAATGTTTAATGCACATTCAGTGGAGTGTTGCAGCTGGAGCAGTACAGGGCGATGCAAACCCCACATTACATTGATGGCCCGTGGAGGGCCAGCCAGAGTCATTTAGGGAATGACAAGTTCATCAGAAGAGGAAGAGTTCAGTCCGCAGTCTGAATGCTGTGTCATTGGTGACCAAACAGAATATGGCAGTCCATGTCGAGGTCCAAGGTGAGTGTTGCAGAGTGTATCGGGGGACAGTGGAAGGTGATGATGCAGAGGGCAGAACCAAGCAGAAACCAGCCATATGGCGGAGATGAATGCTACTGCATCCTGCTTACCACGAAGGCAGATTCATTCACATCTTCATCCTCTGCTGTTTCATGTGCCTCACATGTGGGTGGTGTTCTGTCTCCAGCACTGGGTGGCAGTGATACCTCAGGGGCTGGAGGTGGAATGTCTGCCACACGGACACTTCAGGGGGCGGAGATGGGGATGTAGTCGTAGCAGCAGCATTTATCATCGCAAGGCCTTGTGGCAGCAATGTCATGAGGAGGGTGTTTAGCGCAATGAGGATCCCAGATACCTCTCGCTGGTGTGCATCCGTGGCAGCCGCTCTTTCCACCTGCGTCCGCTCCATGGTCTCCATTATCCTCTGCATGTGTCCCAACTCCCGCGTGACATCGCTAGAGTCACTCTGACTAGACAGTTGTTCTTGTCTCTGAGTCAGGACTTCAGCGATGTCAGCCATGGATCATTGGAGGACATGGAGGGGACTGGGGGTGGACGTTAGGGACTGTGAGTGGTCCCTGATAGGACTTAGATACCCACGTATGGCATCTAGTTTGGCTGTCATGTGGTCGAACCCCGCGTGCACCTGTTCAGCCAGTTTCTCCTGGCACCCCAATACACTGCGTTGGAAGGCCAGGTGTTCCTCGTGTGGGTCCTGGGAGGGAGCCGTGGTGGGGCCTGCTGTGTGGTCTGTGCAGGGGGTGGGGTCTCCTAGAGGCAGCTGGGCTGCCCTGCTCCTGGAGGTGGGGTGCGGGGGCTGTCAATGAACTCTTGGATGGCGTCTGTGTCGAAGGATTGGTGGTCCTCTTCATCATCAGAGAAGAGAGGTTCTGCCTGCTCTGCAGGAGGTGTTGGTTTTCCCTCTGCAATGTGAAGGGCAGATGTAGTTTAACATTGTGTTCACATGTATGTTGATGTATTTTACATGTTTACATACAGACTGCATGACAGTGTACATTGTGACTGTTTGGGAGGAGCTGCCTATTTGATGCGGGACAGTGGACATTTCGACAACATCACAGATGTGTGTTTGTAATTGTACATTGTCAACTCACATTTCCCTGCTATGCCAAATGTGATTGGCCAGTATCTACACACAAGCGGCGCCAGTTGTGTCCTCTGTTCTGTTGTGGACGTATTGCGGATTGTAACACATTGTTGTCAATGGTGATGTGCTCTGCAGGTTATGTGTTTGTGCTACATTTTGGGATAGTCACCCCTGCAGCTCTGATTTTGCTGCCCCTTATCCTTTTCAAGCGGTGTGCCTTTCGCTTCTCTGCTTATACAGTGCTGAGATGTTTCAGACTTGGGTACATTGGTCTCTTGTTGGGAGTTGGGGGTCTGGGGCATGGTTTGTCCGCAGATGTGCTATACTTAGTTGTGCATTTGTGCCAAGGTGCCCAACTCTCTCGTCCCCCCAGTCCCTGGTCGTTACTCACCCTGGTGCTGTTGTGTCAGGTCATGTTGAGTGGTGTCCCGTCCCCCAACTTCTGCCACGTCTCCCCACTGATGACGGTGGACACCATTTCCTCCATCTCGTCCAGCTTCTCCTGTGGCTTTGGACCCCCAACTCCAGTCTGCATTGCTGCCTTCTGGTTGTTAGCGAGTTTCTGCTGGGTTTTGCGCTTCACATTCTTCCAGCGCCTCTTAACCTCTTCCATTGTCCTCTTCAGCACTCTGACTGCATTCACCTTGTCCACGATGGACTGCCATATTCCATTTTTTGTTGCCAATGACGCAGTGGAGGTGACAAACAGTTGTTGATGGTGTTCTACCACCTCCGTTATCAGGATCCTGTTTGCCTGAAGACTGAACTACGTCTTCCTCTTCTTCTTGTCCTTGGCCTTCCCTGACCTCAAGGTCCCCGGCTGGTCCTCCGGGGGGCTTGTGGGGTTCTGGTTGTCCTCTGTACTTGCTCCGGCTACCTCCTTTGTGCTTTGGTGTTGTTTTGCTTTTGTTTGTATGTTGTTTTCTACTTTTATAGTGATTTTTCCCACCTGCCGTGTGTGACTTGCAGGCCCGGCGAAGATTATTGCTGATTTATTTTTCGCGGTTGACCCCATCACAACTCCATTTGCATTGGGGTTTGCATTTTTATTGCCGTCCTGGTGACTTTATCACAGACATTTGACGCGTTATCGGGAACATATCGCATATTATCGCCGTGTTGTAAATAGAACGTTAACACAGAGTTATTTTCCCATGATGGACGGCGATATGAAACATTGAGATTACCGATTTCGCCGATGATTATCACACATTCTTGAGAAGATCACCCTGAGATGCGAAGAGATAAGCCCTACACCAAGAAAATGGACGAGGACATGAAGTGGGCTGGACAGAAGGAAGACCTACCTAACCCGACTGATAGAATCCCAAAGCGAGTAACTATCATGAACGCAGCCAACGTGGATGCAGAGGACAGAAGCAGGAGGGACCTACCTCTGGCTCTAATGAAGATAATGAATGAATACAGTAAACAAATGCACGGCTCAAACTGGGCTCCCCTGCTGCACCTCGGTTAGACAACATAAAGTATGCACTCTTCACACTCTTACAACTCTCAGAGTTTCAAGATTTATTGCCAGTCACTTAAGGAAAGAACATTTTACTTTAAGATTTGATCTACGCCCGGCCTTTAAAGTGTAAGAGGTTAAAGTTTGCAAAACATGTTGGCAGAAGAATCAGTGGATGTCCTTAGCAGACTAACACCAGCTGGACAGGGTATGGAAAGGAACAATGTGCAGGCACAGAAAGACCTGAAATGTCTGTTGCTGCCCCACTGACATCCCTGAGTGCACGCTCAAATAGCTAAAAAGACTGGGCCTCATTTATGAGGCTGTGCGTCACTTTTACGCCACTGGTGCGTCACTTATTGTGACGCACCAGTGGCGTAAAAAATGCACCTTGTTGCGCCATATTTACAAAGTGACGCATCTAAGTAGATGCGCCACTTTGTAAACCCCTGCGCCACATTATACCTGCACCAGGTATAATGTATGCATGGGGGGCGTATTGACGCAAGAAAGGGTCGTAGAAGTGACGCAGTGAAATCTAGGAGATTTCACTGCGCCACTTCTAGGACACAAATGCGTCAATTTCTTAAGCCTGCCTCACAGCAGGCGTAAGTCTGATGCAGGCCCTTTCACATGGGGCTTGCCCCATGTGAAAGGACACATTGCTGGAGTTGCGTCACTTTTGTGACACACTCCATCAATGCGTCACTTTTGCGCCCTACAGATATGTCAGAAATACTGACATATCTGTAACTCCTTGCGTCATGATGCGTCATATTATAAATATGACGCATCCAGCATGTCGCAAGTGGGACGCAATGAAAAGTGACGCATCGCTGTTTTCACGCAGTGATGCGTCACTTTTCATAAATGAGGCCCACTGTACAATTGAAGTAACAGTTTGCACAAAATTTATCTTGTTGTTGTCATTGTTGTTCTCCAGGTGGAAGTTCAGGTCCCCTAGGAGGATGTAGTCTGATGAGGCGAGGGCATGTGAGCTGATGAAGTCGGTGATGTCTTCACTGAATTGTGTACGTGGGCCCGGGGGTCTGTAGACAAGGGTTCCTCTGAGGGTGGTCTTTGGGTCGGTGTGGTTCTGGAAGTGTAGGTGTTCGGCGGTGGTGAGGGCATCTTCGGAGTTGGTCGTGACCTTGATGGTGTTCCTGTAGATGATGGCAATTCATCCTCCGGTTTGGTTGACGCGGTCCTTTCGGGTGATCTTCTAGCCATCCAGGATAGCTATGGCGATGTCAGGGGTTGAGGAGGCGTTCATCCAGGTTTCCGTGAGGAAGGCGCGTCTGGCGCTGTTGTGTCGAGGAGGTCCCAGAGTTCGGCGGCGTGCTTGTGGACGGAGCGGGTGTTGAACAGGATGCACTTGAGTTGGTTGTTGTTGTTGCCTGGTCTGGGTGGTGAGATGTAGGTTTGGACGCAGGTGAATTTGCAGGTTTGACAGGAGAAGGGTCAGTGGGTGCGCTTCGGAGTGGCTTGGGAGCAGGCGGCTGGTCGGCCGGTGTTGAGTGCGTGGAGGGTGGTGGTGTTGTATCTCAGTCAAGTTTCCTGGTTTCGGCGGGGGCCAGGGGTTCTAGCGCTGGGCGCAGTCCAGGCGCGAACGGGCGCAGAAGGGCTTGCCTTTGGCGCTCCTTCAGCGCGCCATTGACGTGGCCACTGCGCGCCCTCCATAAGAAGGGTTAAGTGAGGGAGGAGCAGCTGGGAGGTGGGAGCGGATGGCAAATGGGGCACCAGGGGGGCGGGCCGCAGGGTGGCAGTGGTGGGAAGCGCAAGGGAGGGGAGCAGGTGGGGGGCTGGGTGGGGGAGGGCACAGGCACTAGGGGCGACAGAGAAAAAAGAGAGAGGTGAGCAATAAAGATAACAAGGAAAGGCAGAAAACTGGCAAAGAAAGGAGAACAGGAAAAAGAAAGAAAAAACAGTCTGAGGCAACAAGAGGACTTGCAGCACTCACAGGTGACAAAGCGGGCAGCGGGGCAGCGGCGGCACAGGGGGACCGTGTGGCAGCTGAGGGAGCGACCTACCTGGTGACAGGGTCAAAGGTCGCTCCCTTCACCACTGCGCGGACTCCATAAGAAGGGTTAAGGGAGGGAGGAGCAGCTGGGAAGCGGGAGCAAGGTGGCGAATGGGGCACCAGGGGGGCGAGCCGCAGGGTGGCAGCGGCGGGAAGCGTGAGGGAGGAGAGTGGGTGGGGGGCAGAGGGGCAGGGCACAGGCACTAGGGGCGATGGAGAAAAAGAGAGAGGTGAGCAATAAATATAACAAGGAAAGGCAGAAAACTGGCAAAGAAAGGAGAACAGGAAAAAGAAAGAAAAAACAGTCTGAGGCAACGAGAGGACTTGCAGCACTCACAGGTAACACAGCGGGCAGCGGGGCAGCGGCAGCACAGGGGGACCGTGTGGCGGCTGAGAGGGCGACCTACCTGGTGACAGGGTCAAAGGTCATATGTCACATCAACTTCACGAAATCATGAACAAAACAATTTGCCTGATGTTGCACAATTACAACACTTAACATGCATGTGTGTTCAGAATAAAGAGAATCACTCATTCATCTTTGAATTACCAAATGTTGGACTTGGGCCTTTTTGACAGGTTCCCCCTTAGACTTTTTGCCTTTAGCCTTTGGCATGGTGGTAGTGATTTTAGGCCACTGGGCACTTTAGCACTGTGGCCCACTGTTAAGTGCTTGGGCCCTCTGAGTGCGTGTGGTGAGATGGCCTGCCCTCCCATAGGAATGCATGGGGGATCTGTGTGCCCATGGTAGTTCCTGATATGTGAGGAGTGCAGGGTCGAGTTTGGTATGTGCGAACTCGTGAGGATAAATGCTGCACAATGGTGTGCGAAGATTTATTGTGTCTAGTGTAGAAGTGCCACTTTTAGAAGTTGGCATTTCTGTGTGCTGTGAGATGTGAATTGCCTGTCTGGCTTGTGAGTGGCAGGGGCTGGCTGGTGTGCTTGGCTCCAGGAGCCAGGATGAGTCTGTCCGGTGGTGAATAGGGAGATCTGCAGGTAGAGGGGAGGGAAGAGTTGCACCTGGAACCTGAATAGGGCTAGGCCTTCCCTCCACAATGCTGGCTCCACCTCCTGTGGTGTGTCTGATGTCCCTGGCCTGTCTTGTGAATAGAGAGGTGATCTGAGAAAGACAGAGTGCTCCAGAACCAGTTGTATCTGGTTCTCCCCTTGCCTGCACCTTTGAGAACAAAGGATTTAGCTTTATAAAAGTAGGGGCTGTGACCCCATGAAGATGTTCTTGTTTGTGATTTGAATCTACCAGGGGCCTGCTGCTGCTGGGGTCCAGGGGAAGGCTTGCCTCCCTGGGCCCTGCCCAGCCCCTGGATGCCTAGAGGACTCCTTGGGACCCTTCTTCCTGGACGAGCTATGCCCTAGGACTATTTTGCTCAAGCTGCTCTTTTGAACTGATTGTCTTTTGCCCTTAGCATCCGGGAGCGCTTTATCTTAATTATCGCCTTATCTTAAGGGAGCCTACCCCTCAGCGCTGCATTTAGCATGGCATTGTGGGTGCCTACCTCTGTTATTTTTGTACTCTATTGCAGGTGCCCACCCTGCGTTCTGCCCGCTTGCCTTTTATTTGATGATGCCCAGTGCGCATGTGCCCACTCTGCATCTTCGCTTGTATTTAATAATTAATACAGGTGCCCACCCCGCTATTTTGGTCCAGTATGGGTGCCCACCCCGCCTCTACCTTTATCTTTAAACTCGAGGGAGCCTACCCCTCATTTGAACACAGAAAAGAAAATCACCGCCGCTGCACCGAAGAGCCGCTGACGTCACTCTGGTGCCGCGCTATGATGGGCCCATCCTTTAGGGCTTCCCCACACTCTGCGGCGGAAGCGGGAGACAGTGCGGACATTGAGTGGCTCCCATGAACTGGAGGGAGCCCTGGAAAAGGAATTCCCCAGCTGCCTCGAGCTCTCCCTACCTGTAGTCCCGGTCCCGAGATGGGGGAACGGGTGGAGCGTGACATCGTCCCCCTCCCCAAGAGAGGTGGGGGCTCTCCTGCCGATCCCGTCCATCTGAGCAGTGCTGAGTGCCACGAGGTGGAGACTGGCCAGCAGAGTCCTCCTGTTGAACCCAGTGAGTTATGGCTGGGCAGGGGCCACAGCTTCATTGGGCTACCGCTCCCAAGAGGGGGGGCAAGTTTATTTCTAGAGCCCCGTGAGGCTCCAACGTTGGGGGCAAGTTCTCTCACTCCAGTGTGCATAGTATCTAAAGCGCCAGCGCGCTCTACAGTATTTGGGGGCCAGTTTTGGCTCCCTATATTGCGCGTATTTATTTCCGGAGCCAGTGTGCTCCAGAGGATACATGTTTACTTCTAGAGCCCAGATGGCTCCAACGTTGGGCACCTTTGCTTGAGGTGCCAGGGAGGGCCCATGCCCCATTGTTAACTTTTCCAGCTGCCCAGCAATTAGTGGGCAGCTGCACCGTTTAGGCCTTACTTCATTTTAGGGGACATGTGTTGGACCCAGGAGTGAGAAGCACTCCTTTGCCCCCATCTTGACCTGCACAGCTGCGCAGGACTTAGTGCCAGCTGCTACAATTAGGCCCTTCATTTCAGACTCCCAGCTGCCCAGCAAGTAGAGGGCAGCTGCCATGTTTAGGTTTGCGCCAAGTGCACCCCCGTGACTGTCACTGCATTGGCAGCTTGTCCTGACTTTGGACAGAGGGCATTTGAGCCCCTTAGAGATGGCCAGTTGGCTATTAGTTTTTGTAGGGCCCAAGGCCCTAGTGTACCTTTTTTTTAGGTGCTAGGAAATGTAATGTTTGTAGTATGTGTTATGTACCTTGAGTTAAACTTATAGATGTGCTTTTATGGTTATTAGGTTTTACTAGTGTCTGATGTTTTATTTCTCTACCAGGGGTCTAGGTTTGATGTATTCCCTATCTCAGGTTATGGTATTGAGGTTATTTCTAAGGCAAGGTATGTTTGGGAGATTATGGCTTACCAGATTTTAGCTTAGGGGTTGGCGCAGAATAGAGTTTTCGCCTTATAGGATACTGTGCCTGTTATGATTTATGTTACAGGTTGGCGCTAAGTATTGAGTCTGCCAGTGTTTACTGGTTGTGTTCTGAGATTATGATATGTTCTTATTTTTACTATTCTTTACCACGTGCTAATTCTGACAGTGGCCCATGTGGCCCTGTCGTGTGTAAATAATCCCCTGTAAATATTGCCCGTGCCAGTTTGCCCAGTGTATATTGTGTGATTACCATCTAAAATGTTTATGATAATACAAAGGCTATTTTTATATATAATCTTGTGTGGAGTTCCTTTTGTGGTGTTCCTAGTATGTTGTTACTCTGTGTGTTGTGCAAATGCTTTACACATCGCCACTGGGATAAGCCTGATTGCTCGTGCCAAGCTACCAAGGTGGTGAGCAGGGGTTATCTTTGGTGTGTAACTCCCTTTCCCTGACTAGAATGGTGCTCTTTGCCTGGCTTTGGCGATAGCCATTGCCAGTCAGAGATCCCCATTTCTAACACCAAACAAAACATTTTAAAGTCAAAACAACTATGTCTTCTCCGGACAATCTGTAAGTCACAGTCTGCAAGACCACATTTTAGATAAGAAGGTGTGTCATGCTCTTATCAAAGGATAGAGAGAGAGAGAGAGAGTGAAAGAGGGATAGAGAGAAAGAGAGGGAGAGAGAGAGAAAGAGGGAGAGAGAGAAAGAGTGAAAGAGGGAAAGAGAGGGAGAGAGAAAGAGAGGAAGAGAGAAAGAGAGGGAGGGAGAGTGCCGACACTGAGGACCCAGGCCTCAATGCTCACCTGCTACCTCCGGTGTGTGTCCAACCACGTGCCGGTATACGCTGCAGTCCACCAGGTCCCTTATCTGAGTCCAGAGTCATGAATGGCAGAGTCCATACAGTTGCACACGCCATCATCGCTTGCCCGCCCCTGCGCACACAGGCTGCTGCACCCCAGCCCCTCCCACCGCCCAGCGATAATTGCCCGCCCTTGCTCATCAAGGCCTCACAGCTCTCCTTCTGACACCGGCGGGTGTCCAAGAGGGCCCACCACGCGCCGGTGCAAGCTTCAAGCCTGGGGCCCGTGCCCATGGCAGCCTCAGCATCATGCAGCCCCGCACCACAGGCCACCAGGTCACACACTTGAGTCTGGGTCTTGATTTCGCAATGACAGAGATCATATCAGTGCACACGGCATCATCGCAGGCTGCACACCTGCTCAGCCCTTTAGGTGCCACTACCTCTGTTTGCCCGAGAGGCAATGCCACGTGGCAGAAGCCCGCACTGCCCGCTGGCTCAGGCCTACACTGCAGTCCAGCAGGGCTCACCAAATCCTTACCAGTCCGGACCGCCAGGATGGGGTATCATCGCAGGCTGCACACCCGCTTAGCTCTTTAGGTGCCCCTACCTCAGTGCACTGAAAGTCACCATCCTGAAGCGGTATGTCTATGCCAGATGCAGTGTATCCAGTGCCACCAAGTCTGTGCCCCACAAGTCATGGACCTTTAATGATAGAGTCTCGTGGTGCGGACACCATCAATTCATCTCCGGAACTAGGGAATGTGATGTGGTAGGGCACTAGTCCCTCATGCATAAATAATAACCACACGGATACACCCAGATAGAGAGTGGAAATAGTGTCCAGCACGTGCGCCCTGACCTTTTAATTGGCAGGGCCACATGTCCTGTGAAGCATGTCCCGGATGGGTGTGGGGTGGGTGTAAACCAGCCATGAGGGAGTGGCTGTGACATGCCGACAACTAGACCTGTGATCAGCAGATCACTACAGGGAAGACCTGGGACATGAAGCGTTGTCGCCACGCCTGTGAGCGTAAGAGGAGTGGGCTGGCCTGGCGTATGCCAGTCCAACGCAAGGGTGTGAACAATGACCCTGGGGCTCTGGGCGTGGTTCCATCCTGGGCTGAACAAGGAAGTAATAAATGCGTGTATCTCTGTTTTAGTGTCGCGCCACCCGGACCGCAATTGGCAATGTATCTCCCCGTGACCCAAGTCCCACAACATGAGTAACATGGACGTAAGGGGGAACCACTGACCCTACATTCATCCGTACTTCCACACGTGAAAGATCATAGACATGACACATCTGTGTGAATATGAATGTTTAATGCACATTCAGTGGAGTGATGCAGCTGGAGCAGTACAGGGCGATGCAAACTCCACTTCACATTTTTGGCCCGTGGAGGGCCAGCCAGAGTCATTTAGGGAATGACAAGTTCATCAGAAGAGGAAGAGTACAGCCCGCAGTCTGAATGCTGTGTCATTGGTGACCAAACAGAAAATGGCAGTCCATGTCGAGGTCCAAGGTGAGTGTTGCAGAGTGTATCGGGAGACAGTGGAAGGTGATGATGCAGAGGGCAGAACCAAGCAGAAACCAGCCATATGGCGGAGATGAATGCTACTGCGTCCTGCTTACCACGAAGGCAGATTCATCCGCATCTTCATCCTCTGCTGTTTTATGTGCCTCACATGTGGGTGGTGTTCTGTCTCCAGCACTGTGTGGCAGTGATACCTCAGGGGCTGGAGGTGGAATGTCTGCCGCACTGTGTGGCACGGACAGGGGGCGGAGATGTGGATGTAGTTGTAGCAGCAGCATTCATCATAGCAAGGCCTTGTGGCAGCAATGTCATGGGGAGGGTGTTTAGGGCAATGAGGATCCCAGATACCTCTCTCTGGTGTGCAGCCGTGGCAGCCGCTCTTTCCGCCTGCGTCCGCTTCATGGTCTCCATTATCCTCCGCGTGTGTGCCAACTCCCGGTTGGCATCGAATGTCTGACATAATATCGACCACAAAAATATCGCAATACAAAATTATTGCAACAAAAATATCGAGGACAATAATATCGGGATCCTATCTTCATAAAGGTAAGTACAAAAATATCGAAAAAATAATATCGTAGTACAACAATATCGAAATTAAAAATATAGTTTTTTTAAATGTATTAATAATAATGTAAAAATAATGTTAAAATACATATAATTTAACAAATATTAATAAAAACATAAAAACATAATTAAAAAATTAAAAGTAATACATATACATTTAAAATAAATTACAAATTTAATAATTTAATGTAATTTTATTTTTTTAATTTCATTTAATTGATTTAAATTAACTTTAAATTTATTTTATTTTTACCCTTTACGCCTGTACCCCAAATACCCAAAACTGACCCTGAACCCTAAAAATACCCCTGTACCCCAAAAACCCAAAACTGACCCTGAACCCTAAAAATACCCCTTTACCCAAAAACTGAAAACTGACCCTGAACCCTAAAAATTCCCCTTTACCCAAGAACTGAAAACTGACCCTGAACCCTAAAAATACCCCTTTACCCAAAAACTGACCCTGAACCCTAAAAATACCCCTTTACCCAAAAACTGAAAACTGACCCTGAACCCTAAAAATACCCCTTTACCCAAAAACTGAAAACTGACCCTGAACCCCAAAAATACCCCTTTACCCAAGAACTGAAAACTGACCCTGAACCCTAAAAATACCCCTTTACCCAAAAACTGAAAACTGACCCTGAACCCTAAAAATACCCCTTTACCCAAGAACTGAAAACTGACCCTGAACCCCAAAAATACCCCTTTACCCAAGAACTGAAAACTGACCCTGAACCCTAAAAATACTCCTTTACCCAAAATTAATTAACATTATTTAATTACCAATTAATTATTAATTAACAATAACAATAAAGTAAATATATTAGCACATTAGCTATAATTAATTTAATTTACTAATTAATATTATTTTTCCCCAAATAATTAATTAACAATAAAAAAATGATATATATTAAAAAATCAATCAAATTAATGTAATTAACTAATTAATAATAATTAATTACCAATTAATTATTAATTAAAAATATGTACAAAATTATATTAATTAATTAACTAAATAATATAAATTAATTACCAATTAATTATGAAATAAAAATATGTACAAATGTATATTAATTAATTAACTAATTAATATTAATTAATTACCAATTAATTATTATTTAAAAATATTTACAAACATATATTAATTAATTAACTAATTAATATTAATTAATTACCAATTAATTATTAATTAAAAATATTTACAAACATATATTAATTAATTAATTATTATTAAATTACTTCCCACCCTATTCCCCTATAAACCCACAACCCGCTCTAATACTAAAACGCAAAATGTTAACAAAATTACTAATTTTCAAACATACATTTCTAAACATATTTAGCAAACATATAAACAACAAAATAAAATACATAACACTAAACAACAAAATTTCGATATTACTAACATACATACCTTAATCTCGATATTCTGTCTGTCGATATTATGGCACATCGATATTCTATACCATCGATATTAAAACATCGATATTATTGTATATCGATATTTTAATTTCGATATTTTGTCTGACTACCGTTGGCATCGCTAGAGCCACTCTGACTAGACAGTTGTTCTTGTCTCTGAGTCAGGACTCCAGCGATGTCAGCCATGGATCATTGGAGGACATGGAGCGGACTGGGGGTGTCCGTTAGGGACTGTGAGTGGTCCCTGATGGGACTTAGATACCCACGTATGGCATCTAGTATGGCTGTCATGCGGTCGAACCCCGCCCGCACCTGTTCAGCCAGCTTCTCCTGGCACCCCAATACACGGCGTTGGAAGGCCAGGTGTTCTTCGTGGGGGTCTTGGGAGGCAGCTGTGGTGGGGCCTGCTGTGTGGTCTGTGCAGGGGGTGGGGTCTCCTAGATGCAGCTGGGCTGCCCTGCTCCTGGAGGTGGGGTGCGGAGGTTGTCAATGAACTCTTGGATGGCGTCGGTGTCGAAGGATTGGTGGTCCTCTTCATCATCAGAGAACAGAGGTTCTGCCTGCTCTGCAGAGGTGTTGGTTTTCCCTCTGCAATGTGAAGGGGAGATGCAGTTTAACATCGTGTTCACATGTATGTTGATGCATGGTGATGTGCTCTGCATGTTATGTGTTTGTGCTGCATTTTGGGATAGTCACCCCTGCAGCTCTGATTTTGCTGCCCCTTATCCTTTTCATGCGGCCTTCCACTTCTCTGCTTATACAGTGCTGAGATGTTGCAGACTTGGGTACAATGGTCTCTTGTTGGGAATTGGGGGCTGGGGCATGGTTTGCCTGCAGATGTGCTATACTTAGTTGTGCATTTGTGCCAATGTGCCCATCTCTACCGTCCCCCCAGTCCCTGGTTGTTACTCATCCTGGTGCTGTTGTGTCAGGTCATGTTGAGCGGTGTCCGGTCTCCCAACTCCTGCCACCGCCTCCCCACTGATGACGGTGGACACCATTTGCTCCATCTCGTCCAGCTCCTCCTGTGGCGTTGGACTCCCAACTCCAGTCTGCATTGCTGCCTTCTGGTTGTTAGCGAGTTTCTGCTGGGTTTTGCGCTTCACATTCTTCCAGCGCCTCTTAACCTCTTCCATTGTCCTCTTCAGCACTCCGACTGCATTCACCTTGTCCACGATGGACTGCCATATTCCATTTTTTGTTGCCAATGACGCAGTGGAGGTGACAAACAGTTGTAGATGGTGGTCTACCACCTCCGTTATCAGGATCCTGTTTGCCTGCGGACTGAACTGCGTCTTCCTCTTCTGCTTGTCCTTGGCCTTCCCTGACCTCAAGGTCCTAGGCTGGTCCTCCGGAGGGCTTGTGGGGCTCTGGTTTTCCTCTGTACTTGCTCCGGCTACCTCCATTGTGCTTCGCTGATGTTTTGCTTTTGTTTGGATGTTTTTTTCTACTTTTACAGTGATTTTTCCCACCTGCCGTGTGTGACTTGCAGGCCCGGTGAAGATTATTGCTGATTTATTTATCGCGGTTGACCCCATCGCAACTTCATTTGCATTGGGGTTTAAATTTTTATCGCCGTCCTGGTGACTTTATCGCTGACATTTGACGCGCTATCGGGAACATATCGCATGTAATCTCCGTGATGGAAATAGAACGGTAACACAGAGTTATTTTCCCATGAAGGACGGCGATATGAACCATTGCGATAACCGATTTCGCCGATGATTATCACACGTTCTTGAGAAGATCCCCCTGAGATGCGAAGAGATAAGCCCTATACCAAGAAAATGGACGAGGACATGAAGTGGGCTGGACAAATGGAAGACCTACCTAACCCAACTGATAGATTACCAAAGCGAGTGGCTATCATGAATGCAGCCAATGTGGATGCAGAGGACAGAAGCAGGAGGGACCTACCTCTGGCTCTAATGAAGATAACAAATGAATACAGTAAACAAATGCATGGCTCGAACTGGGCTCCCCTGCTGCACCTCGGTTAGACAACATAAAGTATGCACTCTTCACACTCTTACAACTCTCAGAGTTACAAGCTTTATTGCCAGTCACTTAAGGAAATAAGTTTTTACTTTAACATTTGATCTACGCCCGGCCTTTAAAGTGTAAGAGGTTAAAGTGTGCAAAACATGTTGGCAGACGAATCAGTGGATGCCCTTAGCATACTAACACCAGCTGGACAGGGTATGGAAAGGAACAATGTGCAGGCACAGAAAGACCTGAAATGTGTGTTGCTGCCCCACTGACATCCCTGAGTGCACGCACAAATAGGTAAAAAGACTACATTTGAAGGAACCGTTTGCACAAAATGTATCTTATTGTGGTAGGCGGGTGGATTGGTAGGGCAAATGATCTTATTTATTTATTTATTTATGAAATTTATGAAATTTGTTAAGCGCAACAAATACCCTAAGGTGTCTCGGCGCTGTTCAGATCAGGTGCGTGGGCTCAGGACTACTGGTTAAAGAGCCAAGTCTTTAATTGCCTCCGGAAGATCATGAGGGAAGGGCATGATTGTATGTGTAGGGGGAGAGTGTTCCACAGCCTAGATGCAGCGACCGTGAATCACCTATCCCCCCAGTTCACTTTTTTAGTCTGGGGAATTGGTAGCAAATTAGCGGAGGAGGAGCGCAACGCTCTTTTGGGCGTATCGTCAGAGAAGGCTTGCCTTAAAAACTCTGGGCCTGTGCTGTTCCTGGCCTTGTAGGTGATACATAAGGCCTTTAATTTAATACGGCTCCTAATCGGAAGCCATTGCAGGTGCCGAATGATGGGAGAGATGGATGAGAATTTTGAGGTATGGGTTAAAATTCTGGCAGCAGAGTTCAGGACGAGTTGTAGCTTATTCAGAACTTGTGCTTGAGCGTTTAATAGTAGACCGTTGCAGTAGTCAACCTTGGATAAGACCAAGGTTGACATCAAGGTTTTGCCTGCACTGGCTGGGAGAAACGGCAATAATTTCTTAATCATCACAGTAGGGGAGTTGTGGCCACCACTATGGCTCAGCAATCCTTGCTGCTGACTCAGGGAGCTGTAATCCATCCGTGTAACTTTTTCATTAGTAGATTCACACACACTGAGCTCTGGAGATTCAGGAGTGATCCACCGACCGCCAGTGGCTAGGATTTTCTGGATTAAAATGGACAAAAATTAATGTCAGATATTACACCTTTAGATAACAGAAGCGCTTCCGACGCCATTAATTAAATACTGTTCAGGGCTTAGTATGTCAATTAGGGATGGACTGAACTGGGACGCCAATGGCACAGAACTGGATGGCGCCTCGGGCCCCAACTGTGCCACATATCACTTTGAAAAATGCATTTTTGTGCATTTTCAATGCATGTGCAAATTACCATCAACTTGAAGCTGAAGGTAATCAGCGTTTTCTAAATGCACAGTTTGCATTTAGGCTACGCGCATTGGCATTAGGGAATGACCAATTGCAATTTCCTAAATGCATTCGCAATATAGGTAATCGCGAAAAATTGCAATTACCTAATTTGCAAATACAAAGCCTTTCATGCTTCAGAAAAGTACTTTTTGCTCTCGCTAGTGCAAAGATGCTTGATGCATGTGGCTCTTGGTCTTCTAAAGCTATAACTCTGGGGCTTGACCTGTGTGATTTCCGACAGGTCCATTGAGAGTGTTTTAAGTAGCATCAAATGTAATTATCCACAACATGATGTTCAGAAAAGCAGTAAACTGAATGTTTTCATATGTGCTCGAAGTGCTATTCCCAAAACGTGCGCACAGAAAATAACAAGAGACAAAAAAGGGGTTCCAAATCCCCAAATAGCAAAGAAAGCTTTGGGGATTTGCGGCTAGGTTAACAATAAAACACTTTAAAATATAAGCTCTGCGTAAGGAAGAAAGAAAGGAAAGAGGATAAAGGCATTCAAGCAGCATGTACGGCGCTGCTCGATACAGAGGCAATACTCCATGGGAGTTAACTTGACCCTACCAGGTAGGCCGCTCCCCCTCCGCACAGCACCGCCTGTGTGTCCCTGCCCCAGCCGCCGCTGCTGAGGAAGTTTGAGTCCCTCCTCAGCCCGCAGGCTACCACCTGTGCCTCATTCCCGGTGGCCAGTGGTAGGCCATAGGTTTGTTCATCTCTGCTATTTTTCCGCTATTTATTATATTGTATTTACTGTATTGCCTGTATTGCCTTTCTTGTCATTTTTTTGTGCCTGTGACTCTGTCTTACACTGCTGCCTGTAATTGATCTGTGCCATTTTTCCCCTCTGTTCCCCTCGCTGTCCCAGTGTCTCTCTGCCCGGTTTTACCTTCTGTACCCCTGCTGTCTCTGTGTCTCCCTGTCCGTCTTTGCCTTTTGTTCCTTAAGCTGCTCCTGTAACCCCCTGCCCGTTTTTGCCTTCTGTTCCATTTGTTGCCCCTGCATTTCCGTGCCCTTTTGCCTTCTGTTTTACTCGTTGCCCCTCTATTTTGTGCCCTTTGCCTTCTGTTCCCTTAGTCGCCCCTCACCGCTCCCGCCGCTGCATCCCCTGCGCCCACCCCCCTGACTGCCCCCGCCTCCTGCCTCCCAGCTTCTCCTCCCTCCCACCTCCCCATATATGCTGGCCGCTGGGTGGTGAGGAGAACGACCCTTGAACCTACCAGAGAGGTCGCTCCCCATCCGCAAAGCTCAGCCTGTGTGTCCCTGCCCCAGCCGCCGCTGCTGAGGAAGCTTGAGGCCCTCCTCCACCCGCAGGCTCCCTCCTCCGCCTCATCCCTGCTGGCCAGTGGTAGGCCATAGGTTTGTTCATCTCTGCTTTTTTTTCGCTATTTATTGTATTGTAGTGTATTGTATTCACTGTATTACCTGTATTGCCGTTATTGTCATTGTTGTGCCTGTGACTCCTGTTCTCTGTCCTACCACACTGCTGGTACTTGATCTGTGCCGTTTTTCCCTCTGTTCCCCGCGCTGTCCCCGTGTATCTCTGCCCGGTTTTTCCGTCTATTCCCCTCGCTGTGCTCGTGTATCTCTGCCCGGTTTTTCCTTCTGTACCCCTCGCTGTCTCTGTGTCTCTCTGCCCCTCTTTGCCTTTTGGTCCTTAAGCTGCCCCTGTAACCCTCTGCCCTTTTTTGCCTACTGGTCCATTCATTGCCCCTGCATTTACGTGCCCTTTTGCCTTCTGTTCCACTCGCTGCCCCTCTATTTTGTGCCCTTTGACTTCTGTTCCCTTAGTCACCCCGCTCCTGCGGCTGCCTCCCCTACGGTACAAAAGGGCACCGCCTCCCTGACTCCCATTCGCTGCCCCCACCTCCCGCCTCCCAGCTGCCTCCTCCCTCCCACCTCCCCATATATGCTGGCCGCTGCATGGCCGCGCACAGAGGGCGCGCTGCTGGAGTGCCAAAGGCTCCCTAAATCAAGCCTGTCTGTGTCCGTCCGTGCCTAGACCACGCCCAGCGCCAGAACTCCGGGTCCCCGCACCCACCACAAGGAATGCAGCCACTACGATGCCAGCACTTTTCACGCTCTCAACCCCGGATGGACCCACACCTGCCTCAAGGCCACCCCAAAATGCACACACAGCCCCTTCACCTGCCAGATCTGCAGCTACACCAGCCTCAGACCCAATGAACCACCCGCCAAGAAATACCTTAACCACCTCCAATGCATTCTACTAAACACCCGCTCTGCACACAAACACGCCGTTGGGCTCTGGGACCTGCTTGACACAACATCCCCGGATGTCGCCTTGCTGACAGAGACGTGGATGAACGACTCCTCTACACCCGACATCGCCATAGACAGACGAATACAAGATCATCCGCACAAATGAAGTCGTAGGAGGAATTACCATCATCCACAAGAACACCATCAGTGTCTCGTCCAGCACCGATGACACTCTCAGCACCGCCAAACACATGCATTTCCAGAACCACACAGACCCCAACACCACCCTCAGAGGCCCCCTCGTCTACCGACCCCCAGGACTCCGCCCGCACACCCTGACCTCCTCTGACTACATCCTCCTCGGAGATCTGAACTTTCACCTTGAGAACAACAACGACAGCAACTCCACAACCCTGATCGATAACCTCACCAACCTCAGACTGAGACAACTCGTCACCATGCCCACCAACTCAGCCGGCCACATGCTCGACCCCGTCTTCTCCTCTAGCCTGCACTTTATGTTATGGTATGTTATGTTAATTAATCTGTATAACGCGACTGTTACCCGGAGGTGTCCTGGCGCTGTCTGCTGTCTTTAAGGAAAAGAAAGATGCACAATCAGAAAAAGATTCTAGAATAACCAGGTCTTGAGCATTTTTCTGAAGGGGAGAAATTCGGTACGGCATCTCAGGTGGGCGGGCAGCTGGTTCCAGAGTTTTGCTGCCCCGACCACAAATCTCTTACCACCCCAGCGAGTTTTTTTACCGGTGGTACTCTTACTAATCTTTGCGCTGATGAGCGCAGAGATCTAGTAAGTGAGTACCATTGCAGTTGGTCCTAAAGATAGAGTGGACCCTGCTTCTTAACCGATCTAAAGACAAGGCACAAAGATTTAAAATGTATCCGTTGTCTTACTGGTAACCAATGAAGTTTACAAATTTCGCTAGAGATGGAGGAGAATTTGGGTAAGCTCAAAATCAGCCTGGCTGCAGTATTCTGCAGCAGCTGTAGCCTCTGCAATAGCCTCTCTTGGGTGTTTAAATAGAGGCTGTTGCAGTAATCAAGTCTAGACATGACAAGTGCAGTAACCACCGTCTGCCGACTCTCCTTAGGCAAGAAAGGGAGAATTTTCTTGGTGGTTCTAATAGTGAACATTGTAGAAGAAACCACTGTGTTAATTTGTTTCCTCATATCCAATCAGTCATCCAGGTAAATTCCCAAGTTCTTCACCTGTGTAGAGGGAACAGGTAGAGGACCCAAGGAGTTTGGCCAGCATTTTGTGGTCCAGATGCTGATGTCATTGCCGTCTCCTTCAACCACACCACCGAACTCCTCTGGACCGATCACCGCTGCATCCACTTCACCTTCCAATAACCCACCACTCACCATCGCATCCAACAGATCCCCCACTGCTGCTGGAGCAATATCACCAAAGACCAACTACATGCAAACCTCGCTCTCAGCCCATCCACTGTACCCTCCAACAACGACGACGCTGCCCATAGCCTCAGACGCTGGATTGAGGACTGCACCAACACCCTCGCCCCGCTGAAGAAACCCCCCCATGAGAGACACCAACAAGAGGGCCAGCTGGTTCACCCCTAAACTCCTAGCCTCCAAGCGAGCTTTCCGGAAACTAGAGAAGAAATGGGACAGTGATCAGACACGGACAGCCACGCAGCAAACAAGGACGCCATCCGCAACCACCACCATCTCATCAGGGCTGCCAAGAGGACCTTCTTCAAAGACTGACTCAACAACACTGCACACAATAGCAAAGAGCTCTTCAACATCGTGAAGGAACTCTTTAACCCCGGCTCCAACACCAACGACATACCACCGTTACAAGCCCTGTACGACTCCCTCGTCACTTTCTACCACCGCAAGATAGTAGACATCCACGACAGCTTCAACACCCAGACAGACCCAACGGAGAGCAATACAACAGACTCTCAGCACATCATCGACCCCAACCCCATGCTAGCCTGGGCCAGTGTGAGCACTGATGACACCATCAAGACCATGAGCACAATCAACTCGGCTCTCCGTTAGACCCACTCCCGCACCACGTCTTCAACAAAGCATTCAGTTCCATCACACCCCACCTCTGCAACATCATCAACCTCTCCCTCAAGACCGTGACCTTCCCAGAGAGCTGGAAACATGCCGAGATCAACGCCCTACTCAAAAAACCCAAGGCAGACCCAAGAGACCTCAAGAACTTCCAGCCCATCTCTCTGGTCCTCTTCCCGGTCAAGGTTATTGAGAAGATCACCAACAGACAGCTAACTCGATACCTCGAAGAAAACAGAATCCTGGACCCTTCCCAATCAGGGTTCCGCAGCAACCACAGCACCGAGACCGCCCTCATTGCAACCACCGTTGACATCAATACCATGCTGGACAACTGTGAGACTGCAGCACTCATCTCTTAGACCTCTCCCCTGCCTTCGACACCGTCTGCCACTGCACGCCTCCACGCCACAGGGATTCGAGACAAGGCTCTGGAATAGACCACCTCCTTCCTCTCCAGCAGAACCCAGAGTGTCTGCCTCCCCCATTCCGATCCGCAGCCTCTGACATTATCTGCGGCGTACCCCAGGGATCCTCCCCCAGCCCGACACTGTTCAACGTTTACATGGCCCAGCTTGCAGACGTCACCCGACAGCACGACCTCAACATGATCTCCTACACCAACGATACTCAACTGATCCTCTCCCTCACCAAGGACCCCATCACCGCCAAAGCCAACCCGCCAAAGGAATGAAGGCCGTCGCCGACTGGATGAAGATCAGCCACCTGAAGCTGAACTCAGACAAAACGGAGGTCCTCATCCTCGGCTTCAACCCTTCAGCCTGGGATGACTCCTGGTGGCCGACGGCACTGGGAGGAGCCCCGACACCCACCAACCACGAACGCAACTTGAGAATCATCCTCGACTCAACGCTCTCAATGATCAAGCAAGTCAGCGCCGTCGCCTCCTCCTGCTTCAATACCCTCTGCAAGCTCCACAAGATCTACAGATGGATCCCGACAGATACAAGAAAGGCAATCACCCAGGTTCTCGTCAGCAGCAGACTCGACTACGGACACACCCTCTACGCAGGAACCCCCACCAAGCTCATCAAACGACTACAACGCATCCAAAACGCCTTGACACGACGGATCCTCGACGTACCACGCCACGGCCACATCACCCCCCACCTGAGAGACCTGCACTGGCTCCCCGTCAACAGGAGGATATCCTTCAAGCTCCTCATCCACGCACACAGGGCACTCCACAAAACCGGTCCAGCCTACCTCAACAGATGACTTTCCTTCTACACGCCCAACCGCCAGCTACGCTCTGCCGACCTCTCACTCGCCACCATCCTGCACGCCCAAAGAGCAACTACCGGCAGGAGATCCTTCTCCCACCTCGCCGCCAAGACATGGAACACCCTCCCACTGAGCCTACGGCAGACCCAAGACCTGCTGACCTTTGGGAGGGCACTGCCTATTCTATCAGTAGCTTCCCTCCCAGCGCCTTGAGACCCTCGCGGATATGTAGTGCGCTTAACTAATTACAGATTGATTGATTGATTGAACTTGCAAGAAAAGGTTGGGCATGTGCCAACCATTAACCAATTGTAGGCTATGATTTTGGAATGACACAGACATAAAACAATCCGAACCAGTGGGATGGGTCAGACCCCACAAAGTACATACAGCAGATCACCTGGCAGCTGCACTGCCTAGGCTCGACCTAAAAAAAGAAGGAGTAACTCACAGCCGAGACAAAATAGCAATCTTCACAAGAAGCACCGCCGCCTAGGGAGACAAGCATTTACCATGCAATAGGTCAATCGTTTGCAAGAGTTTGAGCTATAGGAATTGTAAATGATTTTACTTTTTATTTATGTATTGGTTTTAAAAACATAAATTAAAAGCATTGTCGTTTATAATGCCAGTAGATTAAACTCTCGCAAATGCAAGACCTATTGCATTGCAAATGCTTGTTTTTAGTGTTGGAGTCCACCAGTGCCGGTATCAGTGGGTTATTGATTATTAGAATGGAGGGAGCGTAAAGGCATGGGAGCCATGCCTGACGTCTTAGGCCGTCCCATACCCATCGCACACAGTCAGTCGTGGTAACATCTGTCTTTTCTGTAAGGGTGGATGATATAGTGCCGTGAATAGGGGGGCGCGATTTAACAGGTCTGCCTCCACCGCCACGTGCGGTTGAAATTTGATAGGATATGCCCAGTAGTGGGCATATAGAGCCTGTGCACATAGTGCATATAATAATAATAATAAAGTCATTTGCAATGTGCCTGGCTACACCGACTGGTGTGTCCCTGCACTATCGAAATTGTTATAAGCAGTGTTATCAGCAACGTGCGCGCCCGAGCCGGCGCGCATGTCTGTTCCAACGAGCGCGCAGTGCTTCATGTGGAGCGGGCACCCACTGCACATCCCAGGAGATTATTTGTGCCGCCGTTTTTATAACGTGAGTGGCGCGAAAAATGATAATTTCCTGGTTGTGGTGGCTCCTGCACTTGCTGTATTTCCTCCTTCATGAAGTACGGCTGAGGGCTGACGGTGGGCCATTGTGAAAATATTTGTTATTTGTAGCACCGTAATGCGCTGCAATTAACATCAATATTTTCACAATGGCCCACAATCAGCCCACAGCCGTACTCTTTTAAGAGAAGAAATGCAGCCAAAAGTACGACTTGTGATGCCTTTCTTCTCTCAAAGGAGCACAGCTGCGGGATGGTTGCGGGCCATAGTGAAAATATTGATGTTAATTGCGGTGCATTACGGTGCAGCAATTAATAAATATTTTCACAATGGCCCGCAATCAGCACACTAATAAGGTACTTGGAAAGCTTTTAACCTTGAATGGAAAGTTTCACTGTCACACATCACTACGTGATGCAAGCTTTGGTGGGCGGTATTTGCCTTTCGCAAAATGTCGTGAAACGGTAAAAAATCTCCACGAACACGTGGAATTTCGCGTACTCGCAGAGATTTCGGGGGCGGTGCTTTTTTGCGAGTTCACATGTCTCTCTTGTGTTTATAAAAGGTCAGAGACCGATCAGAGCAGCAGATGAGGAGAAAGAAGCTCCTGGTCACAGGAACTGCACGAAAAATTGCAAATGAAATGAAAAATTGCACTTGTATAGCGCGTAACTACCCGGAGGCCTCGCAGCACGGAGATTGTGCTCGTGAAAGTCAAGGATGCAAAGGCCTCCATCAAGCATCCCTGCTATTTTTTGAGGGTAGATATTGGGAGAAAGCACAACTGCCCAGCCTCGACAAAGCTCATAATTATTTTGGGCTGATTAATGAGTTACTGAATTTGAGCTTAAATTCGGGCACCTGCTTTATTTATATCTGTAAGTGCTTACTGTTGACCTTTAATTTTTGTGACAGGAGCACTGTGCCAGAGTTACTGAATTTGAGCTTAAACTCGGGCACCTGCTTTCTTATATCTTAACTGTAAGTGCTTCCTGCTGACCATTAATTTTTGTCACACGAGCATCGTGCCAGAATGAATCCTGCTCTTCATATTTATCCAAGAAGACGCCACAGTTTTGTGCGATACCTCTACTCAACTTGAGTACTTTCTACTGGCTAATCAGTAAGTGCTACCTCGGTAAATGTATGGTCAAGTCAAAAAGATTTATTGCATAATTAATTAAAATTATTACAAATTTCACATGGTAAAATAACATTATGAAATAAAATTTCCAGGTCTTGTTACTGCTCAGCGTCTAAGTAATCATGTAAAATACAATTTTTTAAAAGCTTTCGTCCAGGGTATCTCAAGCCGTCTCAGAGTGTTAAAGAGTTTTTACAATTTGTAAATTCCGATGGGATAGCTCCTCAGTGTTCCCCTGCTCGACTTGACCTAGGCATTTTCTCATCTCTGCCATGAATTTGACTCCCCGGCATGCCAGGATTATGGAGGAACCTCCCAGCCAGCTTGTTACTGCGTGCCTGCCTGATCGAATGTTTAGCTCATTAAAAATAGGTTTCAAATGTCGTCGCCTATGAGCCATGAGTGCTGGACATACACATAAGAGATGGACTAGAGTTTCGGTTTTGTAACCGCAAAGACGGCATTGCTCCTTCTGTTGTGTACGTTTCCAGGATAGTAATAAATCTTTCGAAACGTTCAGACCCATCCGGTAGTCTGTGAATGCTCTTTTTAGATACCCGCTAAAATGAGATGGGAGACAAGCTTGAGGTTTTAATGCAGTAAAGGAGTTGATGATGGTCCATCCATGCCGACGTTTTGTAAGAGTATTTTTGTCCTCCAAAAAGGATTTCCTTTTTGCCGCTGCGTTAGCTGATCTACTTAAACATGCTTTGTCTGACCCAGTTGTCCATACTAATTCCAGATCCAGCTCTTTCACGCTGGATTTCAAATGTGATCCCCAGATGCTCGGGGATGCGCCGTTCGCCTGTTTTTTTATTTCTTCCCAGCTCAGCCAGTCCATTGTGTCTGGGTCTGCACAGCGTAGTTTGTGACAGAGCTTTACAATGCCGCTAATGCTCCGGAATTTCTGATTTTGCAGTCCAAATTCAAGCCTGACTTGCGATGCAGAGGCGGATTTTGGGAGGTTAAAGACAGCTTTGTAGATTTTAATCTGTAGGTCATTTAATAGATCGCCCTCCTTGCCGCACCAAGTAACTAAACTAGTACTAGTACTAGTACTTTTGTAGTAGAACCTGAATCAGTTGCTCCCAGTTGGATACACATTCTTCCTCTTTTTGCAGCCATATCTTGGACATGAAGGATTTTACAGTGTCCAGAATTTTTTCAAACCCTTCCCCGCGCCATTTTTGTTTTTTTAAGTTGAATTTTATTGCGTGGTGTAGAAGAGAGGGCAGGCTTGGTGCCAAGGTGAGCGCGATGTTCAGTCTCGCTATTTGGGGAAAGTGATCACTTTCTACGCGTTGGTCAATTTGAAATGATTCAATACCGGCAAATATCTCCTTACTTACAATTGTGTAGTGTAGTCAATTGTTGAATGGACCCTGCCGCTCAGGTATGTAATACCTGCCGGCCTATCCCCCTTTGTTTTGCCATTCAAAACTGACAGTCCTAGATCCCTTAAGGTGGTTGTTAACTTTTGTCCACCGCTACTTGATGCAGTCTTTGCCTTCCCCCGTTTTTTTCCAATAAGATCTTGGTTGAAATCCCCAGAGATAAACAGTGGGCATCGCTTGTAAGTTCTTTGCATCACTTTTATCAATGATATTAAGTTTGCGTGTTTTTCTTTCTGTGACTTCCTATCAGGGTGGATGTAGACATTGATTATTAAAAGTTGCCATTGTTGAGTCCCGGTTGGTGGTGTTTCGGTAATTCTGATCACTTGGGCCCAGTTAAGACCCACGTTCAGCTCTTCTGTTTCCCAATTATATTTTTGGGCTACGTAGGTTGATAATCCACCGCGGGGATGCCCGAAGGTTGAAAATCTTTCTGCAAATATGTAATGTTCTTTAAATCCTGAAATTGAGATAGGTTTTACATTCCATGACTCCTGAATCAGGATTACGTCTTGTTGTTGGAAAAAGGCTTGCGTTTTGTGGTCGTGAGCCATTTCTTGGAAGCCATGGACATTCCAGGAACAAAACTCAACATTTTGTGGCCTTTTTAACTTCTGAGGAGGCTTCCCGTTTTGAATTGCCAAGGACAAATTAGGCTCTGGGTTAGGTAGGCATGTTGCACAGTGTCATGGGTATCCAAGCCGAATCCATTTTGTCCAAACCATGATGACCAGTTGTTTTCAGGTTTTCTGACGGTAGGACCCTGGTCCTTATACTTGGCACTGAAGGTGAGGAAGCACGGGTCCTTCGCAAGCATGTGCTTTGACTTCCTCTGTTGCAGTTTCCCTTTTTTTGATTGCATGTACTATCTTGTAAGGGATAGGGGTACCTCGGTTGTTTGTGTCGTGCGATGGATATGCCCCATATTTCGAACAGGGGTCTTGCAGAACACATCTTATCTACCAGGTCCTTTGAGGCCCAAGTTGTTACGGTTTCCTCAACATCCGCATTGTATCTGTTGGTTGGAATTCGACGACTGAAAGGTCCTTAGAGGTTATCTCTTACAATACTGATATTTCCTTAAACAATTTTAGCAGGTTACCTCGATTGAGAATGTCCTGCATCCCCTTTGTTGGATATTCGGGAATAAAAGTTAATTTAAACTCAAGGGATTCTGAATGATGAAGGATCTCTTTCGACGTTTGTATTGAATCTACTTTGGAAGCTAAAGAGTTGTGTAATTCTTTGATGTTGCATGTTGTAGAGGTGGCTTGTTCTTGCCTTTCCTTCGCTACCTCTATTTTATTGCTTTTTGTCTTATGTGATGATCCAGGGTCACTTAACTTTTTTTGGGACCAAGATTGATTCCTTTTGGAGTAGCGTACATTTCTCTCTTTTTCAAAAACTGTAACTCGCATGGGGATTAGGACGGATTTGGATCCTGATGCTGCTGTTTCTCCATGTATTTCGTTTGAGTTTTTTTCTGGAGTTGTGGATGTATGCTGCGTGCTTCTTACTTTTGGGCCCCGGTTGGTGTCTTCTTTGGGCACATTTTGTACACCCGTTCTTTTTACCGGGGCTAGTTTGGTTTTTGTTTGCACGCGCCCGCCGTAACCAGCTACGTTTGTAGGCTGCGTTTTTCCTTGACGCGGCTCTTGCTCTTTTTTTATCAGGACAGATCTTGGTTCCCTCGAATGGTTATGAACTGTAGTGGAGGATTGACTCTTGGTATTGTGTTTATGGGTGGGGGTGATAGTGGCTCCAGAACTCAAACCCCTTTCTCTTAACCACTTGGCTGCTAAGGGTGTTGGTTGAGCTCCATTGACTTTCCATTGAAATCAATGGAAAGTCCATGACGAGTTACCCTTGTCATTAGCGCTGAAGGGGTTAAAGAGATTGATAGAATTGTCTTGTCTGAAGGGCCGGTTTGTCTAGCCACTCCACATCGTGAAGTGTTAGGTGATTTAACTTTGTTTTCGTGGGAGATATTCATTTTGAACATGGGAATGATGTTACCTGGATCTATGTTTTGTTGCTCTTTATACTTTAGTCTAGCCTTCCTGGCCTTTTTCCTTTGCCTCTGTGTTGGCTTGTTCTCGATGGTGGACTGTTGGGTGAGCTGAGTAACGTCCGTTGCTTTTGCTGATCTTTCTAAAACTGCTTCCCTTGAAATATGTTCTGGATCCGTTATAGCTTTATTTCTTGAGAACCCGTTCGTGTAATTTTTCTTTACTGTTTGCGATTTGTCCGGATTAAGTTCAAATTCTTTCGCCTGGGTACTATTGCGGGTTTGTTTTACCTCCCCTAGGATGTCCGTCAAGATGTCCGGGAGGCTTGCTAACTTTTCAATTATGCTTCCGCATCCACAGTTACACTGTTGTTTACTGGAGCAAGTATGTTCCTCTGATTTTCCCCGCTTTGTTAAGAGCGGCGACAGTGAGTCCAATTTTGCATTTATGCCCAAAATGTGGCCCGCCACTAAGTTGATGAGATCAATCTGTACCTCCATTTTGTCCGATTGATAATTCAACACCCTTTTTGCTTGGTCAAGGGTGCTTAGCAAGGATTGAGTCCATGACGTAGAGGGCTGATCTCTTTGGGATTTGCTCGAGTCCTTAAATTCTGAGTCCAGCGTGCGCCCTGATGAAATAGTAATCGGTGCTGAATCATTAGGATGAAGTTGGTTTGTTGGCAAAATGATGCAGTCGTTTATGGCTAGTTTTTGTTGGACTCTTTTTGCGGAAGAACAGCTAGGGGTGGAAACCACCATGCCAGAACTCAAATGGTGGTCAATAAAACCAGGCTCTGTTTGTGGGGCTCTCCCTTGGAAATCTATGTACTTAGTTATCCTCTCAGTAAGTTCCTCAAGTTGAGAGTCGTTTGATAGAAAAAGAGGTTTGAGCCATGGGTTCCCTTCTTGTGAAAGTGAATTGGTTACCTTGCTATGTAGTATAGTTTCCTCCTTGGCGCCCTTGGTTGCCTTTGTATAGTCATAAGGTTCAACTAACTCTGCGGTTGTTGCATTTTTACACAGATTTAAGCAGTTTTCCTTTGTGAGGGGATCCTCTGTGGTGACCTTTATGACTTCACCTCCCATTTTTTCCCTTACATCTGTGGGAGTGTTGGCATGATGTACTTGAGCAGTGACTAATGCCAATTTTAACTTGGGTAAGGATGCTGGTCGCAAGTGAGGGAGATCGGACCCTCGTCGGTCGCTGTTCATGTTCGACGGGCTATTGGTCCGTGGGGAGAGTGCATTAAGTGGCACAATGAGGCTTGGTAATTTACAAGCCTCAGCTGTTGGTGCGTAAATCGCTGCAATTGGATCCTTTAAGTAGAAAAATTTTAAAAGACCAGTTTTCCATCTGGGATTCAATTATGATTCGGGGGTTGGTGCTGAAAGCAACCTCGCCCTAGGACTTGGCGGGCTCCCTGTTTCTAAAGGCAGTATGGCTTCCGCGGTTAGCTTCCTCCATTTTTTATTATTTATTTTTCTTTCAGCGGGTTGACGCATTTTCCCTGACCTCATTTCCAGAATGGGTGGATTACCCTCCTTTAATCCTGCATGAGAATCTGGCCGTAAGATGCAGTGTGGTTTGTTTTTTGGTTTATTTGTATACCTGGAGAAGTGTGGCTCACTGATTAGAGCGGCAGACCCTGATGCAGAGGTCTAGCCCGGGACCAGGGTTCAATTCCCCGCCTCAACGGGTCTTGGGCTCAAAATTCCACGGACCTGATTATTCTAGCCTCGTGCCTATTCCAATCATGGAGTCCCACTCTGCAACTCTGGGCAACAGCTTGCTTAATCTCCACAATGGCCCCCACAACGCTACGGCTGCCTGGCCTCCACCTTGGGGGTGCCCAGGAGTGGACGCCTCACAGGGAAAGCCAGGATGGGTTCCACAGTGGTATTCGTACAAGCACCTTGAGACCCTTGAGGGTGAGTAGTGCGCTATACAAGTATCAATTTACATTTACCTTGTTTGGTGAATTCGCTGGTAAGATAGGTCCGGCCTCTTGCTGATGGCCTGGGACCGTGGTCAGGCTTTTCAATTCCGGTTGCACGTGTGGTCCCTTGCAGCAAGGCGCCCTCCCCTGCTAAAACAAATCCTCCTGCTCGCTAGAGTTGGCAATGTCGGGCTATGCAGGGGCTATGCAGGCTCTGGCTGGGGACTGAGAATGTCTGTGCGTCTCCTGCGCTCCTTTCAGCTGCCGCCCTGCGTCTATTTGGTCACTTAACAACTCTTATAAACACCGGCACTGCGGGGCGCCACTATGTGCTTCCCTCATCCACCACTGCTCCTGGGGCCCCCTGCCCCCTGCTCACTGCCTGGTGAAGGCCTGCTCAGCGGCTAAGAAGCAGGAGGGGTGCGGGGCCGGTGCCTCTAGTTTGCACTACAGCACCTCTGCAGCCCCTGCCACCACTGCCGCCGCCGCTACCCCACTTCTTGCGCCTCTTGCGGTTCCTCCCTGCTCCCGGCTTTCTCATGCCCTGCTCGAATTGGGCTTGGGGTGGAGGATGGCAGTGGCTGAGGCAGAGGCTGGGGCCGGGGATTGAAGGTGGCTGCGGCAGCGGCAGGCAATGGGTGAGCAGGCGGGCGGGGCAGGGGGGGATACAGCCAACAACGAGGCGGGCACAGCCCCCCCGTAGACCCCGGTGGCTGACTGCCTCTTCCCGCTCTTGCTCCTGCGAGCAGGCCTGCAGCAGCTCTCCACTCCACTCAGTGCAGGACCCACAGGAAATGCCACCGGTCGCCGCACCGCACTGCGCGTCCTCTGGTGCTGCTGCTGCTCATGGTAGAGACTTGCTGCTTCCCCCGGCGCCTGGCCACGGATCATGGGCCGTGAGCCCAACGCCTCCGGTCCGCGGGTCCGCGGGTCCGCGGGTCCGTCGGGCTCAGGCCTGCCGCTTCAAGCCCGGATACCCCGGTCACGGTATGCTCACGCCACAAGCCTCAAGCCTTTCCAGGCACCCGGGTCGTAATTCGCGGGTCCCGGGTTGCGGGACGCGTTTCATGGCGCCGCCCTTCCGCGGCCTCCGCGGCTGCTGCTCCTGCTGCCGTGAGCCTGTAGTTTCTGCTGCATGTAAGATCCGGACTGAAGTCTCCTGTTTAGTCTGTTTAGTCTGAATACCCCTGTATATGTATATATGTATATGTATAGTGCTTTTCCCACACTACAGCTGCGTAAAGGGTCAGAAGAGTTGTCTCCAGTGACCATGTGTGTGTAACTTTGCCATCGCTCTGAAAGGAGCCAGGGTCCCTAGAGTGAGCTGTCCATCATAGTGGGTAAATGGCGGGAAAACGGTGCACACCGCTAGTGTGTGTGGTGGGGCCAAACGGGCAGGTTTCTTTGCGAGTTCACATGCCTCTCTTGTGTTTATAAAAGGTCAGAGACTGTTCAGAGCAGCAGATGAGGAGAAAGAAGCTACTGGTCACAGGAACTGCACGTGGATTGTGCTCGTGAAATTCAAGGTTGCAAAGGCCTCAATCAAGCATCCCTGCTAATTTTTGAAGGTAGATATGGGTAGAAAACACACCTGCCCAACCTCGACAAAGCTCATGATTTTTTTGGGCTGATTAATGAGTTACTGAATTTGAGCTTAAACTCGGGCACCTGCTTTATTTATATCTGTAAGTGCTTCCTGTTGAGCTTTAATTTTTGTGTCAGGAGCACTGTGCCAGAAAGAATCTTGCCATTCATATTATCAATGAAGATGCTTCCGTTCCGCCGCGGATCACGGAAGTTTTGACATTTTCATGTTTCGTGCGCGGAACGGAATTTGACGCCCACACCTACTTTGTTGTACTGATGTGTACGTGTACTCCGTTGCTTCTCATTGGTATTCTAACGGATCACCGTGACTGCTTGGCTTCCAGGAGAATATTGAGTTTGCAATTTTTCCAAAGAAAATCGGAAAAATACGAGCACTATAGAAAGAATACTATTGGTTTTTTGAGAGTAAGCAAAATGGGGTGAATATTTTAGACTAAAGTCTTAAGGAAGAGTCTTGTTGCTGTAACAAATACTGCTTTTTGCCATCTTTACACATTGTTTTCATTTAGCCATATAAACGGGGTCCAAATCAAGATGGTTCGATTCTTAGGGTGCACCAACTTTCTTTGCACACTTTAAACACGCACAGTTTTGGTTGCTAGCTTTCAGCGTCACACCTGTAGGCAGCCCAAAAATATGCATTGTTCCATATCCTATTAGGTTATCACCGTATTCACCTGAGGCTGTATACAGTCCTTATAAGAATCAATCTCAGTGCTGCAGAGGGCTTTTTATCATCGATTGATTCTGCGCAGTGAAGTACGGGCATTGAAATTTGACCAGGTGCAATGCACGTTGTCGTTTGAGAGAGATAAAGCAATGTCTTTCGACTTCCGGACAGGGTTTCTGGAGAGTAGAACACTTTATTGGGCCACAATGAACGGTCTATGCTCAGATTGTTTCACCAGCCATTAGCTCTTGTATTCGCTGGGAGGTAGCTGATATGACAAGCAGCTGAGGTAAAATGCGGTGAATTCACAATAAAGATACGGGTTACGCACTCCTCATTTGCTTCCAAACTGAATGATTGTGGTGTGCACCAGGGATATCACCCCCGACGTGAGAAGTGTGGCAATCAAATGTCTGTCTGTGGCACTTAACGTAAGTGTCAGCTCCTTGGGCACAACCTCCTAGAACATAGTTCTCACAGTTATTCCATAATTTTCAATGAATTCTCCACAAGAAATATGTATTGAATTCCTTTTTCTTTTATTTCATGTTGTTTTCACATGAAAGTAGATTATTTTCTCAAATAATTATAATCCACAAAGTTCATTCCTTAAAGTTGATACAACACATGTAGGTACAACACGACCCAATGCATTTCGGACGGTCTGTCCTTCATCAGGGGTATTCTGTAAATAAGATAAACATACTATGTATATGGTCCTCCGAAAATGTCTAATAACATTGAAAAACATCGTCAATATGGTAAAAGTGAAGAATTTGCTAATGAGCAATCCTTATATCCCAAGTTACAGAAAATAGTTCTCATTCAACATGTATATCGCCGTGCATAACTTAAGAAAAAGGTGACAAACGAAATAAAATCAAATGCGTATATCCAGTGAAAGTATAACCCATAGTGCTGGTAGCCCGACCATCTAAGTAAACGTAGTTGCGTATGAAAGCTAACAAAGTATAGCGTAACCAGGAAGACACCATGAAAACCCGCTCGCATGCAATACTATTCGAACTTACTGGTGAAGTAGTTTAGACGCTCGCGTCTATCTCCTACGCCCTTCGCTCCCAAGTGCAGTGAATTCAATCATATATACGGAAGTGAAGATCACCCGTGCAACAACATAGAAAGAGGACACTGTAAATAGCGGCCATCTTGAAATGGTGTGAACTCTGAATGAGTGTGAATACAAAATAGTGATATTGGTAAAAGATCAAAATACAGGATAATCATTCAAAGGGTATGAACATAAATATTTTTACATATTAAAAATACTATGTCTCAAACAAATATTATTCAAAGATAACATAGAAACTCCATCCGGTCATTCAAACCAAACGGTTTTAAAGACTGCAAAAATTTGATCCAGTGGTTCTCCTGAGATATATCGATGATATATTTGTCCTATGGCAAGGTGATCAAATAACTTTGGAAACAGCACTTAAACAACTTAATCAAATCAACGATCGAATTCAATTTACTTTTGAATGGAGTCAAAACACTATCACTTTCCTGGATGTGAGTGTCACAAGAGTGAATAACCATTTGGAAACCAACGTATACAGAAAAAAGACAGATAAAAACAAAGTACTACACTACACGTCATTTCATCAAAAGTCTCTCAAAAACCATCTTCCATTTTCCCAACTACTACGGGTTAAAAGGATAGTATCGGATCCGGATAAAAATGAGGGACAAGCCACCAACATGATGGAACGTTTTAAACAAAGAGGATATCCTGAATCAATCCTAACCAATGCAAAGGAACGATGTGATAAGATTAACCGTCTGGATGCTTTGGCGGTCAGAAGAAAAGAGAACATGAGGAGACCGGTGGTTGTCTCGAAATTTTCAGTAGTTTCAAAAGCTTACAAAACTTCGATATTGAAACACTGGCCTATTGTTAGCACCGAACAGGATTTTAATCAAGTCTTTAGAGATCAACCATTATTTGCATACACTAGGGCAAACAATCTAAAAGAAATCATCAAAAAACCCAAACAAACCTCTTCTGTCATTTTCAAAGGCAACCAACCATGTCTGAACTGTAAAAATTGTAACAACTTAATAAAAGGATCATCTATGAAACACCCAATGAAGGGTACGAACATCAACTTAAGACTGAACGCTACATGTGACACGGAAAATGTAATTTACATAATAAAATGTCCATGCGGACTGGTTTACACCGGGAAAACATCACGTAAATTGAAAGTACGCATTAATGAACACAAGAGTAATATAAGAACTGAGAATGTAAAATCCGCTCTAGCTATGCATTTTAAGGAGAACAAACACAACGTCAGCCAACTTAGATTTGCTGCTGTAGAGGTCGTGGAAAAGCGTGATGACAGGGATAATAACAACTTTTTACTTAAACGTGAGAACCACTGGATCAAATTTTTGCAGTCTTTAAAACCGTTTGGTTTGAATGACCGGATGGAGTTTCTATGTTATCTTTGAATAATATTTGTTTGAGACAGAGTATTTTTAATATGTAAAAACATTTCATCACAACATATTTATGTTCAAACCCTTTGAATGATTTTCCTGTATTTTGATCTTTTACCGATATCACTCTTTTGTATTCACACTCATTCAGAGTTCACACCATTTCAAGATGGCCGCTATTTACAGTGTCCTCTTTCTATGTTGTTGCACGGGTGATCTTCACTTCCGTATATATGATTGAATTCACTGCACTTGGGAGCGAAGGGCGTAGGAGATAGACGCGAGCGTCTAAACTACTTCACCAGTAAGTTCGAATAGTATTGCAAGCGAGCGGGTTTTCATGGTGTCTTCCTGGTTACGCTATACTTTGTTAGCTTTCATACGCAACTACGTTTACTTAGATGGTCGGGCTACCAGCACTATGGGTTATACTTTCACCGGATATACGCATTTGATTCTATTTCGTTTGTCACTTTTTTCTTAACTTATGCACGGCGATATACATGTTGAATGAGAACTATTTTCTGTAACTTGGGATATAAGGATTGCTCATTAGCAAATTCTTCACTTTTACCATATTGACGATGTTTTTCAATGTTATTAGACATTTTCGGAGGACCATATACATATTATGTTTATCTTATTTACAGGATACCCCTGATGAAGGACAGACCGTCCGAAATGCATTGGGTCGTGTTGTACCTACATGTGTTGTATCAACTTTAAGGAATGAACTTTGTGGATTATAATTATTTGAGAAAATAATCTACTTTCATGTGAAAACAACATGAAATAAAAGAACAAGGAATTCAATACATATTTCTTGTGGAGAATTCATTGAAAATTATGGAATAACTGTGAGAACTATGTTCTAGGAGGTTGTGCCCAAGGAGCTGACACTTACGTTAAGTACCACAGACAGACGTAAAATGCGGTGACTCATGGTGGTTTTCACTCCATATACTAGAAATGTCCTTATCAGTGCAGCGCTACACAGGGCCGGTCTGGCGTATTGAGGCAGTGTTTTAATTCACACCCAAAAAGCACACGCCCCACCCCCTGCCCCCTCCTTTAGGCTGCTGCTGTTGTGCACTCTTGATAGTTTAAGATAGGAGATGCCTTACGAAATCAGTGAACCTTTACACCCCACCCCCTCCTGCACTGGAAAAAATAAAGCCTGTGGGCCTCATTTATGAGGCCTTGCGTCAGTTTTGCGCTTCTGATGCGTCACTTTTTGTGACGCATCGGTGGCGTAAAACATGCCTCCTGTTGCACACTATTTACAAAGTGACGCAGCTAAGCAGATGCGTCACTTTGTAAACCCCTGCGCTACATTATACCTGCGTCAGGTATAATGTATGCAGAGGGGGCGTTCCCCCGCAAAAAGCCTCGTAATAGTGACGCAATGAAATCTATGAGATTTCACTGCGTCACTTTTAGGACGCTGTTGCGTCAAAATCTTGCGCCTGCCTCACAGCAGGTGTAAAACTGATGCAAGACCTTTCACATGGGGCTTTCCCCATGTGAAAGGACGCATTGCTGGAGTTGCGTCACTTTTGAGACACACTCCAGCAATGCGTCACTTTTGCGCTTACAGATACGTCAGAAATACTGACGTATCTGTAACTCCTTGCGACATGATGCGTCAAACATTAAATATGACGCATCAGGTTTGTCGCAAGGAGTGCGCACTGAGAAGTGACGCATCGCTGCTTTCACACAGCGATGCGTCATTTCTCATAAATTAGGCCCTGTGTCTTTTCCACTTTAGAGAAGTGCGCACAGCATGTACAGTGCTGAGTCTTGTATAAGTTTACAAAAAACAATAGAGTTGCCAACCTTCACTTCTGTTCTTACATATGATAGGTCTGGGAGCGGAAACGTGTCTGCTGTATTGGAATAATGACAAACAGGATTGGGACCGTATAGGGAAATTGTGAGGATAAATGCTAGAGAGCAATGGAATGGGACGTGGAAGGAGGACAAAAGAGACCCAAGGGAAGTGTATGGGACGTCACATGACTGACACACACCTAAAACCAGCCAAGACTTCTGGTTGGTTTAAAATAAATTAGTAATAGCAATTATTTTGTTCTCAATAATTAATATTGGAAATATTTCAATCCTGAAATTGTGAGATTGAATTAAACATTACTGAGGACTGTGGAAGGGGTAGTGGTTTTCAGAGTAACTCGGTCTCTTCTGTTCTGTTCACTGTGTGTTGGAGGTGTGTGCCCTTTTCCACCACAGCTCCTTCATCTGCATATCTTACTCCCCATCTATTTCCTCTTCTCACCCTCTTTTCACTCTTAACTAAAGGCACTTCCTCGCATCTTCTTCACTTCACCACCCCAAACACAACGTACCCACTCACCTAGAAATACTGCAATTTCTTTTAATTTCACCATATGCAATATTTTAACAACTGTATACCTCCATCACACACATCTGGATTGAATCACAATTACAACTAAAATATGTGACCATTGTCTGTGTGCCCTGCAGAGGGGCCAAGGATTGGATGACCACGCATTCTGAACACCTGTTTAACCCACTGACGAGCACCGTCAAAACAAGCACTGCATTCAGCCTCCAATCTAGACTTATCAATTGTTGCCCACTATGAGCACATGGAGAACTCTGTTTAAAGTAGGAACTATAGAAGAGTAATCTGCTACACTGAAAAAATACAAAAACAACACCCTGGAATTAGATAGCACTCTTATGGAATGCAAGATTGAGTAAAATACATAAAATAAAAGAAGCATTGGCATAGCCAAAAGGTCTCGCCTTTGGAACCTTATAAGTATTTAGTTATGCAGTACAATATCCTTGGTGCAACAACATCAACTGTTGCATGGCTAAACACTTATAAGGTCCCAAAGGCGAGACCTATTGGCTATGCCAATGCTTGTTCTTTAGGGCAGCTGTGCCCCCGCGGTGGGCATTTCTTTTCACCGCCCAGTGGTTTCTAAGAGTTGTAGTTCTAGGTCACCTCATTGGAACTCGCTTCGGATGACTTAGTTGGTGATGCTTTGGATGTAGAAACAAAGAATAGAGGGGACAGTAGAGAAACACGTAAGAGGCCCAACCGTAAAGGGACACGTTAACATTTTATGGCTGGGGAGCTGGACGGTGGGCATTGGAGGTGTATGAGCTCAGTGGTATGAGGGGAAAGACGTAAGGTAGCTCGGAGAGGAAGAAAAGTGCCCTGTGGGGAGGGAGACAGAAGGGTGGCAGGGGTGGCCCTTAAAGGAAGCACTGAAAGAGTATAGCAGGCGGGTAAAGATGATCATGAGGAGGAAACTTAAGAAGAGATTATAAAAGCCGGGGTAACAGGTGTAGCAGTGTCGACTGCAGCCGTCTGAAAAAATGGATGTCAGCAAGAAAGTCGAGTTACGAGAAAGCGGAGATTTGAACATAAAGGCCCAGTGGCCTTAGTGGGGATGGTGAGCGGATTGTGTTAAGCTTTTGACACTGGAATGAAGACGGGGGGCGCAAAGTGGAGGATAAATAGATGAGTGAGAGGTAGACTTAACAGGGGCATTAAAGTCGGTATAGGTTTTGGAGAGTGGAGAGAGAGTTCCGAAGAGGAATAGGTAAGGAAGTGAGGTGAGGGTGTATGGAGGAGGTTTGGTGGACAGAAGAAGTGAAGAGGATGGTAGATAACCACAGCGAGAGTAACTAGGCTTCCACAAACATGAGCATTTACGATATTGTAAGAATCCTTCCTTATAAAGCCAAACTCAAAGTTAAGGGGGAGGGGGTTTTCTGACGCGTCACTTGACGAGGGTGCCTAATGCTGCCCCCATAGACCAAGGATGGCAGGATGTTCCTCCCAGTACGTACTATCACGGGAGCAAGCATCAATTACTAGAGAGACCTTAGTCTAAGTTATGCTGTTGATCTCTGGGTCTGGCGCTTCCTTCCAGGCTCTTGCTGTGGAGCTTCAACATGGGGGCTGTTGGCAAAAGGATAGGAGAGAGGCTCGTAATAGCATTCACGCGTTTAGGGCCTCATTGTGAGTGCTCCACTATTTTAACTGTTAATGCCACATCTGGCAAACACTGATGGTAGGAAGCCATGGGTTTCTCAGTTGAAGCCCTACAAGATTTACCATGAAATATTTATTTTTGTGTCTGCTGTTTGCCAAGACCATTTGCTTTTAATACTCTGTATATAATGCACAACAAGATAGATAATGTATTTTTTCGTAGGGGCCTCATTAATCCGGCCCTCTTCATCCATTCAAATTCCATATTCCACTATATTAATACACCACTAATCCTTTATGAGTTCCAGAGTAGCGTGCTACTCGCCAATAAAGCGTATCAACGCCCCAACAGGGTTACAAGCGCTATATAATTGCAAACCTTTTTCCCTTTCAACCCCTCCCCAACCTTCTCAATCCAAATAACTGACTAACATATCCACCACTCAAACTACTTTCATATTTCACTATACTAATTCAACGCTAATCCTTATGGGTAGCGTGCTACTTGACAAAAAAAGCGCTTCAAACCCCCATCAGTTGGATGGACCCAAATTGAGAATAATTTCACATTCATTCCTATGGGCCTCCTGGCCCATAGAAATGAATAGGAAATTATTCCTTAATTGCGATTAGCAATTTGCTAATCGCAATTAAGGAATTTTAAGAAATCGCTAAAAAATAGCGATTTTCTACATACATACCATTTTGCACTTCTCAAATAGCGATTCCTTAAAAATCGCTATTTGAGAATCGCAAAATGGTATCTTGATACATCTGCCCTTTGGTAGTTAAATTAAACCACCGATTAACCAAAAGAAGAGGAGAAAAGGGAAAATCCGATCACAAACTGGTTTTCCTAAAAGAAAAGACTACTACTTCTCGAGAGGTCAGTCCCAGAATAGATCCAGTAGAACCAATGCAAATAGGTTCAATACGAGGCCCTATATCAAAAGACGAAAAAGAAAAAAGACGAAGATTAACCGCATGCGTGCGGCGGCAATTTTCGCGCAGTGGGGCATTTTAACCCCTTCCATGCGTCGGACGGCCGGCGGCCGTTCGACGTCACGGTGGGTGTGTGCGGAAGACAGCCGGGGGCCGTCCGAACCACGCCATAAATCACCCGCACCGCGGCGGAATTTTCGCCGAGGTCAAGGGGTTAAAAAAAAACGCGTTACATGACGAGCTGAGCTCGTCATGAGCATGCGAGCGGCGCAACTCATGACGAGATCAGCTCGTCATGAGCACGGAAGGGGTTAAACCAATGCCTTTACTGTGGCTTGCCCCATGTCAAAGGACACATTGCTGGAGTTGCGTCACTTTTGTGACACACTCCATCAATGAGTCACTTTTGCGCCATACAGATATGTCAGAAATACTGACGTATCTGTAACTCCTTGCGACATGATGCGTCGTATTATAAATATGACGCATCCAGCATGTCGCAAGGAGGGCGCAATGAAAAGTGACGCATCGCTGTTTTCACGCAGTGATGCGTCACTTTTCATAAATGAGGCCCACTGTACATTTGAAGGAACAGTTTGCACAAAATGTATCTTATTGTGGTAGGCGGGTGGATTGGTAGGGCAAATGATCTTGACAGTAGGGGAGTTGTGGCCACCACTATGGCTCAGCAATCCTTGCTGCTGACTCAGGGAGCTGTAATCCATCCGTGTAACTTTTTCATTAGTAGATTCATACACCCTGAGCTTTGGAGATTCAGGAGTGATCCAACGACTGCCAGTGGCTAGGATTTTCTGGATTAAAATGGATAAGTAGGGGGTAGGGAGACAGTGGCAGTGTCTCCCAGACCCGCTGTCTGCTTGGTGTGTAATTGAGACGCTAGACCTTCTCTGTATCCTGATTGCGAGGGCTGCGAGGAGCTAGGAACTATTTTTATTTACTTGGCAATTTTAAACATCTTTGCACGATTGATTTCAGAATCGTCCAGATAGGATTGATTAATAATCCTTATTTTTAAACCTGCATTTAATTTGCTTTAATATTCCTACCACTCTCCCCCGCATTGCCTAGGCTCGATATCACAGCCTGCCCGCCCCGGTCCGACTCGGCAATTACAGCCGTAGAGCGGAGGGCGGACAGGTAAGAGCCAGGCATACTAAAGCTACACTTCCGCTAGTGCGGAGGTCAGCACTCTAGGCGTCCACGTCATCGGGGCTATTTAGCTACGCCCTCTAGTCAAGCGCGCAGCGGTTGCGCACAGAGGGCGCCTTCGAACGCGCCTAAGACCAGCCAAAGAGCTGCCCGTCTGCGCCCGTCCGCGACAGGACGGGGCTAGGTGCTCCCCTTTTTTGTATCGCGCTATGGTTATGGAGGCCCCTATCTTAAGATATTCGGCACATGCTCTTTTGGCCCTGCAACCCCAGGTAACACACAGATGCACCAACAAACCGCTAGTCAGCCCCGGAGGGCCGTTTTCATGTTTAAAATGTGGTTTTCAAGCTACTCATCAGTATATAATAGTTGGTCATCCTAATATTGACACTGTCACTCCTAATGGCTGGAAAAGCTTTCTACTCAATGTGAGGTCCCTCCCAAAGCATCACATGCAACTTTGGGACTCCATACACAGTATTAAGCCTGAGATCTGTTTCATTACCGAAACATGGCTTAAACCCCACACTATTCCAACTATCACCTTGGGAATACCTATGGGGTATAAAATCCTCCGCCAAGATCGACTGGAGAAAGTAGGAGGCGGGATCGCCATTGTTTATAAGGACAACCTGAATATTAGGATTTTGGAACAAATAATGTTACCCACTATGGAGCTAATTATCTTTCATTTGAAAGTCAGCCCTAAGATTCACTGGAAAGGAGCCCTAGTGTATCGTCCCCCTGGACCCAATGCTGGGTTCTCTCTGGCCCTAACAGAAATTTTAGCTCCACATATGAAAACGAATGAAAACTTCATTTTATTAGGTGATTTTAATTTTCATATTGACATTGTGGACCACCCCGACACTGTTGCACTCCTGGCAGATCTGGCTTTGTTGGGCCTTCATCTCCGAAGTAGTGGCCCCACTCACTCTGGTGACCACACTTTGGACTTAATTTTTACTACCCTTCCTAATGTTCATTGCTACCCCCCCAAATATATTTACTGGTCGGACCACAAAATGTTAGACTTTTCCCTTCTCCATCTTCCCGAACACATTAATCGATCAACCATGCAAATTACCAAACGTAGGCCATGGCACAAAGTAACCCCGGATAGGTTTACCCAAGTCTGGAAACAGCCAGTCTTTACAAACTTGGACGATATTGAGACAACTCTCTCTAAATTTGACTCCTCATTGATGGAAGCCATTAATGCCTTGGCTCCTCAAAAAGTAGTCAAACAGCCTACCACAACCAAAAGGGAAGCATGGTACACTGAGGCCCTCAAAATAGAAAAACAAGGGTGCAGGAGATTGGAAAAACTATGGAGACGAACACATAAGGAGGAAGACAAAGATCGCTACTTAACATCTATGACTACCTACTATAAAAACGTGAAAAAAGCAAGGAAAGTCAGTCTTACCTCCCAAATAACAGAGGCAGGCAACTCCACTCGGGAGTTATTTAAAATCATACAGTCCTTTACCAACCCTATAATATGTGAGAGCCCGGATGTTTTTTCACAAGATCTCTGCAACAACATCTCCCAATTCTTTGAGGAAAAAATTGAGGGGATATATAAGAAAATTGTGGCAGTTATAGGCTCTCTGGAGACTATGGACCCTGAGACCCCCCCTTTAATGACCCCTGTCAAAATGCTCCATATAATTCCAGAAATTACCTTAAAAGACCTGACCACGCTTATTGGTAATATGAAGACTGGCTCCCCTACTGATTTGATCCCCGCAAAAATGATCTCCCCTCTAGTGAAATCATTAGGCCCTACCATTCAGGAACTTCTGAATCTTTCCTTTGCCAAGGGACAGCTTCCACAACCTTGGAAGGACGCGGTTGTGAACCCCATACGGAAAAATTCCACCCTTCCCTGGTCAGAGCTCTCTAACCTCCGCCCTATTTCCCTTCTCCCTTTCATTAGCAAGCTGGCTGAGAAACACGCTAATACCATCCTTTCAAACTTCATCGAGGCGACAGGGGGCCTGGACCAATATCAATCTGGGTTCAGGCCCAACCACAGCACTGAATCGGCCCTCCTATCTGTGACTGATAAGATCAAAATGTCACAGGATAGAGGAGGGTCTATGATACTAGTGCTGTTGGACCTGTCTGCGGCCTTTGATCTCACAACATCCTTCTCGGCCGCTTGCAGGGAGTAGGGATTGGAGGCTTAGCTCTATCTTGGCTGGAGAGTTTCCTCTCCGGGAGATCGCAATCTGTCAGCTTGGGCCCCTATCGTTCCACCTCGAAGGCGCTCACGAAGGGGGTGCCACAAGGCTCATGCCTTAGTCCTACATTATTCAATGTATACGTGGCCCCCCTTGCTGAGATTGTGCAGAAGTATGGGTTCATACCAGTTTCCTATGCTGACGACACCCAGCTCCTCTACCCTTTCAGCTCCCTTGGTCCTACAGTCAAGGAAAATTTTGCTGAGGGTTTGAGGGCAGTGTCACATTGGATGGCCACCAACTGCCTCCAATGTAACGTTGCAAAAACGGAAGTTATGCTCTTTGGTAGGGCAAGCCTACTATGGTCTCCTGAATGGTGGCCGCTGGACCTAGGCCCAGTTCCCATCTCAAAGCCCCATGTAAAAAATCTAGGGGTCAAGATTGATCAAAAACTGACCCTTAAGGAGCATGTCAATCACACCGCAGGACTGTGCTTCTTTACCATTGGTCTTTTACGGCGAGTGTTTCCTTATCTTCCTGATACCTATAGGAAGACACTCGTGCAGACCCTGGTTACTAGCCGCCTAGACTACTGCAACGGCCTGCTGACGCTAGCAAATGCTGATGCAGTAGGTTGGTTGCAGGTGGTCCAGAATACGGGGGCTAGACTGGTCATGGGTGTGCAGGCTAGGACCCCCTCTAAGCCTTTGTTGATGGAGTTACATTGGCTTCCAATACGACAGCGCATCAGTTTTAAAATATGCTGCACGGTTCACAAATGTTTATATGGGGACAGCCCTAAATATCTCTCCCAATCTGTTGAACTGTACCAACCCAGCCGCTCACTTCGCTCAAGCAACCAAGCCCTTCTGAAACCTCCTGCAACAAAACGAGCTAGGCAGGGAGACCGAGCTTTTTCATCAGTTGGTCCTGCCCTGTGGAACAAACTCCCTACCGAAATGAGGATGAACATCAACCATCTGGCCTTCAGAAAGGCGTTGAAAACATTCCTCTTTCAAGAAGCATTTCAGTCCCTTTAAAGCATCCTAGTCCTCTCAACACACGCTGGCAGACAAAGCGCGGAGATACCCCATGGGATTGATTCCAGCGCGTTACAAGAAATTAAAATAAAATAAAATAAAATAAATAAAAACTAATGTCAGATATTACACCCTTAGATAACAAAAGCGTTTCCGACGTCATTAAAAAAATACTGTCCAGGGCTTAGTGTGTCAATTAGGGATGGACTGAACTGGGACGCCAATGGCACTGAACTGGATGGTGCCTCCGGCCCCAACTGTGCCACATATCACTTTGAAAAATGCATTTCTGTGCATTTTCAATGCATGTGCATATTACCATCAACTTGAAGTTGAAGGTAATCAGTGTTTTCTAAATGCACAGTTCGCATTTAGGCTACGTGCATCGGCATTAGGGAATGACCAATTGCAATTTCCTCAACGCATTCTCAATATAGGTGATCATAAAAAATTGCAAATACCTAATTTGCAAATACAAAGCCTTTCATGCTTCAGAAAAGTCCTTTTTGCTCTCGCGAGGGCAAAGATGCTTGATGCATTTGGCTCTTGGTCTTCTAAAGCTATGACTCTGGGGCTTGACCTGTGTGATTTCCGACAGGTCCATTGAGAGTGTTTTAAGTAGCATCAAAGGTAATTATCCACAACACGATGTTCGGAAAAGCAGTAAACTGAATGTTTTCATATGTGCTTGAAGTGAAATTCCCAAAACGTGCGCACAGAATATAACAAGAGACAAAAAAGGAGTTCCAAATCCCAAATAGCAAAGAAAGCTTTGGGGATTTGTGGCTAGGTTAACAATAAAACACTTTCAAATATAAGCTCTTCGTAAGGAAGAAAGAAAGGAAAGAGGATAAAGGCATTCAAGCAGCATGCACGGCGCTGCTCGATCCAGAGGCAATACTCCATGGGAGTTAACTTGACCCTACCAGGTAGGTCGCTCCCCCTCCGCACAGCACCGCCTGTGTGTCCCTGCCCCAGCCGCCGCTGCTGAGGAAGCTTGAGGCCCCCCTCAACCCGCAATCTACCACCTGTGCCTCATTCCTGGTGGCCAGTGGTAGGCCATAGGTTTGTTCATCTCTGCTATTTTTCCGCTATTTATTGTATTGTATTCACTGTATTGCCGTTATTGTCATTATTGTGCCTGTGACTAAGCATGGGCGGATCTTGAAGGACTGGACTTTTAACAGTACCAGCAGTGCCAGGGAACAACACCTATAACCTTCATGGGATACCTGTTTTGGCGCACAAACTACAGAGACACGGGACACTTCCTTCGGCGTCAAAGATCAGCATTTATTACTGCAGGGAAACAAGAGTCATAAGAAGTACATGGACATGTAGGTTCTGCGAGTCTGCTTCCAATTGCATATGTAGGTCGCTCTCTTTTATACAAAATGTTGCCATTGCACAACATGTGGACAAAAGATTACAATTCAGTTCCCACAGTAAAACTTCAAAAGGGTCGCTTTCATGTGCTCAGAATCCCGCAACATAATTACAGTAACAATGCCGGTTCCCAACTGTAAAAGTACATCTTCCCACCATTTGGCACACCCATTAGAGTTGTAAATGACCAGGAGAAAGGGACAAAGAACAGCTGCAAGGAAGTCAGACACGTGTAGAGAAAAGAGGGTGAGGGTAATATCGGAAGCATGATCGTAGGATCAAAGAGCTAGATCCATCGCCTGCGCGGCTGTCACAATAGGCCGGTACAATCAGATTACCCTCAAGCTGGGCCATCTGCCTTCGCTGTATCATTCCTCCGGCCATAAAGACGCATGAAAGGAATATGCGTCTTCCGCAAGGCTTGGGAACTAGAGGGTCAAGGAGCGAACAGTTACCTGCTCGCTGACTACGTGAGGGCAAGAAACAAAATGGATGCCGTATCTAAAATGGAACCCGAGGGTTCAGATGAAGAACACGTAATATTAGACGAACCCTGGCAGGTAGCGTAGCAAAAATACACACACTTGCCGAACTCGTCATTTACGGTTCGTAGATACCAAACTCGTCCATATTTGGTAATGCCCAGAACGTCGTAATAATTTTTACGGAACCTCAGACGGTCCTTTTGCACTCATGTAGGCAAGCACTAGTCGGAATCATAATCGATTTCGATACTCATCAGATCATTCAGATGTTGCTGATGCATTATTCTATCCTTCAATGCCTCTTTGGTGACAACGGGCTGTCTTATACACGTCGTAGCACAAAGGCCACATAAGGCAGGACCACATTGCACACAAAGACAACATGAGAACAGAAATGTCACAACAACCCCTATGATCATCAGAATCTTCCAACCCCAAGTCGATATCAGACCCCAAAACCATCCCAGAAGCGTCCAATTTCCTTCGTCCACGTGTATGGACTCCGAAATTTTGTGCAACTTAGAGATGGCTTGATAAACCGTTGGAGCGTTATCAGGTATGAATACGCAGCAGCTCGAATGGATGACTTTACAAACCCCACCTCTATCTGCTAGAACGATATCTAGAACCATACGGTTCTGCAACGTCATTAGTCTATCCGCCTGGAGTTCGGCTGTCAAATTACCAAGGGCATTTGCAGTTATGTTGGCAGTTGATTCTACTACACGGGTTAACTGCCTTAGGTTCCTGCTATTAACCATCGGTCCCCAGAACGGTAGGAAACCCTTAAAGAAGTCTCCCGCTTCTTGTCCGGAAGTATCTTCTTTGCTAACCACACCTCTCACAAACCTAGTTCTGTGGTAATCAGAGGCCACAGTGAAAGTCGGAGGCAAAAGATTCGCAATATAGCAGGTACCCGAGAAGTCATGAGGTAACCACGTATAGGCTCGATCATAACATACAAGGTAGGTACCCTTGGCAGGCAGGAAGACAGGGGAGGAGAGCGTCGGTAAGACATACGTCTCGGTACAAGCACTCTCCCCAAACTGAGCTCTCAGATTTCGACCAAGACCTTTCAAGCAGAAATTACCAAGGTGAGGTACAATCCATATCGGTGACGAGCTTTTAAGCTGCCTCTCACCCACTGATAAGCTGTACTCAGCCTCACTTAGTTCCTTATATGCTCGCACCTCTTCCTCTGGGATGAGCGATGCGTCAAAAATATCTCTATCTAAGTCTGCAATAGCTCTCGCCAGAGTCTTGTGGTACGGGCCAGGACCAGAGTTTGCTGAGCGTGGTTCTCGATGGGGGTAGGAATCTAGTGCGCTACGGAACATAGTTTGTAATGCTCGAGCTGACCCTTGTGCACTATAAGGCAGAACTAAGTACGGAATACCCTTATCCATGGTATGTGGCATTAACCCACACACCCAACAATTGGTAGTGTTTACCACTAACTGATGCTGATGCAAGAGTTGGATAAAAGAGTTGTTTCTGAATTCCGCACGTCTGACTTGTTCGTGTTGGGGCAGAAGATAAAAGGAATGTGGAGAGACAGTAGAAACGAAATATAGATCATGAGATGGAAGAGTAGGTGTAGCAGAAGACAATAAGAACTGGGACCCATAATATACTCCTCCTACCAGTAACATAGATAGGGTGAGGTACAGTATAATCATCTGTGAGAAAAACCATTTCGTATGAAACATTTTATGCAATGCAGATCTTTGCGCCAACATTTCCTCTCTTTTCGACAGCTCAGACAATGATGATTCCATCCCCTAACGACCGTCCGCAACGTTCTTGACGCACTTCGTTCTGAGTAGCGATTACCAATTCCCAGGAGTTCCCAGAAATCGATAAAAGAAATCGACCTTGTGTCGATAGCTGCTAAACAGAAGGAAGTACCCGCACGGCCTTACGGTCAACCTGGATGGTAGGTTCTAGTTAAATAATGTTCTTAGCTGTACGAAAAAAGGAAAAAGATACACAATATATAATGTCCAATGTTTTCAGAGCAATGTAGAACCTAGAAACAAAAAAATCTTTTTATTTGTGGCTCGTTCGTGAACGAAGAAAGTATCGGCTGCTTCCGGGGCGAGTCTGATCTTCAAACAGTGGATTGGATGGCAAATGAGTGTTCAATTGTTCAGGCAATTTTTCAGAGTTCTCCAATGGCGATGGCAAAGAGATTGTTCGAGGGGTGTCAGCTATGGACTGAGCTTCGCTGAACGGAACAAAGTGTTGTGGAGTGTCTGTTTCACAAGAAGAAAAACCTCTTTTCATCCAGGTGTCCGACGGCAAAGGAAGCGGGACTCTTTTGGTGTGGGTAGCGTGTACCCAGTTTTTCCGGCCTTTCAGCCGAACTGCCGTTCTCGTTGCTAGCTGTACCTGGAACGGTCCCACGAATCTCGGCTCAAGATTTCGCTTTCGTCCGAAGTTTCGGACAAGAATCCAATCTCCTGGTTGGAGCCGATGACCAGGACCTTCTGTTTGTGAAGGCAGAGCCTCAAAGACCTGTTGGTGAATCAAACTCAATTTAGCAGTCAGATCATAAAGATAATCGATCAACATAGGGTATTCGACTCTATCAAATTCTTTAGGTCTTAGGACTCCCCATACATTAGCAGGACGGCCGAACACAATCTCGTATGGGCTGAGCCCTACTCGAGAGTGTACAGTTGCCCTGGTCGACAGGAGAGCTAGAGGCAAAGCGTCGGGCCATGATAAACCAGTTGTCGCCTGAATTTTAGCCAATTTCAGTTTTAGGGTGCCATTATATCCTTCCACCAAGCCTGCTGATTGTGGATGGTTTGCACTATGAAATTTTTGCACGATCCCTAAGCCGCGACACACACTCTTCATCACACTCCCAACAAACTCACTTCCATTGTCCGACCATACGACCCGAGGCATTCCGTAATGAGGAAAATATTCTTTGAGCAAAATTTTTGCCGTGGATAAAGCCGTATTATCCTTAAGGGGGTAGGCCTCAATCCACCTAGAGAATGCACAAACCACAACCAAAACGTACTTCAAGTTGTTACATCGGTCCATGTGGATAAAATCCAACTGGATGACTTCGAAAGGGTATGTAGGAGGGGCAAAATGGCCAGGAGGAGTGGGGGTGCCCTTACCAGGATTGTGCATCAAACACACCATACAATTCTTAACCACTCTCTCGGCACACTTAGTAATCCCATCATTCTTCCATACATGAGACAACAACTTGCATATGCCTTTCGTGTTGATGTGCGCCATACCATGAGCCATTGTAACAACAGCGAGCACATACGCATCCGGTAACATCCATCTCTGCTTCTCTGATAAATCAACCCAACATCCATTCTCATCCAATCTTCCCGTGCTCTCTTTCCATTTAGTCCTTTCCGTCTCAGTGGCTTCATTCTGTATTCCTTTCACACTTTCAAATGTGTCTTCACACATACCGGTCTCTGTTGGCCATCTCACTGAGTTCGTAACATACATTCTGTTCGTCAAATCTTTAGCCGTCTCTTTAGCCGTTTCATCCGCAAACGCATTACCACGACCCACATCGTCCGTTACTTTCTGATGTGCGCTACATTTGACTATGGCCACCTGTTTAGGCAATGTGAGTGCATCTAAAAGATCATTTACAAGCTGACCATGTTGAATCTTCGTGCCATGCGACGTAAGGAATCCTCTCTCTCTCCACAGTCGTCCAAAACTATGTGCCACACCAAACGCATACTGGCTATCTGTAAACACATTCACCCGTTTATCTTTAGACAACACACACGCTCTCGTCAGTGCGATCAACTCAGCAGCCTGAGCCGAATTCTGACTTAATCTTGCTCTTTCCACAATCGTTCTCAATGTTACTACAGCATACGCAGTCGTCACATCACCATTCGGCAACTTAAAACAGGAACCATCCACATACAAAGTACCATCGGGATCTGTCAATGGAGTATCTTTTAGGTCAATACGACCCTTGGTCTCCTCCTCAGTTCTGAGATAGCAGTCATGTACTGCTTCACCACTTGACTCTGTGTCGATCGGCAGCAATGTTGCTGGATTCAACACATTACATCGTTTTATCCGTATATGACTGGCCAGCAACGTCAACTCATATCCAGACAACCTTGCGCTCGTCAGATGTTGAGTTTTCGTTCGATTCAATAGAGTGTCAACTGCATGCGGAACCATCACCATAAGCATATTATCCATGACTAGACCTGCGGACTGTCGAATGGACGCCGCAGCTGCCGCTGTTGCCCTTAAACAACTCGGCAAGGCTCTGGCTACTGGGTCTAAAGTCGAAGAAAAATAGGCGCATGGGCGTTGCTTGCCGCCAAAAGGTTGTGTCAGAACACTCAACGCGCAACCATCCCTCTCGTGAACGTATAGTGTAAACGGCTTACTGTAGTCAGGAGTGCCCAACACAGGAGCCGAACACAACGCATCACGTAATTCAGAAAAACTTTTCTGACACTCTTCAGACCAAGGCAATTGGGATGGAACATCTTTGCACGTAAGAGCTATCAATGGTTTCGCCAACAATGAAAAATTTGGAATCCATTGTCTACAATAGGACGTAATACCTAAAAAGGCACGAACATCTCTTTGGGTTTTTGGCACAGTCATTCGGGAAATCGCTGCAATTCTCTCTGGGGTCAACCTTCTCCCTTCTCTTGACAATAAGTGACCTAGATAGGTGACTTCTTGACAACAATACTGTAGCTTTGAAGGTGATACCTTGTGATGTAAGTCATGTAGATAGTGTAACAATGATACCGTAGCCGTTTTGCAAATAGCTTCTGTATCAGCTGCCACTAAAAGATCATCAACGTATTGAATCAAAGTCGCACCTGTCAGTAAAACAAAGGCATCAAGTTGACCTTTAAGTGCCTGGCTGTAAATTGATGGACTCTCACAGTAGCCCTGTGGAGCGCGTTTTAGCCTAAAACTGCGACCACCTAATGAGAATCCGAATAGGTCTCTGCTCTCCTCTGCAATCGGAATGCTAAAGAAAGCATTCTTTAGATCAATCACCGTGAACCAGGAGGCAGATGCCGGAATCATTGTTAGTAAGGCCGTAATGTCGGGAACCACAGGAAATTGTGGAACCACTATTTTGTTCACCTCTCTTAAATCTATTACGAAACGATACACAGGAGGTTTGGTTGGGTCAGTTCGTTTCAGAATTGGCAATACAGGGCTATTACACACGTTTCCACGAGTTTCTTCAACAACACCTTTTCCAATGAGATCATGAACGATTGCTAACAGCGCTCGTTCGCCCTCAAGAGAAATACGATATTGAGGTAAACGTGGTAACCGCGCATTTGGTTTCAATTGAATCACATAGGGTGGAATGTCTAACAGGCCCACATCATTGGGACCTGTGGCCCATAAGGACGCAGGGAGGGAATTCAATTCCGGTGGGAATTTATCGACCGACAGATACATGGGAGAGATCACTCTCCGTCCCAATGTAAGCTCCACTCCTTCGGGGGAACAATACAAAGTTGCATATAATCGTTTTAACAAATCCAGGCCCAAAAGATTCTCACCACAACCTGTAGATAGAATCAGTGGAGCCGTTAGCTCACGAGGTCCAATCATAAGGGGCAAAGGACTAGAGACTGGGTTGCTAACAGGGGCGCCGGAGAATCCAACGGAAACGTTCGTTAAGCCAGACAAAGGTGCGCCAGGGAGTTTCGAATGCATGATGGAACTTTTCGTCGCACCAGTGTCTAACAGAAAAGGCTCAACTACACCCGATGTAGCCACTGCAACATAAGGCCCACTCTGATCGACCGGAACTGACACTACTCCCTCTCTTTGTCGTTGGCTGTCCTAGTAATGGTCGTTTGCAACAGTCTCATGCTCTACGTAATAATCGTCCACATTATACTGTGCAGATCGAACTGACCTTGCATTCCGCTGGTCAAAACAATTATTCGCATCCGATTGATTTTGATGACGATCAATCTGATTGTGGGATGAACCACGACCTCTACCTCGTGGTGCCTGTTGAGGCCCACTACCACGGTTTCCTCGTGTCGACACACCATTCAGACGGTCCCGTAAGGCAAGACAATCATATTTTAGGTGTCCCTCTTTCCTACAATATGCGCACTGATTATACCCAAGTGAAGATCTATAATCAAAGTTGTCAGAGCGCGGCTGCATCCTATCGGGCTGTGCTCATGGTCGATACTGCTGTTGTGAATCATTTTGGTTTGATCGTGGAGGATATGCTTGCTGCAACAAAACCTTCGTTTTGAGCTCCTTCGTTTTCTTTTCTACACGATCACTTTCTTCCTTTTCCCTATTCTCATAATACTGGGCCGTTGCTAGTATTTGCGCAGGGGTTGAAACCGCCCATGCACTCTCTGAATTCTTCAATTTGTTGCTTAGCTCAGGCAACAAATTCGACACGAACTTGTCAACAAATAACCGCTGGCCTCCCTCAGCGCCCATGTCCTGGCCGCTGTGGTCGACAAACGCGTCCTCAAACCTCGTGAAGAAATCCGAGACACTCTCGTCTTTCTTTTGCTTACAAGCTGATAACTTGTCCCAGTTCACCTTCATCGCTGGCATGAGAGTTTTCATGAGTGTAATTATTTTATGAGGCAAATCCAAGATCAGCTGGTCAGGCTTAGCCCCACCAACTTGTAGTCCATCAGCCGTTATCAATGCAGCCCAATCACCCCCTAATTCAACTGCGTGATCGGCTTGACGAATTTTAGCCCAAACTGGTTGCGGTACAATATTACCGAACAACATGTCGATGTCGGCAAGGTTCATAATAGAAGCTTCCACCAGTTGTGATAACTCCTTATAATAACCAGCCGGATTTTTACGCGGATCGGGCAAGGATTGCTTCACTTGCAAAACTTCCGATCGTTTCCATGGAAGATGTATCCATACCCTTCGAAAATGCGGTAGAATTGGAGGGGCAGCACCAGGGTCACCAGGCACCCAAAGTGGCGGAACCTCTCTCATGGGATACTGACCAGGAACCGCCTTCCAATTCTCAGTGGTATCATCTAATGACACCCGAGAATGTGCTGTGGATCTGAACGCTAATAAGCGTTCCACGGCACGTCGTACATCTTCACCTATAATCATACCGTTCGAAAAGTGATTTTGAAGTTCAATTATGTCGGACGGTACATTATCTACATCATCATTATACCATTCTTCCCTCAAAAAGTTACACATCTCTTCAAACACGAATCTCTGCGTAGGCTCATTAAACTGAGAAAACGTGTCGAAGACCACACGTGGAGTGTAATTAGCAGGATGTCTTATCCACCTATGTGCCATGGTTACTAACGTCTCTTTCTCCCTACCACTAGGGATCTGACTCCGTCTCTGAGGAGTTTTAGATAAATCAGACGAAAATAACGGACCAGAAAGAGGTGAATAAAGGGTAGCAACAGAGTTAGGAACACGCTTACGAACAGAAGGAGAAAGAAAAACAGGGGCAACAATACCAGAGGTGAAGGAAGGCATAGTAGGAACGGACAAGGTAGTTGGAGTAGCAGAAGCAACAGCCTGTGAAGGTACAGGTACAGGAGCAGTAGGAACAAGGACAGGTGATGGAACAAACGTAGGGTTAACAGCGGGCTAACCCGCAGCCGCTGGAGCAACAAGAGGTACAACAGGAGGAACAACCGGAGCAGCTACAGGAGCAGTAGCACCCTGTACATAAGGAGGTGGTGATTTCATCAAATACGATAACAAGGAATCCTCCTTCGAATCTTCTTCTTTCTTTTCTAGACTACTCGGTAAAACCGGGTAACATTTATCTATTTTCATGTGATGCAATCTAGTAGAAATTTCCATTTCCTTTTCTTCTTTATCCTGTCTACATTCTCGTATAGTTTGCATTATCGGAACGAACCCTTGTTTTTGATCCTTTTTGAGTTGTTTGATTTCTTTCTGCTTGGCCTCTTTACGCCATATCCGAAAGGAATCAAACATAGCTGGCCTAGCTTTCTTTAAAAATAATTTAGCCTCAAGATTGTCTAAAATCGAAAGTTCAAAAGTTCCATGTGGTGGCCATCTAAGGTCACCGTCTTTCTTTGTATAGCGGATCCAGTAATCATTATATATTATAGGACCCACCCCATGTCGACTATAAAGATCATGTATCGGAGTTCCAACTGGAGGTATCGGACACGAGTCCTCCAACCGGGAATCCATTGCGCAACATTTGAAAATACGAAACAAACCACTATGGCTAGGCATCGTACACACTAACCTAGTATCAAACTTCAAGGATTACCGAAGCAATTAAACCTCGTGTAAGTCAAAACCCTCGGTTTTTGGCAATTGCAACTGTCAAATAATACTAAGAACCGATACTAAGAACCACAAATGCAATGGAACCATGCAATACAACAAAGCCTTAAGGCTATCACAAAGCTCGGAGAGCTAACAAAAAAGCCTGAGGAGGCTATAACAAAGCTCAGGGAGCTATTACAACAAAGCCTTAAAGGCTACAACAAAGCTTTCAAAAAGCTAGAACACCCACTAAGGACTGGGAGCGACCCACAAATACTTAACTCAGAACTTCAATGGCGTCACCAGGAAGGCCCGTCTATCGTCTCGCTTGTACGTAAGGTCTGCACCGGGCGTCGAAGACAGGTCGACAGTCAGGGCATCGGTCCGTCGCAGCCGTCAGGAGGCGGGAATCTTCGCAGGGAAAATCGTCAGGCCACTTATTTCGACAACAGGATCGATGAAGCGGGGTGCACCTTCCCTCGGAGATTTCACACGAAGTTCCTCACGATCATCAGGCTTTGGACCGGTACCGCTGAAGTCGCCCCACGTTGGGCGCCAACTGAAGGACTGGACTTTTAACAGTACCAGCGGTGCCAGGGAACAACACCTATAACCTTCATGGGATACCTGTTTTGGCGCACAAACTACAGAGACACGGGACACTTCCTTCGGCGTCAAAGATCAGCATTTATTACTGCAGGGAAACAAGAGTCATAAGAAGTACATGGACATGTAGGTTCTGCGAGTCTGCTTCCAATTGCATATGTAGGTCGCTCTCTTTTATACAAAATGTTGCCATTGCACAACATGTGGACAAAAGATTACAATTCAGTTCCCACAGTAAAACTTCAAAAGGGTCGCTTTCATGTGCTCAGAATCCCGCAACATAATTACAGTAACAATGCCGGTTCCCAACTGTAAAAGTACATCTTCCCACCATTTGGCACACCCATTAGAGTTGTAAATGACCAGGAGAAAGGGACAAAGAACAGCTGCAAGGAAGTCAGACACGTGTAGAGAAAAGAGGGTGAGGGTAATATCGGAAGCATGATCGTAGGATCAAAGAGCTAGATCCATCGCCTGCGCGGCTGTCACAATAGGCCGGTACAATCAGATTACCCTCAAGCTGGGCTATCTGCCTTCGCTGTATCATTCCTCCGACCATAAAGACGCATGAAAGGAATATGCGTCTTCCGCAAGGCTTGGGAACTAGAGGGTCAAGGAGCGAACAGTTACCTGCTCGCTGACTACGAGAGGGCAAGAAACAAAATGGATGCCGTATCTAAAATGGAACCCGAGGGTTCAGATGAAGAACACGTAATATTAGACGAACCCTGGCAGGTAGCGTAGCAAAAATACACACACTTGCCGAACTCGTCATTTACGGTTCGTAGATACCAAACTCGTCCATATTTGGTAATGCCCAGAACGTCGTAATAATTTTTACGGAACCTCAATCTAGCGGATCTCGCGTACGCGAATTTGCGGATTTACGGATTCGCAATCCGCGAAGATACGCGAACTCTCGCGGATTTGCGGATTTTCCCGTTTTTTGTGTTGGCGAGCGTTCGCGCCGATTTTGGGACAATTTCGCAATTGCGAACTTACTTTTCGGCACGCAACGGCCGCGACTATGTTGTTTCTACGTCTGGTTTATCTCACAGGTTCACAGCACCCTCTGTTTCACCACTGCCACCCTCTGGGACACCCATGCCACCCTCTGGTACATCCTCACTGCCACCCATTAGGTTTGTTTATCACTGTAGTTTATGGGGGGTGAAAAAAGCAAGCACACCTCCCCTACTTCAACTGCCATGAATTAATTTGGGGTTGATTAATGTGTCAGTTATTTAGAAACTTCCAGTCTGGCTGGCACCTGCTTCCTTCCTTATCTGTAATTTGCTTTCTGTTGAAGTGAAATTTTTTTTCACAGGACCTTTATGGTCTACTTGTAGCTATTCTATGAGCCTGCTGTTTGGGTCATAGCAGGGTCATAGAATAGTTGCAAACTCTGGAGGGGCCCCTCAGGAAGCACTACAGTGAATGTTACAAATGTTAAGTTTGAACTTTTGCACCTGCTCATTGCTTTCAGTTTAGCAAAAATCATTTTTTCTGCAATTTCGCGTGTTTTTTGGGGCGCGAATCCGTGCGAGATCGATTTCGGAAGCCGCGAATGCTTGCGAATACACTAATTTTTTTTTTGCGACGTGTATGTTCGCGTGCTTTTGTGCGTGTTCGCGAGGCGCTTGTAGCTATACGTTTGCCAAGTTACCCTAGCGGTCGTACACGGGCGCGGCCATCTTGTTTGCGTGACGTAATTCCGTTTCCGGCCGCTATGTGTAATCTCGCAAACTGTGCTGCTCGCTAGTACAATTTCGCGCGTGCTCGCGAGGAAAATCTCGCGCGAACTTACCCACGCGGTCGTGAACGGGCGCGGCCATCTTGTTTCTCATTCATTGCTATGGTTCTGGGCATGCTTTCTGTATCCTCTCTGAATCTCTGCCTTCCTTTGCTTGTTTGAAGTTTATTTAATCTATTTTACTTATTATCTATCCCTCTATTTTTCTAGCTGTATATTTTTGTGTTTTCTGCTACTTTTAGTTACTTTTAAACTACTTTTTTAAACTCTTTTCTTTTCTTCTTCACTATTCTATTTCTTCTTTATCATTTAACTTTATTTCTGCCCAGACCATGGTAAAGGGAGCCGGGAAGCACCCTGAGAAGGGGAAGGGTCCCGCACCCCGTGCCCGGCTCCCGTGCGGGCGTTTGAGGGGGGAGCAAGTGGTGCCACGGGAGATCTTTAGCGCGGAGGAGGTGGCCGCACTCATCTTCCACGTCCAGCGCCGCCTCCCCAAGACGATCCTGGGAGGCGGCAAGATCGCAACTGGCTATGGCATCCGGGAGCACCGGAAGCGGTGGGAGAAGGTGTGCCGGGCCATGTATAAGCTCTCTGGGGTCCAGCGCACATATAACCAGGCCACCCACCGCTGGACCGATGTCATGGACCGGGAACGGGACTTGCTGGACGCGCTTGGCGTAGAGGTCCCCGGGCTTGGTGAGTAGTAGTAGCTATTCATCACTACTCTGTTTTATCCGGCTCTGTTATTTGCAAATCTTTGTTCTTTACCAAGAGCAATAATGCTGCCAATTACATTGTAGGTAAATTATATTTCAAAATCTTCTAAGCATTTCAGGTGCACTGCTCTCCTTCTCAGTAGCCTTGCTTGCTACTATGCTTATTTGTTTTGTAAATTGTGTTCATTTCATTGGCCTGAGAAATTATGTATGAGTGTAGTGTAAAGATAAGAACTGCGTAATGCTAGACACTAAGGGTCATATTTTCAATTACCGGCGCATCCCTGCAAAGTAGCAGGGATGCGGCAGTAATTGTGTGCCATGCCACCACCACCCATTGGCCCAAAATGTCACAGAAGCCTTACGCATCTGTGCCGTAAAGGCGGCGCATTGCTGGAGTTGCGTGCCAACGATGGCGTAGCTCCAGCAATGCTCTGGGGTACCCTATCTCCCCAATGCTGCATCAAGCCGTACGTCGGCTTCAAGCGCGCAGGGTTTGACTCATGCATCATTGTCTTAAAAGTGACTGATTGACATCTTGTAGATTTCCCTCAGCCACTTTTAGGATTCGTTCCTGCGCAGGTACGCCCTCCCTTGCGCCGGAACGCCCCCTGATGGCGCAGGGCTTTACAATGTGATGCATCGCCCATAATTTTTTTTTTAATATATACGCCGCACCAACACCATGGCGAGTCTTTTGTTCTGCCGCTGCGTCACAAAAGTCACGCAACAATGGAGGAAAATGAGCCGCAAGGGACTTCTAAATCAGCCCCAACAGACTGAAGTCCAGTCCTTCCTTTAGACACATGGCTATAAGAAGAAATAGTGGTGGTGGTGGGTGGATTGATAGTTTGAGTATTCACTGATCTGCAAGCAGGATGGACTTTGTCTGTCACTTCGCGTGCTGCGGACTGCTGCCTGCAGTGCCAGGCCTAGGCAAACCTCTTTGGTAGTCTGTTTATTGAGTTACATAGGAACTTTCTAAGTCAACGGTCCGCAAATCAGGCAATACGAATAACGTAGTATACCACATGAGATAGATCCCGTGGAATAGTTGTCTATCTATTTGCTATTTCTCCAAAAAAATTTGTTATTGTTCTTTTGAAATGGTTGATTTGGTTGACAAATCTCATCCATGTTTTCTGGTCTTTCTTTCTTTCATGTTGTACATCAGCTCCCCCCAAGGGCAAGAGGACACAGGAGGAGGAGGGTGCTGTTCAGGATGCAGGCCAGGATCGGGCAGGCGAGGGCTCCTTTGCTGGCCCCAGTAAGTTTAAATTGTAATAAAGAGTACCTATTTTTTCCTAGCGTTCCTCATTCGATTTTTTCTAAATCGTCTTTGATCTTCTTGTAGACTGGATATAAATTCTTATCCTGGCTCGAATATGACTCCCTGTGGTATTACTAGATTATTCTTATTAGTCTGTCTGTGTAGCTAACTAAGATTGGACATTTGGCAATTCCATTGGACTCCCATTCTATTCAGCAATAGCTCTATGCACTGTCTCCTTACTGACTAGATAGTGTGGCAGAGTCATTTAGCTTCACAATATGCGAACAAAAGATTACAATTCAGTTCCCACAGTAAACTTCAAAAGGGTCGCTTTCATGTGTTCAGAATCCCGGAACATAATTACAGTAGCAATGCCGGTTCCCAACTGTAAAAGTACATCTTCCCACCATTAGGCACACCCATTAGAGTTGTAAATGACCAAGAAAAAGAGACAAGAGCAGCTGCAAGGAAGTCAGACACGTGTAGAGAAAAGAGTGTGGGGGTAATATCGGAAGCATGATCGTAGGATCAAAAGAGCTAGATCCCATCGCCTGCACGGCTGTCACAATAGACCGGCACGGCCAGATTACCCTCAAGCTGAGCCATCTGCCTTCGCTGTGTCATTCCTCCGGCCATAAAGACGCATGAAAGGAATATGCGTCTTCCGCAAGGCTTGGGAACTAGAGGGTCAGGGGGCGAACAGTTACCTGCTCGCTGACTACGTGAGGGCAAGAAACAAAATGGATGCCGTATCTAAAATGGAACCCGAGGGTTCAGATGAAAAACACGTAATATTAGGCGAACCCTATCAGGTAGTGTAGCGAAAAATGCGTACACTTATCGAACTCGCCATTTACGGTTCGTAGATACCAAACTCGTCCATATTCGGTAATGCCCAAAACGTAGTAATACTTTTTACGGAACCTCAGACGCTCCTTTTGCCCTCATGTAGGCAAGCACTAGTCGGAATCATAATCGATTTCGATATTCATCAGATCATTTAGATGTTGCTGATACATTATTCTATCCATCAATGCCTCTTTGGTGACAACTGGCTGCCTTATACACGTTGTAACACAAAGGCCACATAAGGCAGGACCACATTGCACACAAAGACAACATGTGAATAGAAACGTCACAACAACCCCTATGATCATCAGAATTTTCCAACCCCAAGTCGACATCAGGCCCCAAAACCATCCCAGAAGCGTCCAATTTCCTTCGTCCACGTGTATGGACTCCGAAATTTTGTGCAACTTAGAGATGGCTTGATAAACCGTTGGAGCGTTATCAGGTATGAATATGCAGCAGCTCGAATGGATGACTTTACAAACACCACCTCTATCTGCTAGAACAACGTCTAGAACCATACGGTTCTGTAACGTCATCAGTCTATCCGCCTGAAGCTCGGCTGTCAAATTACCAAGGGCACTTGCAGTTATGTTGGCAGTTGATTCTACTACACGAGTTAACTGTCTCAGGTTCCTGCTATTGACCATAGGGCCCCAAAACGGTAGGAAACCCTTGAAGAAGTCTCCTGCTTCTTGACCGGCAGTATCTTCTTTGTTGACAACACCTCTCACAACTCTAGTTTTGTGATAATCTGAGGCCACAGTGAAAGTCGGAGGCAAAAGATTTGCAATGTAGCAGGTACCCGAGAAGTCATGAGGCAACCACGTATAGGCTCGATCATAACATACAAAATAGGTACCCTTGGCAGTTAGGAAGACAGGGGATGAGAGCGTTGGTAAGACATATGTCTCAGTACACGCACTCTCCCCAAACTGAGCTCTCGGATTTCGACCGAGACCTTTCAGGCAGAAGTTACAAAGGTGAGGTACAATCCATATCGGTGATGGGCTTTTAAGCTGCCTATCACCCACTGATACACTATACTCAGCCTCACTTAGTTCCTTATATGCTCGTACCTCCTCCTCTGGGATAAGCGATGCGTCAAAAATATCTCTATCTAAATCAGCAATAGCTCTCGCCAGAGTCTTGTGGTACGGGCCAGGACCAAAGTTTGCTGAGCGTGGTTCTCGATGGGGGTAGGAATCTAGTGCGCTACGGAACATAGTTTGCAATGCTCAAGCTGACCCTTGGGAACTATAAGGCAGCACCAAGTACGGAATACCCTTATCCATGGTATGTGGCATTAACCCACACACCCAACAATTGGTAGTGTTTACCACTAACTGATGCTGATGCAAGAGTTGAATAAAGGAGTTGTTTCTAAATTCCGCACGTCTGGCTTGTTCGTGCTGAGGCAGAAGATGAAAGGAATGTGGAGAGACAGTTGAAACGAGATTTAGATCATGAGATGGAAGAGTAGGTATAGTAGAAAGCAGTGAGAGTTGGGACCCAAAATATACTCCCCCCACCAGTAACATAGATACAGTCAGGAACAATATGAAAACCTGTAGCAAAAACCATTTTGTACGAAACATTTTATCTAATGCAAATCTTTGCGCCAACATTTTATCTCTCTTCGACAGCTCAGATAATGACGATTCCATCCCCTAACGACCGTCCGCGACGTTCTTGACGCACTTCGTTCTGAGTAGCGATTATCAATTCCCAGGAGTTCCCAGAAATCGACAAAAGAAACCGACCTAGTGTCGATAGCTGCTAAACAGAAGGAAGTACCCGCACGGCCCTACGGCCAACCTGGATGATAGGTTTTAGCTAAATTGAACATTCAATTTATTATAATGTTCTTGGCTGTACGAAAAGGAAAAAGGTACACAATATACAATGTCCACTATGTTCAGGGCAAATGTGAAACCTAAAAACAAAAATCTTTTTATTCGTGGCTTGTACGTGGACGAAGAAAGTATCGGCTGCTCCCAGGGCGAGTCTGGTCTTCAAATAGTGGATTGGATGGCAAACGAGTGTGCGATTGTTCAGATGATTGTTCAGCACTCGAATTTTCCAGAGTTGACGGAAAGGGAATTGTTTGAGGGGGATCAACAAGGGTGTCAGATACAAGCTGAGCTTCGCTGAATGGGACAAAACGTTGTGGAACGTCGGTTTCAGATGAAGTAAAACCTCTTCTCATCCAGGTGTCCGACGGCAAAGGAAGCGGGACTCTTTTGGTGTGGGTAGCGTGTACCCAGTGCTTCCGTCCTTCCAGTCGAACTGCCGTCCTCGTTGCTAGTTGCACCTGGTATGGTCCCACGTATCTCGGCTCAAGGTTCCGTTTTCGTCCGAAATTGCAGACAAGGAGCCAGTCCCCTGGTTGGAGCAGATGACCAGGACCCTCTGTTCGTGACGGCAGAGCCTCAAAGACCTGTTGATGAATCAAACTCAATTTAGCAGTCAGATCATGAAGATAATCAATCAACATTGGATATTCGATTCTATCAAACTCCTTAGGCCTTGGGACTCCCCATATATTAGCAGGACGACCAAACACAATCTCGTATGGGCTAAGCCCTACTCGTGAGTGTACAGTTGCCCTGGTTGATAGGAGAGCTTGAGGCAAAGCGTCGGGCCATGATAAACCAGTTGTTGCCTGAATTTTAGCCAATTTTAGTTTTAGGGTGCCATTGTATCCTTCCACCAAGTCCGCTGATTGTGGATGATTTGCACTATGAAATTTTTGATTTATACCGAGGCCACGACACACACTCTTCATCACACTTCCCACGAACTCACTTCCGTTGTCTGACCATACACCCGAGGCATTCCATATCGGGGAAAATACTCCTTGAGCAAAATTTTTGCCGTGGATAAAGCAGTACTATCCTTAAGGGGGTAAGCCTCAATCCATCTGGAGAATGCACATACCACAACCAACACGTATTTCAAGTTGTTACATCTCTCCATGTGGATGAAGTCCAACTGGATAACTTCGAAAGGGTAAGTAGGAGGGGCAAAATGGCCAGGTGGAGTGGGAGTGCCCTTACCGGGATTGTGCATCAAACACACCATACAATTCTTAACCACTCTCTCTGCACACTTAGTAATCCCATCATTCTTCCATACATGAGACAACAACTTGCATATGCCTTTCGTGCTTATGTGTGCTGTACCATGAGCCATTGTAACGACAGCGAGCACATATGCATCCGGTAACATCCATCTCTGTTTCTCTGACAAATCAACCCAACATCCGTTCTCATCCAGCCTTCCCATACTCTCTTTCCATTTAGACCTTTCCGTCTCAGTGGCTTCATTCTGTATTCCCTTCACACTCTCAATTGTGTCTTCACACATACTAGTCTCTGTTGGCCATCTCACTGAACTCGTAACATACATTCGATTCGTCAAATCTTTAGCTGTCTCTTTAGCCGTCTCATCCGCAAACGCATTACCACGACCCACGTCATCCGTTACTTTCTGATGTGCACTACATTTGATTACGGCCACCTGTTTAGGCAATGTGAGTGCATCTAAAAGGTCATTCACAAGCTGACCATGCTGAATCTTTGTGCCATGCGACGTGAGGAATCCTCTTTCTCTCCACAATCGCCCAAAACTATGCGCCACACCAAACGCATACTGGCTATCTGTAAACACATTCACCCGTTTATCTTTAGACAACACACACGCTCTTGTCAATGCGATCAGCTCAGCAGCCTGAGCCGAATTCTGACTCAATCTTGCGCTTTCTACAACCGTACTCAATGTTACTACAGCATACGCAGTCGTCACATCACCATTCGGCAACTTAAAACAGGAACCATCCACATACAAAGTACCATCGGGATCTACCAATGGAGTATCTTTTAGGTCAATACGACCCTTTGTTTCCTCCTCAGTTTTTAGATAACAGTCACGTAGTGCTTCACCACTTGACTCTGTGTCGATCGGCAGCAATGTTGCTGGATTCAACACATTACATCGTTGTATCCGTATATGACTGGCCACTAACGTTAACTCATATCCAGACAATCTTGCGCTCGTCAAATGTTGAGTCTTCGTTCGGTTCAAAAGAGTGTCAACTGCATGCGGGACCATCACCGTAAGCATATTATCCATGACCAGACCTGCGGACTGTCGAATGGACGCCGCAGCTGCCGCTGTTGCTCTTAAACAACTCGGCAAGGCTCTAGCTACTGGGTCTAAAGTCGAAGAAAAATAGGTGCATGGGCGTTGTTTGCCACCAAAAGGTTGTGTCAGAACACTCAATGCACAACCATCCCTCTCGTGAACGTATAGTGCAAACGGCTTACTGTAGTCAGGAGTACCCAACACAGGAGCCGAACACAACGCATCACGCAATTCAGAAAAACCTTTCTGACACTCTTCAGTCCAAGGCAAAGGAGATGAAACATCCTTGCACGGTAGGGCTACCAATGGTTTCGCCAACAATGAAAAATGTGGAATCCATTGTCTGCAGTAGGACGTAATACCTAAAAAGGCACAAACATCTCTCTGGGTTTTTGGCACAGTCATTCGGGAAATCGCTGCGATTCTCTCTGGGGTTAACCTTCTCCCTTCTTTTGACAATAAGTGACCTAAATAGGTAACTTCTTGATAACAATATTGTAGCTTAGAAGGTGATACTTTGTGATGTAAGTCATGCAGATAATGCAATAATGATACTGTAGCCGTTTTGCAAATAGCTTCTGTATCAGCTGCCACTAGAAGGTCGTCAACGTATTGAATCAAAGCCGCACCCGTCGGTAAAACAAAGGCATCAAGCTGACTTTTAAGTGCTTGACTGTAGATTGACGGACTCTCACAGTAGCCCTGTGGAGCGCGTCTTAGCCTAAAACTGCGACCACCTAATGCGAATCCGAATAGGTCTCTGCTTTCCTCGGCAATCGGGATACTAAAGAAAGCATTCTTTAGATCGATCACCGTGAACCAGGAGGCAGAGGCCGGAATCATTGTTAGTAAGGCCGTGATATCAGGGACCACGGGAAATTGTGGAATCACTATTTTATTTACTTCTCTCAAATCTATTACGAAACGATACACAGGAGGTTTGGATGGGTCAGTTCGTTTCAAAATAGGCAATACAGGGCTATTTCACACGTTTCCACGAGTTTCTTCAACAACACCTTTCTTAATTAGATCATGAACGATTGCTAACAGCGCTCGCTCACCATCAAGAGAGATACGATATTGAGGTAAACGTGGTAATCGCTAAGCATGGGCGTAAAATCCGCTCCGATCGCGGATTTTTCGGATTTTCGGCAAATTCGCAATCCGCGAACTCTCGCGAATTTGTCGAAAATCCGTGAATCCGCTCGCGGCGGATTTTTTGCTTGGTTGCGGCGCGCGGCGTGGTGCACGGCGTTCACTTTCCGTCATTTTAGCGTTTGCCGAGTTGTTTTTCTTTGCGAGTGACGCGCCATTTTAGATCTTGCTGCGAGTTCCCGCGGGAGTTTGTCGCCCGCGAATACGTACTCGCGGCTTGCCACCTTGCACAGCACACCTCGCGAGAGTTCGCAATTGCGAACACGTAGTTGCGGCGGAAAGGAACAATCTCGCACTTGCGAAATAGAGATTTTGCAATTTCGCACAAGAAAATCACCAGCAAACAGGATAAACCTTCAGAAAATTATGATTTTTATCAGAATCACTCCTCAGGTTGACATTTGCATGGCCTTTTTTTTTGCAAGGAGTCCATTTTGGGGGGGGGGGAGGAAGGAAGTGCCCCACAGTCTCCAACTTCCTGTTCCTGTCCAGCAGGCTCCTCCCAGTGCTTTGTCCATCTCCTGGTCACTTTCATTTGGATCTGGAGCTGGAAGGATTACTTTTTGTGGGTGCTGCTGGATATTTGGATTTGAGGCCTTTTTGACTGTCTTTGGATCACTTTTGGATTAGAAATCAACTTTCACAAGTAAGTTTGTTTGGAGCATTACAGTTGCTGCAAGTACAATTTTGGAACTTTTTCAGAAAATTAAATAAATTATATTGTGGGTAGCCACAGTATCCAGTAGGACCAGGGTTGGTTATGGGTGCATGATACAACTGTTTTGTTGAATTTAAACACCATTGAGGCCATGGATGGGCTGGGATTGTGCAGATTTTATTGTTTTTTGTCGTTTTTTTGGGCCTGCTGGTGTGGCCCTTTGCCCAGGGGTGGTGAGTGTTGCATGGGCCTAGTCTTTCTGTGGGGTGTCTTCTTGAATTTAAACATAATTGAGGCCATGGATGGGCTGGGATTGTGCTTATTTTATTGTTTTTTGTCGTTTTTGGGGGGCTGCTGGTGTGGCCTTTTGCTTGCCCAGGGGTGGTGGTGGTGCATGGACTGAGTGTGCCTGTGGTGTGGTCTCACTCTCTTTGATGTAAACATCATGGATGGCATTGGATTGTGGTGATTTCTGGCTGTTTTTCTGTTTTTTGGGGGTGTACTGTTGATGTGGTCTGGCCATGTGGGTGGTGGTGGTGGCCATCTTGAGTGCTGGCTGGTACAGGCAACATGTGCTTGGGGTGTAAGGGGGCCATTTTGAGGAGAGGCAGTGTCTGAGGCCTGCACTTATTTTGCCTACTTTTCATCCCTTATGCCCAGGGGTAGTGAGTGTTGCATGGGCCTAGTGTTTCTGAGGGGTGTCTTCTTGAATTTAAACACCATTGAGGCCATGGATGGGCTGGGATTGTGCAGATTTTATTGTTTTTTGTCGTTTTTTTGGGCCTGCTGGTGTGGCCCTTTGCCCAGGGGTGGTGAGTGTTGCATGGGCCTAGTCTTTCTGTGGGGTGTCTTCTTGAATTTAAACACCATTGAGGCCATGGATGGGCTGGGATTGTGCAGATTTTATTGGTTTTTGTCGTTTTTTTGGGCCTGCTGGTGTGGCCCTTTGCCCAGGGGTGGTGAGTGTTGCATGGGCCTAGTCTTTCTGTGGGGTGTCTTCTTGAATTTAAACATAATTGAGGCCATGGATGGGTTGGGATTGTGCTTATTTTATTGTTTTTTGTCGTTTTTGGGGGGCTGCTGGTGTGGCCTTTTGCTTGCCCTGGGGTGGGGTGCATGGACTGAGTGTGCCTGTGGTGTGGTCTCACTCTCTTTGATGTAAACATCATGGATGGCATTGGATTGTGGTGATTTCTGGCTGTTTTTCTGTTTTTTGGGGGTGTACTGTTGATGTGGACTGGCCATGTGGGTGGTGGTGGTGGCCATCTTGAGTGCTGGCTGGTACAGGCAACATGTGCTTGGGGTGTAAGGGGGCCATTTTGAGGAGAGGCAGTGTCTGAGGCCTGCACTTATTTTGCCTAATTTTCATCCCTTATGCCCAGGGGTAGTGAGTGTTGCATGGGCCTAGTGTTTCTGAGGGGTGTCTTCTTGAATTTAAACACCATTGAGGCCATGGATGGGCTGGGATTGTGCAGATTTTATTGTTTTTTGTCGTTTTTTTGGGCCTGCTGGTGTGGCCCTTTGCCCAGGGGTGGTGAGTGTTGCATGGGCCTAGTCTTTCTGTGGGGTGTCTTCTTGAATTTAAACACCATTGAGGCCATGGATGGGCTGGGATTGTGCAGATTTTATTGGTTTTTGTCGTTTTTTTTGGCCTGCTGGTGTGGCCCTTTGCCCAGGGGTGGTGAGTGTTGCATGGGCCTAGTCTTTCTGTGGGGTGTCTTCTTGAATTTAAACATAATTGAGGCCATGGATGGGCTGGGATTGTGCTTATTTTATTGTTTTTTGTCGTTTTTGGGGGGCTGCTGGTGTGGCCTTTTGCTTGCCCAGGGGTGGTGGTGGTGCATGGACTGAGTGTGCCTGTGGTGTTGTCTCACTCTCTTTGATGTAAACATCATGGATGGCATTGGATTGTGGTGATTTCTGGCTGTTTTTCTGTTTTTTGGGGGTGTACTGTTGATGTGGACTGGCCATGTGGGTGGTGGTGGTGGCCATCTTGAGTGCTGGCTGGTACAGGCAACATGTGCTTGGGGTGTAAGGGGGCCATTTTGAGGAGAGGCAGTGTCTGAGGCCTGCACTTATTTTGCCTACTTTTCATCCCTTATGCCCAGGGGTAGTGAGTGTTGCATACTTGCATGTCCCTAGTCTTTCTGTGGGGTGTCTTCAATGTAAACATCATGGATGGCATGGGATTGTGCTCATTTTTCTGTGTTTTGTCGATTTTTTGGGGTGTATAACTGAACTGATGTTCCTCTGTCTTTCATTGCTTTTAGGTGCACAAGAAGACTCAATAGAACCACCAGTGCCAGGAAGAAGTCCTGCAGCGGTGTGTGCAGCATAACGTCACGCGACGTCACGTCTGGACACAGAACCCTCTGCAACTCGTGCAACTGCTGCCTGCTGACCTGCTCTGAAGAAGATGGCCCCAAAAAAAGTAACCCGTAGCTCCTCTAGCAAGAAAGGTGCCAGTAAGGAGCAGAAGAAGCAAGTTACCAAGGACACTGGTGTGCCGCCCGCCCCTTTTTTTGGGAGTAAAAAAAAAAGTATGCCTGCAGCAGCTGCAGCGGGATCTGCTGGGGACCAAGCTGGCAGCAGCACCCCCGCTCCATTGGGCTCAGTGCCACCACCACCACCACGCCAACTTAAGTCCAAGCCCTTGAGTGCTGCAGAGGCAGCCAGTATACTTCTTCAATCACCATCGACCAGTGATGTTGGCTCATCGCAAGAAAGCAGCAGCAATGTCCCTCAATCAACACAGGTTGTTGTAGCTCATCTGACGAGTGTTGAACAACCACAGCGGCAACAACAATCACATGTGCAAGTACAAGCCCAAGTACATGTGGAAGGAGAGGCAGCGCAAGGAGATGCGCAAGCAGAGGTGCATGGAGGGTCACAACAAGTGCCCACAATAGTTGTTCCTCCCGAAGTAGGGGCACATCAGGAAATCGACAATCAAGGCGAGGTATCATTTGAGGAAGCCACTCCTCCTGATGATCCTTCATTGTCTTCCACACCCCTAGCAAGGAAGAGATCAAGGGTGGTGTCTACATCCTCTTCAAGCACACCTCCTTCTGATGATACGGATCAAACTTGGGAACAAACAAAGGTAGTTAAGCGTAAAAGGAAGCTCGTCCAAAGTCTCAGAGTTATGGAGTGTGATGAGTCTCAACAAGAAGTGGCGGATACTGCTGCTGATGAAGACTCTGCCAACGACGACCCAGTCATCATAAAGGTCACTGCAGCCCCAGCGGGCATGCAGCAAACAGACATTTTGACCCTAGCCCGAAGAGCTGCTGAGCGTGATGATGATGTTGTCGATGAGGAGGCAGTGGAAACACCACAATCATTGGAGTTAAGTAGTACACCAACTCGTCCCGCTTCCATATTTCTTTCTGGCAAGAAGAGACCTCCGTCAATCTCGACCTTAATTAGTGGCGGTGAAAGTGCAAAACGTACAAAAGTTGGGCAATCCACATCCTCCACTTCATCTGGCATTAGCTTCATGACCACCACCACCAGTATCGCCGCCTCCTCCATGTCCCACAGACACTTCAAGTCCCCAGTTTGGGACTTCTTTACTGTTTGTCCAAAAAATCCAAAGTTTGCCATTTGTACCATTTGTAAGCAAGCAGTTAGTCGTGGTAAGCCAGGTACCAACTATGGTACCGGAGGCCAGAGAGGTCATCTTAGGAGACAGCACACTGTCAAATGGTTTGCGCACCTAGATGCGATCAAGAAAGGCCAAATTCAAGGAAACGTTGATGTTTCATCTGATGATGACGAGCAGGAAGAAGACGTGTCAAACACTTCCCTTACACCCAGTACCCCTGTCAGCAGCACACCCAATGTGAGGCACACTAAGAGTGTTGGAGCGAGTGAGACACCAACGCACAAAAGTTCACCAGCGAGCAAAATTGGGTCAACGAAGTCATTATCAGCCCGTAAATGCTTGGTCCAGGGCAACATTAGAACAATGCTTACTTCAAACGTGCCATATGAACGCAACCACCCACTGACGCGTCTGTATAACACTAAGCTGGCTAAAATGCTAGCTGTGGACCTTCTACCTTTTTCTTTTGTAGAAGCGGTAGGTTTTCTTGAATTAGTGGCAACGCTCTGCCCTAAATGGAAGGTTCCGAGCCGGTTCTATTTTGCCAGAGTTGCGGTTCCAGCACTACATGAAGATGTGCTGCAGGCGATTGGGGCAGCTTTGCAGAAGAGTGCTGTTCACACAATACATCTGACAACAGACATGTGGACCAGTGGCCCAGGCGATGATTACATGTGCATCACTGCACACTGGGTCTCTTTTTCAGGTGTTATAGCAAAGCTAAACGCAGGTGTTGACCCGGACCAAGTTTTCAAAGCTGCTCGGAAACATGCAACACTAGCCATGTTTGGCTTGGAGAAAAGTCACACAGCAGAAAACCTTTTGGAAGAGTTTGACAAAAAGGTCTTGACAATGCTATCCCCCCTAAAACGCAAGATTGGTTATGTTTCCACGGATAATGGCGCCAATGTAGTTAAGGCCATGTTGAAGGGTGACCATGTTAGAGTGCCGTGTTTGGCGCACTGTATCAACCTGGTAGTTCAAAAATTCTTGAGTGATAAAGAGAGTCCAGCGTTCGAGGTAATGGCCACCTGCCGCAAAATGTGCAACCATTTCAGCCATTCTTTTAAGGCCCGGAAGCATCTGCGGAGACTGCTACTTGAACGTGGAATGCCAGTGAAAGCACTCATCCAGGAGGTGGCAACACGTTGGAACTCAACCTTCTACATGCTTGAGCGTCTGCATGAGCAGTATACGGTACTCGATCACTATTTCTTGACAGAGGCTACATCTCAGAAGGAGGACCTGCGGATGAGTAAGGCGCAATGGGCCATAGTTAAAAGCCTGACAGACATGCTTCGTCCTTTTGAGTTCTTCACGCGTGCAGTCAGCCAGGAGGACTGTAATTTGGGAAAAGCTATCCCATTGTTGTGCATACTGGAGCACCAACTGATGGCGGTTTCTTCTGAGTTTCAAAAAGATGAAGAAAAAAAAACCCATTTCATTTTGCCTGAGAAATTATTACATCGCCTACGTGGTGATGAACGTCTTAAAAACATCAACTCAGATCAGCATTACATTTGTGCTACTATTCTGGATCCACGCTACAAAAAGGCGCTGGCAGACAACGCATTCTTTCCTTTCGCTGATGCAGATGTTCAAAAGTACAAACATTGGTTAGCCTGGTCAGCCAAGAGGTTTGAAAAAGAACGGCAGGTTATTGAAGGAGAAGCCAGTACATCAGCATCAGCATCAGCAGGCCATCCGCAGTCACAAGAATCCACTTCTGCACCTGTGGCTGGGGCACAAGTGACCTCTCAGCCGTTAAAGACACCGGCAACTGGATCATCTGCACCACACACAATGACAACACTAACAGTGGCTGGGGAGGAGGATTGGCTAAGTTTGATGGGGTATGGTTCTCGAAAAAATGTCACAGCCAGCACAGCAAAAAGTAAGCAAAGTGGAGGAACAGTTGATGACCTTGAGTCGATGGTGCAGGACTATCTGAATGACTCAACAGTGGTCTTTCTTAATGAGGAGCCATTGCAGTATTGGCATGGCAAAAAACAATTGTGGCCACAGCTCTACAACCTGGCTATAAACTATTTGTCTTGCCCACTCGCAAGTGTGTCTTCTGAACGTGTTTTCAGTGCTGCTGGTGGCATTGTAACTCCCAAACGGAGCCGCCTCTCGCCCAAAAATGTGGAGCGGCTGACAATGATCAAGATGAATCAGCACCTCATACCACCAGATTACAAAGTACGAGAAAGCACGCCGCATGAAGACGAGGAGGACAGCAACGTAGATGAGGGGATTTTTTCTCTGTTCGGTGCCACTGACCTCATCCAGCCTGAATTCGCAGAGTATGATGACGAAATCTTGTTCTTATTCCCTGACACCGAGCCCTGAAAATGAGACAATCAATCAAGAACTTTCTTTTTCGTCCTTATTCACTTTTATTCCTGTGTGCTTTGTGTCTCTCTTTCTTTGTTTTGCACAGTTAATTTAATTCAAACTTTAATCACCTAATCCCAAAAACAAGACCATCATCAGAACTGTCTTCACTTGTTTGCTTATTGATTTGAAGGTGCCGCAGTCTACATTCCTCAGGTTCACAAGTTCTGAAGAACATGCTCCTCTATCCTCCTCCTCCAGACTGCGATTTCCCTCCAAGCAGAGTGCTGGATTACGCACAATGAAGAAAGACTCAGCACTTGTGGGGGTGTTGTACTTCTTTGCGGGTGAGTTGACGGTTTTGGGCCCATTGCTGTGAAGCTCTAATAATGGACAAAAGTGTTTTGGACCAAATATGAGGTGGAAATTTCTTGCCGTTTTTGCTGACTTGCTTGCCTTTGAGGTGCTCTTTGGCGGGGTTCCGGGGGTTTGTGTGTAATTTTTGGTGTCTGTCGAAGCACTGCTGCGACAGTCTAATCTTGATTGCATTTGCTTTTCAGGAAATCCGTGGTGGAAAACAGGAGTTATGATGATTGATGATGATGACGACCTAGCTGCACAGCGCCGCGTTTGGACCGAAGGCCAAGAGACATTGTAAGTATGAGATTTAGCTTTTCCGCTGTTTGGGGGTGTTGTGTCGGGTGTTTTTTTGCGGGTGGGTTGGCGGGTCTTGCCTGGGGCATTCCTGGGAAGGTCTAATACCGGATACAAGTGTTTTGGACAAAATCCATAAGGAACAGCCTTTTTTTTGCCATTTCTTCAGACATCTTGCTCAATGTAGCGTTTTGGGGGGCTTCCTGCTGTTCGTGGGTGGGTTGCGGCCGGGGTCTCTGTCGAAGCACTGCTGCGACAGTCTAATCTTGATTGCATTTGCTTTTCAGGAAATCCGTGGTGGAAAACAGGAGTTATGATGATTGATGATGACCTAGCTGCACAGCGCGTTACTTTGGACCGAAGGCCGAGAGATATTGTAAGTATGAGATTTAGCTTTTTCGCTGTTTGGGGGTGTTGTCGCGTGTTTTTTTGCGGGTGGGTTGGCGGGTCTTGGCTGGGGCATTCCTGGGAAGGTCTAATGCCGGATAGAAGTGTTTTGGACAAAATCCTTAAGGAAAAGCCTTTTTTTTGCCATTTCTTCAGACATCTTGCTCAATGTAGCGTTTTGGGGGGCTTCCTGCTGTTCGTGGGTGGGTTGCGGCCGGGGTCTCTGTCGAAGCACTGCTGCGACAGTCTAATCTTGATTGCATTTGCTTTTCAGGAAATCCGTGGTGGAAAACAGGAGTTATGATGATTGATGATGATGACGACCTAGCTGCACAGCGCCGCGTTTGGACCGAAGGCCGAGAGACATTGTAAGTATGAGATTTAGCTTTTTCGCTGTTTGGTGGTGTTGTGTCGGGTGTTTTTTTGCGGGTGGGTTGGCGGGTCTTGCCTGGGGCATTCCTGGGAAGGTCTAATACCGGCTAGAAGTTTGTTGGACAAAATCCATAAGGAAACACCAGTTTTGGCACTTTTTGTAAGTTAGGGTTCGTTAGGGTTAGCCCTAGCAGCAGGATTGCATGTGTTTAGGGGGGTTCTATTGCAACGCGGTTCTGTTGTTGTAGAGCACTGTTGGAGCGATGCTGGCTATGGATACTTTTGCTTGCAGGCAAGTGGTTTGAATACAATCCACGGTCTGTATTTGGGTCTACTGTTACTTTCAAAGTACGTTTTGTAACCATTTTTCTGCTAGGCATCGTTTTTGGAGATATGATTGGGTTCTTCTACATTTTTGCGACTGGCTTTAGTAAGGGTCTTGGTGGGAGCATTGCTGGGAAGGTCAAATTTTGTTCTAAAACACAGTAGTACACCCACCTTGAGGGGAAAGATCCGCTATAATATTTTGGCCATACTTATTGATCCTTAAAAAGGTGACTCAGACAGAGCACGCAATTTCAAAAATATTGTACTGTCTATTAGGGAAATCAAAGTGTCACTTTTTGAACCACACAGCGTACATACCTTTTATTTATTTATCAGTGGTATTGTAATAGCACTTCCTGTTTTCCGTTCAATAATTACAGGCCGGGTTTCAGTCAACATCCGCCAGGCAGGCAGTGGACAGGGTGTCTCTTCTGTCAGTGGTCACCACCACATTGATGGACGAAGCGTCAGCTGGAATGGAGGAGTGCCGCCAATAAGAGGAATTGTTTGCTGCATGCAACTTACTTACCAATTTCAACAGGACAACTCCAACAACATACGCAATACAGATACAGTATCCATTGTTGTCTTTTATTCTATGAGTGTGACTGCATGTGCTTACCTTTAGTTTGTAACCAAAGATTGTCTGTAAACTCTGTATCTTCAATTATTGTTTGTCCATGCTCTGCTTTTTTTTTCTTCTCTCAACAAAACCTACCCAAAAAGAAACCCCCATTCCCATCCATTTTACAAACCCTAACCCTCTTCCCCCGGGCTGTGTTGTTTTGCTTGATGTCTGACTAAAATGACATCAACAATTCCACACACTTGCTGGGGAGGATAAGGTGATAGCAGCAACAGGCTGGTGAAGGAATACGAGGATATCTTCTAGACTTACTCAGCTTCAGTACTATATCTTCTAGTAGTAGTAGCCAATGTCAAATAAATTCAACGCAAGTACTAGTTATACTTGCAATACTTTACCATTTGTTAGGCTACATTATGGCACTGTTCTAGTGTACTGTCACCTGCTATTTTCTCGATCGTACCGTAACCGTTGTAATGCTACAGTAAGGAGTACAAACAAGGTTTCGTTTTCTTTTTTTCCATAGGCATGCAACTGCCACTGTGTCACACCACTAGTACCACCGCAATGAGGAAATGTCACCCGCCCAGGAATGACAACGTTAATCCCCATTTCACCTGGAGCCAGCCCTGGGCCTAGCCCTAATTTCTAACACAAATTACAGGTAAGATAAGCGTTTGGTGGGAGGTAGTATAATGGAGTATTATTTCGGAGTAGACAAGAGATTGACGGTTGTACTACTAAAGTCCTACGACTGTTCAGGAAAACAAAGTTACTGTTACACCCCCGCCCCCCACCCACCAGACTGAAAAGCAGTAAAAAACAGGTATGGTCAGATAAAGTTGAAAAATATATTTATTTATCCCTAACAAAATAATCTCCCTCACCCACCCTAACCCCAACGATTGTCTCTGAAACGTCCCAAAACGATCCCAACTCCCAAATCCCACCCCCCAAAAGTCTATAAAAAAAGGGCAAGGGACACTCCACTACTGGAGGGTGCTGGTGCTGGTGCATGATGCGGCATGGGCATCATACTCCTTGCGGAGGGTGGCAAGCTCGGAGCGGAGGCCCTTAACCAAGGTCTTATACCTCAGGACCTCCTGCTCCAGGTTGGACATGCGGACTCGTAGGCGGCGTTGGCGTTCCTTGCAGCTCCTGTGGGGGGCAGCTGGTATTTCGGTTGCTTGGCGGTGGCGGTCGGCTTTCTTAGCCCGGCTCGGTCCCGCTGGCTTAGTCACGGAGGAGGATGCAGTGGTCACAGTCGAAGATGTTGCCCCGCTCGACTGCGTGTCCTCCTCCTCCTCCAGGGCCACCAGCCGCCGATACTCGGCGACTGTGGCCTCCAGCCTCCGTTGCCGGGCCAATCTAGCCTGCTCCCTCCTTGTTGTTGATTTGGAAGGAGCAACTATATGAAGAAAGAAAGACATAGTCTGTAACCAATGCTCCTTATTAATAACACAAAGTGATTGAGCCGAAAGTTGGGTCACAGAGTACAAGTAGCAAATTGAAAGCACAGTACATAACTATTGAGGACAGTATCTATGTAACCTCCCACTTCTGCATCCTTGCTCTAACAGTAGTGGTAGTTTAATGAACTAATTCTACGACCACTATGGACTTCCATTACAGTCGACTATGACAGTACACCAGTCTTATTCTTCTTCTTCTCTCTTGTTTAGGGAAATGGGTACGTTATCTTATGCAAGCCGGCAGAATGACATGGACACAGCACAGTGAAGTTGCACCCGAGAAAAAAAGTTGCACACCATGATGATGGAGACAGACTTGCGTTACTGTACCGGTCCAGTACATGCAGGTGGTGAAGCTATTACTTTTCTATTACGGGTGGCACTGAGAATACTCTGTTACAAGGGCTACTGCTTAATTAATTTACCTTTCACCCTACAGTGCAAATGAGTACTAGAAAAGGAAACTGAAGAAGCTAACTAATTTGATTATCTATCACTTCACATGGGACGTATTTAATGACAGATGAGATGACTTTAGGTGCTTTGCTTAATATTGAGTGAACAGTGATACACCCACACATGAATGACGTACTACAAGTAAACTAAAGTTATTAAGAGAGGTACGGAGTGTCCACCGTAATAACCAGATATATGCTGTGAATGCAAACGCAATACAAAGTACTGCTACTATTCATGGTAGTATTGGACACATTTACAATTTCTTTTCCTTGCCTTCCCTGCACTGGGACGGACGTGCGGGTGCGGTGGTACATGCTCTTCAAGGTAACACTTACTTCACCTGGCGACCATCTACTCTCTCTAGATACACATGTGCTATGTAAGAGTCAGAGAATACCATGCTCCAGGCATCCATTCAGTCAAAGTATACGCACACATACAGTTTCTGTTTCACCCACCCAGGCTGCTGTCCTTCCACCCATCCTTGCTTCATCATTGACCCAGCCATGCACCATACCATATTCTTTCCTTCCCAGCCACCTCTGGGTCCAAGCAAACACATATCGTTCTTCTTTGCCAGCCATCATACAAGTTCGCGTCCCACTTACTTACACCCTTCTTTCGCTTTTCGTTCATCCCATCCATCACGTTCGTCTAAGAACTTATTGGGATTCTTCTCACCAAAAACTTCACAGCTAAGTCGAAGTACATTTCGAGGAGACTACTACCTGGTTGATTTGTAATTGTAATACACCCGTGCAGAAAGCACACTATGCAGTCTTCAATCTCAATAAGTAAGGAATATATAGCTTACCTGTTTCCGCCACCACCGTTTGATCCCCCACAGGAACGGCCACCAGCTCTTCTAACGCCGCCTCCTCCCCAGAGGCCTCCGAGTCCAAGTCCAACACAGCCACCTCCGCGCTGGCCCCGTCACCAGATGTTACACCTACAAAGTACATTTAAGAATGTTAGAATACACCACTCACTACTATATAATATTTGGTCTAGGAGAAATGTTAAAAAAACAGAATACAATGTAATAATTTGTGACTGTCTACTCCATAGTAAAAATGTCCCATTTTCCAGGGAAGGCTGTTGTCTTGCTGCACTTTTATGCACAACTGATGAATGCTTGCTTTTGATTTTTAACACGCACCACTTTTTCTCCTAACAGACAGAAGCTTGACTCCTGAGTCCTAAGAACACGACCAGGATCAAGTTCAAACTAGGTGAGAGTTCGGCTCGACCACAAGAAATGTGTCCAATTAATCGTCAGCACTAACCACTTTTCCGTTTACAGTTAAATAGTTTTATGACAAAGTAGATTTTAATAAATGTGTTTACTTTTAATAAAGCTTTTACACTTAAATAGACTCTGTGGTTTTTGTTCCTCTAGACTAGAGTGGATGAGCTAAAGGTTTTGGAATTTTTGCAAGCATGAGTGCCTCTGACACTTCTTGACTGTGCTGTGACTCCGTACTACTCTCTTGTCCTGCGTACGATAATCTAGAGATCATTGGGGATCTATAATCGGTGACTTCGGGAGCTGAATGACTCTGCCACACTATCTAGTCAGTAAGGAGACAGTGCATAGAGGTATTGCTGAATATAATGGGAGTCCAATGGAATTGCCAAATGTCCAATCTTAGTTAGCTACACAGACAGACTAATAAGAATAGTCTAGTAATACCACAGGGAGTCATATTCGAGGCAGGATAAGAATTTATATCCAGTCTACAAGAAGATCAAAGACGATTTAGAAAAAATCGAATGAGGAACGCTAGGAAAAAATAGGTACTGTTTATTAAAATGTAAACTTACTGGGGCCAGCAAAGGAGCCCTCGCCTGCCCGATCCTGGCCTGCATCCTCAGCACCCTCCTCCTGTGTCCTCTTGCCCTTGGGGGGAGCTGATGTACAACATGAAAGAAAGAAAAACCAGAAAACATGGATGAGATTTTTCAACCAAATCAAACATTTCAAAAGAACAATAACAACATATTTTGGAAAAATAGCAAATAGATAGACAACTATTCCACGGGATCTATCTCATGTGGTATACTACGTTATTCGTATTGCCTGATTTGCGGAACGTTGACTTAGAAAGTTCCTATGTAACTCAATAAACAGACTACTAAAGAGGTTTGCCTAGGCCTGGCACTGCAGGCAGCAGTGCGCAACACGTGACAGACAAAGTCCATCCTGCTTGCAGATCAGTGAATACTCAAACTATCAATCCACCCGCCACCACCGCCACTATTTCTTCTGATAGCCATGTGACTGTCTAAAGGAAGGACTGGACTTCAGTCTGTTGGGGCTGATTTATAAGTCCCTTGCGGAAGTTGCGGCTGATTTTCCTCCATTGTTGCGTGCCTTTTCTGACGCAGCGGCAGAACAAAAGACTCGCCATGGTGTTGGTGCGGCGTATATATTAAAAAAAAAAACACATATGGGCATATGGGCGATGCATCACGTTGTAAAGCCCTGCGCCATCAGGGGGCGTTCCGGCGCAAGGAACGAATCCTAAAAGTGGCTGAGGGAAATCTACAAGATGTCAATCAGTCATTTTTAGGACAATGATGCATGACTCAAACCCTGCGCGCTTGAAGCCGACGTACGGCTTGATGCAGCATTGGGGAGATAGGGTACCCCAGAGCATTGCTGGAGCTGCGCCATCGTTGGCACGCAACTCCAGCAATGCGCTGCCTTTACGGCACAGATGCGTAAGGCTTCTGTGACGTTTTGGGCCAATGGGTGGTGGTGGCATGGCACACAATTACTGCCGCATCCCTGCTACTTTGCAGGGATGCGCCGGTAATTGAAAATATGACCCTTACTGTCTAGCATTACGCAGTTCTTTTCTTTACAGTACACTCATACATAATTTCTCAGGCCAATGAAATGCTTCTGAACACAACATACAAAACAAAGAAGCATAGTAGCAAGCAAGGCTTCTGAGAAGGAGAGCAGTGCACCTGAAAATGAAATGCATAGAAGATTTTGAAATATAATTTACCTCAATGTAATCGGCAGCATTATTGCTCTTGGTAAAGAACAAAGATTTGCAAATAACAGAGCAGGATAAAACAGAGTAGTAAATGTACTACTACTACTACTCACCAAGCCCGGGGACCTCTACGCCGAGCGCGTCCAGCAAGTCCCGCTCCCGGTCCATGACATCGGTCCAGCGGTGGGTGGCCTGGTTATATGTGCGCCGGACCCCAGAGATCTTGTACATGGCCCGGCACACCTTCTCCCACCGCTGGCGGCGCTCCCGGATGCCATAGCCGGTCGCGATCTTGCCGCCTCCCAGGATCGTCTTGGGGAGGCGGCGCTGGACGTGGAAGATCAGTGCCGCCACTTCCTCCGCGCTGAAGATCTCCCTCGGGACCACTTGCTCCCCCCTTAAACGCCCGCACGGGAGCCGGGCACGGGGTGCGGGACCCTTCCCCTTCTCAGGGTGCTTCCCGGCTCCCTTTACCATGGTCTGGGCAGAAATAAACTTAAATGATAAAGAAGAAATAGAATAGTGAAGAAGAAAAGAAAAGAGTTTAAAAAAGTAGTTTAAAAGTAAATAAAAGCTGCAGAAAACACAAAAATATAGAGCTAGAAAAATAGAGGGTTAGATAATAAGTAAAATTAGATCAAAAAAACTTCAAACAAGCAAAGGATGGCAGAGATTGAGAGAGGATACAGAAAGCATGCCCAGAACCATAGCAATGAATGAGAAACAAGATGGCCGCGCCCGTTCACGACCGCGTGGGTAAGTTCGCGCGAGATTTTCCTTGCGAGTACGCGCGAAATTGTACTAGCGAGCAGCACACTTTGCGAGATTACACATAGCGGGCGGAAACGGAATTACGTCACGCCAACAAGATGGCCGCGCCCGTGTACGACCGATAGGGTAACTTGGCAAACGAATAGCTAGAAGCGCCTCGCGAACACGCGCAAGATCACGCGAACATACACGTCGCAACAAAAACAATTTTGTATTCGCACGTATTCGCGGCTTCCGAAATCGATCTCGCACGGATTCGCGCCCCAAATAACGCGCGAAATTGCAAAAAAAACGATTTTAGCTAAAATGAAAGCAATGAGCAGGTGCAAAAGTTCAAACTTAACATTAGTAACATTCAAGGTAGTGCTTCCTGATGGGCCCCTCCAGAGTTTGCAACAATTCTATGACCCTGCTATAACCCAAACAGCAGGCTCATAGAATAGCACCATAAAGGTCCTGTAAAAAAAAAATTTCACTGCAACAAAAAGCAAATTACAGATAAGGAAGGAAGCAGGTGCCAGCCAGACTGGAACTTTCAAAATTACTGACACATTAATGAAACACAAATTAATTGATGGCAGTTGAAGAAGGGCAGGTGTGCTTGCTTTTTTCAACCACCATAATCTACAGTGATAAATAAACCTAATAGGTGCCAGTGAGGATGTACTAGAGGGTGGCATGGGTGTCCCAGAGGGTGGCAGTGGTGAAACAGAGGGTGCTGTGAACCTGTGATGATAAACCAGACGTAGAAACAACATAGTCGCGGCCGTTGCAAGCCGAAAAGTAAGTTCGCAATTGCGAACTTGTCCCAAAATCGGCGCGAACACGCGCCAACACAAAAAACGGAAAAATCCGCAAATCCGCTAGAGTTCGCGGATCTTCGCGGATTGCGAATCCGTAAATCCGCAATTTCGCGTACGCGAGATCCGCTAGATCCGCCCATGCTTAGTAATCGCACATTTGGTTTCAATTGAATCACATAAGGTGGAATGTCTAACAGACCCACATCATTGGGACCTGTGGCCCATAGAGACGCAGGAAGGGAACTCAATTCCGGTGGGAATTTATCGATCGACAAGTACATAGGAGAGATCACTCTCCGACCTAATGTAAGCTCCACTCCTTCAGGAGAGCAATACAAAGTCGCATATAGTCGTTTCAACAAATCCAGACCCAAAAAATTCTCACCACAGCCGGTAGATAGAATCAGCGGAGCCTTCAGCTCACGAGGGCCAATCGTAAGGGGCAAAGGACTAGAGACGGGGTTGCTAACAGGGGCGCCAGAGAATCCAACGGAAACGTTCGTTAAGCCAGACAAAGGTGCACCAGGGAGTTTCGAATGCATGATGGAACTTTTCGTCGCACCAGTGTCTAACAGAAAAGGCTCAACTACGCCCGATGTAGCCACTGCAACGTAAGGTCCACTCTGATCAACCGGAACTGATACTACTCCCTCTCTTTGTCGGTGGCTGTCCTAGTAATGGTCGTTTGCAACAGTCTCATGTTCTACGTAATAATCGTCCACATTATATTGTGCAGATCGAACTGACCCCGCATTTCGCTGGTCAAAACAATTATTCGTGTCTAATTGATTTTGATGGCGATCAATCTGATTTTGGGGTGAACCACGACCTCTACCTCGTGATGCCTGTTGAGGACCACCACCACGGTTTCCTCGTGTCGACACACCATTTAGACGGTCCCGTAAAGCAGGACAATCATACTTTATGTGTCCCTCTCTTCTACAATATGCGCACTGATTATACCCAAGTGAAGATCTATAGTCAGAGTTGTCAGAACGCGGCTGCATCCTATCGGGCTGTGCTCGCGGTCGATACTGCTGTTGTGAATCATTTTGGTTTGATCGTGGAGGATACGCTTGCTGCAACAAAACCTTCGTTTTGAGCTCCTTCGTTTTCTTATCTACACGATCACTTTCTTCCTTTTCCCTATTCTCATAGTATTGAGCCGTTGCTAATATCTGTGCAGTGGTTGAAACCGCCCATGCACTTTCTGAATTCTTCAATTTGTTGCATACTTCAGGCAACAAATTCGACACGAACTTGTCGACAAATAACCGCTGGCCTCCCTCAGCGCCCATGTCCTGACCGCTGTGGTCGACAAACGCTTCCTCAAACCTTGTGAAGAAATCCGAGACACTCTCGTCTTTCTTTTGCTTACAAGCTGATAACTTATCCCAGTTCACCTTCATCGCTGGCATGAGAGTTTTCATGAGCGTGATGATTTTCTGAGGTAAATCCAAGATCAACTGCTCAGGCTTAGCCCCACCGACTTGCAATGCATCAGCCGCTATCAGTGCAGCCCAATCACCACCTAACTCATTTGCGTGGTTTGCTTGACGAATTTTCGCCCAAACTGGTTGTGGTACAACATTACCAAACAACATGTCGATGTCGGCAAGGTTCATAACAGAAGCTTCCACCAATTGGGATAGCTCCTTATAATAACCAGCCGGATTCTTACGTGGATCAGGCAAGGATTGCTTCACTTGCAAAACTTCCGATCGTTTCCATGGGAGGTGTATCCACACTCTTCGAAAATGCGGTAAAACCGCAGGGTTAGCTTGCGGATCACCAGGCACCCAAAGTGGCGGAACCTCTCTCATAGGATACTGACCAGGAGCCGCTTTCCAATTCTCAGTGGCATCATCAAATGACACTCGAGAATGCACTGTGGATCTGAACGCTAACAAACGTTCCAAGGCACGTCGTACATCTCCACCTACAATCATACCGTTCGAAAAGTGACTCTGGAGTTCAGTTATATCGGGCGGTACGTTATCTAGATCATCGTTATACCATTCTTCCCTCAAAAAGTTACACATTTCTTCGAACACGAATCTCTGCGTGGGCTCATTAAACTGAGAAAACGTGTCAAAGACCACACGTGGAGTGTAGTTAGCAGGGTGTCTTATCCATCTATGTGCCATAGTCACTAACGTCTCTTTCTCCCTTCCACTAGGGATCTGACTCCGTCTCTGAGGAGTTTCGGAAAGATCAGACGGGAATAACTGACCAGAAAGCGGTGAATAAAGGGTAGCAACAGTGTTAGGGATACGATTACGAACAGAAGGAGAAGAAGAAAGAAGAGCAGGAGCAACAACATTAGAGGCGAAGGAAGGCATAGTAGAAACAGACAAGGTAGTCGGGGTAACAGAAATAACAGATTGAGGAGGTACAGGTACAGGGGCAGTAGGAACAAGGACAGGTGGTGGGACAAACGTAGGATTAACAACGGGCTGACCCGCAGCCGCTGGAACAACAGGAGGAACTACAGGAGGAGCTACAGGAGGAGCTATAGGAGCCGTAGCACCCTGTGCATAAGGAGGTGGCGATTTCATTAAATACGCTAACAAGGAATCCTCCTTCGAATCTTCTTCTTTCTTATCTAGACCAGTCGGTAAAACCGGATAACATTTATCTACACTCATATGATGTAATCTAGTGGAAACTTCTATTTCTTTTTCTTCTTTTTCTTGCTTACATTGTTGTACAACTTGCATTATCGGAACAAACCCTTCTCTTCGATCCTTTTTAAGCTGTTTGATTTCTTTCTGCTTGGCCTCTTTACGCCACAGCCGAAAAGAATCAAACATAGCTGGCCTAGCTTTCTTTTGAAATAATTTAGCTTCAAGATTATCTAAAATCGTAAGTTCAAAACTTCCATGCGGTGGCCAACTAAGGACACCGTCTTTCTTCGTGTAACGGACCCAGTATTCACTATATATAATAGGACCCACACCATGTCGACTGTAGAGCTCATATATCGGAGTTCCAACTGGAGGTATCGGACACGAGTCCTCCAACCGGGAATCCATTGCGCAACATTTGAAGATACCAAACAAACCACTATGGCTAGGCATCGTGCACACTAACCTAGTATCAAACTTCAAGGGTTACCGAAGTGCTAAATCTTCGTGTAAGACAAAACCCTCGGTTTTTGGCAATTGCAACTGTCAAATAAAATACTAAGAACCACAACTAAGAACCACAAATGCAATGGAACCATGCAATACAACAAAACCTTAAAAGGCTACAACAAAGCTCAATGAGCTAGAACAACAAAGCTTTAATAAGCTACAACAAAGCTTCAAGAAGCTAGAACAACCACTAAGGACTGGGAGCGACCCACAAATACTTAACTCAGAACTTCAATGGCGTCACCAGGAAGGCCCGTCTATCGTCTCGCTTGTACGTAAGGTCTGCGCCGGGCGTCGAAGACAGGTCGACAGTCAGGGCATCGGTCCGTCGTAGCCGTCAGGAGGCGGGAATCTTCGCAGGGAAAATCTTCGGGCCACTTATTTCGACAACAGGATCGATGAAGCGGGGTGCACCTTCCCTCGGAGATTTCACACGAAGTTCCTCACGATCGTCAGGCTTTGGACCGGTACCGCTGATGTCGCCCCACGTTGGGCGCCAACTGAAGGACTGGACTTTTAACAGAACCAGCGGTGCCAGGGAACAACACCTATAACCTTCATGGGATACCTGTTTCGGCGCACAATGACAGAGACACGGGACACTTCCTTCGGCGTCAAAGATCAGCGTTTATTTACTGCAGGGAAACAAGAGTCATTAGAAGTACATCGGCATGTAGGTTCTGCGAGTCTGCTTCAAATTGCATATGTAGGTCGCTCTCTTTTATACAAAATGTTGCCATTGCACAACATGCGAACAAAAGATTACAATTCAGTTCCCACAGTAAACTTCAAAAGGGTCGCTTTCATGTGTTCAGAATCCCGGAACATAATTACAGTAGCAATGCCGGTTCCCAACTGTAAAAGTACATCTTCCCACCATTAGGCACACCCATTAGAGTTGTAAATGACCAAGAAAAAGAGACAAGAGCAGCTGCAAGGAAGTCAGACACGTGTAGAGAAAAGAGTGTGGGGGTAATATCGGAAGCATGATCGTAGGATCAAAAGGGCTGGATCCCATCGCCTGCACGGCTGTCACAATAGACCGGCACGGCCAGATTACCCTCAAGCTGAGCCATCTGCCTTTGCTGTGTCATTCCTCCGGCCATAAAGACGCATGAAAGGAATATGCGTCTTCCGCAAGGCTTGGGAACTAGAGGGTCAGGGGGCGAACAGTTACCTGCTCGCTGACTACGTGAGGGCAAGAAACAAAATGGATGCCGTATCTAAAATGGAACCCGAGGGTTCAGATGAAAAACACGTAATATTAGGCGAACCCTATCAGGTAGTGTAGCGAAAAATGCGTACACTTATCGAACTCGCCATTTACGGTTCGTAGATACCAAACTCGTCCATATTCGGTAATGCCCAACACGTAGTAATAATTTTTACGGAACCTCAACTGTGCCACATATGACTTTGAAAAATGCATTTTTGTCCATTTTCAATACATGTGCATATTACCATCAACTTGAAGCTGAAGGTAATCAGCGTTTTCTAAATGCACAGTTCGCATTTAGGCTACGCGCATCGGCATTAGGGAATGACAAATTGCAATTTCCTAAATGCATTCGCAATATAGGTGATCGCAAAAAAGTGCAATTACCTAATTTGCAAATACAAAGCCTTTCATGCTTCAGAAAAGTCCTTTTTGCTCTCGCGAGGGCAAAGATGCGTGATGCATGTGGCTCTTGGTCTTCTAAAGCTATAAAACTGAGGCTTGACCTGTGTGATTTCCGACAGGTCCATTGAGAGTGTTTTAAGTAGCATCAAAGGTAATTATCCACAACATGATGTTCAGAAAAGCAGTAAACCGAATGTTTTCATATGTGGTTGAAGTGAAATTCCCAAAACGTGCGCACAGAAAATAACAAGAGACAAAAAAGGGGTTCCAAATCCCCAAATGGCAAAGAAAGCGTTGGGGATTTGTGGCTAGGTTAACAATAAAACACTTTAAAATATAAGCTCTTCGTAAGGAAGAAAGAAAGGAAAGAGGATAAAGGCATTCAAGCAGCATGCACGGCGCTGCTAGATCCAGAGGCAATACTCCATGGGAGTTAACTTGACCCTACCAGGTAGGCCGCTCCCCCTCCGCACAGCACTGCCTGTGTGGCCCTGCCCCAGCCGCCGCTGCTGAGGAAGTTTGAGGCCCTCCTCAACCTGCAGGCTACCACCTGTGCCTCATTCCCGGTGGCCAGTGGTAGGCCATAGGTTTGTTCATCTCTGCTATTTTTCCGCTATTCATTGTATTGTATTCACTGTATTGCCGTTATTATCATTTTTTTGTGTGCCTGTGACTGCTGTTCTCTGTCTTCCCCTGCTGCCGGTACTTGATCTGTGCCATTTTTTCACTCTGTTCCCCTCGCTGTCCCAGTGTCGCTCTGCCCGGTTTTACCTTCTGTACCCCTCGCTGTCTCTGTGTCTCTCTGCCCATCTTTACCTTTTCTTCCTTAAGCTGCCCCTGTAACCCTCTGCCCTTTTTGCCTTCTGTTCCATTTGTTGCCCTTGCATTGCCGTGCCCTTTTGCCTTCTGTTCCTCTCGTTGCCCCTCTATTTTGTGCCCTTTGCCTTCTGTTCCCTTAGTCGCCCCTCACCGCTCCCGCCGCTGTGCCCCCTGTGGTCCGGCCCCCCTGACTGCCCTTTCGCTGCCCCCACCTCCTGCCTCCCAGCTTCTCCTCCATCCCATCTCCCATATATGCTGGCCGCTGCACAGTGAGGAGAACGACCCTTGACCCTACCAGGTAGGCCGCTCCCCCTCCGCACTGCACCGCCTGGTTGTCCCTGCCCCAGCTGCCGCCGCTGAAGAAGGTTGAGGCCCCCCTCAACCCGCAAGCTACCACCTGTGCCTCATTCCTGGTGGCCAGTGGTAGGCCATAGGTTTGTACATCTCTGCTATTTTTCCGCTATTTATTGTATTGTAGTGTATTGTATTCACTGTATTGCCGTTATTGTCATTATTGTGTCTGTGACTGCTGTTTTCTGTCCTCCCCCGCTGCCAGTACTTGATCTGTGCCATTTTTCCCCTCTGTTCCCCTCGCTGTCCCCGTTTCTCCCTGCCCGGTTTTACCTTCTGTACCCCTCGCTGTCTCTGTGTCTCCCTGCCCGTCTTTGCCTTTTGGTCCTTAAGCTGCCCCTGTTACCCTCTGCCCTTTTTAGGTCTCGCGTTGGACAGCGCATGCGCCACGTGCGCTGTCTCAGCGGGACTAAAGTAATGTAAATGTTGAGTGAAACTCCGCCTATTGGCAGCTAATATGTGCTGCTGCTTGCCATTTGTTGAACATTGCATTGCTCTTTCTTATCTTGCTTATGGTTGGTTTGGGATGCAAAACGTCACTTCCTTTGTGCTGCCGTTTTTCAGGAAGCAGCACCGACTAACTACTGTTTAGTTACGCTGCTGGGCTGTAATCAGTCTATTTAGGGACTACTTTTTCTTAGCTCAGAACCCGTTTTACGGCCGCCATCTGCTTCTACTTACTTACGGAGGTTTTGCCCTCCCCTAGCCCCCATCAAGCTCTTCTGTTCCACTGGCACGCTCGCGGCTCCCATTTCACGGCCGCTGTTTATTATTTTTTTTGGGGCGCCTCCCCCGATCCCATGTGCAAAGGTGGCAGGGCTCGCTAACCCCGGGATGTACTCCGCTGGCGCTGCTCTGACTAATCTCAGTCAGCATCCAAGGGGGGAGGGGGCTTTCTGCTTTGCCATTTTGCTTGCGGCTCCCATTTCACGACCCCTCTGCCCGAGAAAGAATTGAAAGTATGCCGACCGGACACGTCATGGGGATTGTGGGTAAAAGCAGGCCGGTTAGATTTCTTTTTGTCTGGAAAAGCAGGTTTTGTGTGATCTTCGGCAGCGTGGTGATGTTCCTTTGCCTGTGAAGCTGCAGCAGGTCAGGGGGCAGCTGCATCCGAGGTAGGAGCGAGGCATCGCCACAAAGGAGGAATCAGGCCAGCTGCTGGGCACTGAGCAGTGAAAAACCAGGGAGCAGCAACCACTAAGCCCCCCACCTCCGGAGTCCGGTTCGTTTCATTCTTCTCTCATTTCTGTGCCTGTCCCCTTGCTCAGCGCTCGGTCTTTTTCTGCTCATCCTGCCTCTCTCAGTTTATTCAGCAGAGCTTCACTGGCAATTCCCGTACATTCCATCATTAACAGGGAAACTTTTCATAGAAAGAAATGCATGAACTTTCCAGCTGATACCAGGGGGCCATTCACTAAAAATAGACCCAGCACATATTGTGAAAGTGTACTACTCAGTTCTCGGCTGTCAGCGTTCTCATTGCAGACTGTTCTGGTACAGACCTCACCGCAGTCCTGTCTTTATCACTTATGTCAAAGAGCAAAACATGCTCGAGGCAACAACAGATGTTGCTACAAGTAGTCATCGCTGCTCTACAAGGCGGGTCCACGTCCACCGCGGTTCGGGGTCTCTATATCTGTACACATATACAGGAGGTTGGTGAGTGCCCCACATCCTGTGTAAAATATTGTGCGCTTTGTACACACACATTGTAATGACACTCTTGGAGGCGTCCGTATGGTAGTGTTAATATGGCCATATAGCCCGCCTTAGAGGGCTATACCGGCTATTAAAGGCCCTCTCCAGCATTAAAGGCCCGAGCCAAAGGCGAGGGCCTTTAACAAGGGAGAGGGACTTTAATAGCCGGTATAGCCCAGCTATGAAGGGCTATAAGGCTATTAGAACATTTTGCCTCTAGAGGACAGAATGTTCTAACAAAAAAGAACAAAGCCTTATGGGAGCGTGAGGGGATTGGAATCCCCTCAGGCTCCCTGAAGCCTTTGTTCACAGCCAGAGCTGTGAACAAAGAAGCATTGAAATGATGGAGCTCCGGGCTTATACCAGCCGTTATAAGCCCGGAGCACTCCATTGTTTTCAATGGAGCTCCCAACATTCTAATGTTCTAATGAGTGTTAACCATTCACCACTCGCTTTCTCTGTATGTAGATGCAAGTGCCACGCGGTGTATTTAGAAGTCCTTGAGTGGCAGAAAGAATAAATCACAACTCCACTTGGGTAGGAGCCACCTTCTCGTGCTTCAGCGTTCGCCCAAACATGCCGCCAGCAGTGATCCCTCCTGCAGGCATCTCACTGAGCCTCGTTACAGAATGAATGATGTTGTTGATGTTGACCGGCGACTCCCAAAGGGTTAATATCTGCAGCATACTCAAGTGGCACTTTGACAGCGTCTTTCCAGTGAGCGTTTGCTTCAGGGCACTTTGGAGAGACAAGTGACACGACGAAAAGTTTGGAAAAGACCGGTTTTAATCAGTCCTAATAAACACTAAGAACAGAAAATGAATTCCACAGGAAAGATCCTCATCTGCTGCTCTTAAGAGACTTTTCAATTCCAGTGCTTAATTTGTAAAAACAAAAATAGTGCCAGGGCTCTCCTCAGGAGGCCACTGCAGCTTGCACCACACATTGCCCCTGCCGGTGCTGCCTATGATAGCAACAACACAACTGCTAACTATCACAATCTTACAAGCGTGACAATTCGGACTATTCCAGCCCCCCAAAGCTATAAGAATGGTTTGGGCGGCAAGTAATAGTAATTTTTATTTGTATACTGAATTAATAATTGACTGTTGTTGTGGTCATCTCAGACAGCACCACTTTGTGGCACACTGCTACAAGCGCTGCTGGTGTTGACAATTAAGTTCTGGTGCTGAGCACTGGAAACCTCCGGCTCAAATTAAGCACTGTTCAATTCTAATCAGGGTCGGACTGGCCTATTGGGAAATCATTGTAGTATGTTAGTATGAATGGTGGAAAGAGTATTTGTATAAATGAAGCTTTAAGGAGGTTTTTTTAAAAGTTAATTAAATTGTTTATCGTTGCTTTTAAGATAAAAGGCTGGAGAATTGCCTATCTAAGATATCTCTTCTTGTATTTCAGATATTTTAAATATTTTGTGGGATTCAACTATTGTATCCTGAAGAAGGTGTTGGCTTCCAAATATCTTGCCCACCGAAACGCGTCGATGCCCTTTTTATATTTGAGTGAAAGTACTTTAAGTTTGATGATAACAACTCTGGTGGAAAATTATTTTAAATATCAGAGTAGGATTACATGTGTCACTACTGTACTTACCTCATGCTAATTGGATTCATCAATTCCTTTGGCTTTTGTTTCCCACTTGTGTTTTATAATGAATTTCTAATGTGTATTAATATTTGTTGATGAAGAACTTTGCTCAATATTTAGTATATTTGATGTCAAGAAAAGATAAGCATTTTTTAATCAATTTGTGATTTAATAAATTGTCTTTTTTAATCCTTCTTTTTTGCTCTTGTATGAATGAGGTGTGGTCATAAGGTGTGTTCAATATATAAAGCTGTACCCAAAAGGGAACTTTTATTTGACAATCTATTGGGAAATCAGGCAGTGCCTGATGGGCTGATCTGAAAGGTCAGTATATGGGCCGGTGTTTTGACTGCTTGTTGTTTTTTTGCAGACATTCACCGCAGCCTCTGGCCAGTGCGGGCTGATCCACTCTTCCTGGCTCCCTCGACTCCCGTCCACTTCCTTCCACGCAAGTCACGAGTTTGTTGCAGAGAGAAATACACTTCCCGTCCGAGGAATGTGTTTTTTCAGAGCAGAATTGTTAACGTCATCGCATAACACCTAAATCGTATTTAATATCGGTATAAAGCCGAAAATATTATTTGCCAATGAAGGATTGGAGTGTCAGCAAATCATATTTTCTTGAAAATAAGGCGCACTTCGAAGTAAGAGAGCATGTGTCTGTGTGCTTGCTTCTTCGCGCATATGTACATTTCTTTCTTGCAGGCAACGTGCAGTTCTTTTACAGGATAAGTAAACATACATATATTGTTCGGCTTTAAAATAATTTCTTCCTCTAAGAGTGAGAAGTATCGTACGCTTCGCTGAAAAATAATCCCTTTCAACAAAGTTTAATGAAATAGGTGAAATTATTTACATTTATAAAAAAATCATTGAAATAATTGAGTAAAAGAGATTATGCGATGTTCTAATTCATGCAACTGTTTACTAAAAGAAAACAAAACATTATTCTAATGTACATATTTTGGAAAGCATCTAAAAAACCACTACAGCCGTATACGCATGATTACACTTAAGGCTCCAGAAAAGGAAAAACAGCACACTCTCCGCAAAATGCTTACATTCTGGTAGGGATGGTGACAGTTCTGTGCTTTGTGACATTGTAGATATGTCATTCACATAGTACATTGCAGAAAAATAGCATATGTACAGTAGTTTCTACTTCTTCGTCGCACAAGCAACACAATCTTTTCAACCATAATAATATGAGCCATCTGCCCTTAACTTCTAAAGCTCACAAATGAAAACTCATCAGTAATAAAAGTTGCAAATTTACATATGTAGCAGACCCTGAGCGCCATAAACAAAGGAGCAAAATGGCCTATACATTTTTCAGAGGATAAATAATGCAGATTAATTATGTGAAGCCAGGCCTTTATTCTTAATGGATGCCTTTAACAACAAGCATTGAAAATGCAATAGGTCTCGCCTTTGATTAAGTTAAAGCCATTTGCTTTGCTAATGGCATTGTATAGCAAAGCAAATGGCTTTAACAATGCAATAGGTCTCGCATTACTGAATGTTTGAGCTATTGGTGTTGCATTATTATTAGCAATGCCAAAAGCTCAAACTTTATTAATGCGAGACCTATTGCATTGCAAATGCTTGTTTGCCTTCTGGTCCATTCATTGCCCCTGCATTTTCGTGCCCTTTTGCCTTCTGTTCCACTCGCTGCCCCACTACTTTGTACCCTTTGCTTTCTGTTCCCTTAGTCACCCCGCTCCCGCTGCTGCATCCCCTGTGGCCCCGCCCGATTCGCTGCCCCCACCTCCCAGATGTCTCCTCCCTCCCATCTCCCCATATATGCCGGCCGTTGCATGGCCGCACGCAGCGGGTGTGCCACTGGAGCGCGAAAGGCTCGCCTAAGGCAAGCCCGTCTGTGCCCGTCCGCGCCTGGACCACGCCCAGCGCCAGAACCCCTGGTTCCCGCACCCACCACAAGGAATGCTGCCACTACGATGCCAGCACTTTGCACGCCCTCAAACCCGGATCGAACCACACCTGCCTCAAGGCCGCCCCGAAACGCACACACGGCCTCTTCACCTGCCAGAACTGTAGCTGCACCAGCCTCAGACCCAACGAACCACCTGCCAAAAAATACCTCAACCACCTCCAATGCATTCTACTAAACACCCGCTCTGCACACAAACACGCCGTCGAGCTCTGGGACCTGCTTGACACAACATACCCGGACGTCGCCTTCCTGACAGAGACGTGGATGAACGACTCCTCCGCACCCGACATCGCCATAGCCATCCCAGACGACTACAAGATCACCCGCAGAGACCGCACAAACGGAGTCGGAGGAGGAATTGCCATCATCCACAAGAACACCATCAGCCTCTCGTCCAGCACCGATGACAGTCTCAGCACCGCCAAACACATGCATTTCCAGAACCACACAGACCCCAACTCCACCCTCGGAGGGCCCCTCATCTACCGACCCCCAGGACTCCGCCCCCAGTACAGCGACTCCATCGCCGACTTCATCAGCATGCACACCATAACCTCCTCTGACTACATCCTCCTGAACTTTCACCTTGAGAACAACAACGACAGCAACTCCACAACCCTAATCGATAACCTCACCAACCTCGGACTGAGACAACTCTTCACAACGCCCACCCACTCCGCCGGCCACACGCTTGACCCCGTCTTCTACTCTAGCCTGCACGTCTCCTTCAACCACACCATCAAACTCCTCTGGACCGATCACCGCTGCATCCACTTCACCTTCCAGAAACCCACCACTCAACATCACATCCAACAAATCCCCCACCGCTGCTGGAGCAATATCACCGAAGACCAACTACATGCAAACCTCGCTCTCAGCCCACCCACTGTACCCTCCAACACCGATGACGCTGTCCACAGCCTCAGACGCTGGATCGAGTACTGCGCCAACACCCTTGTCCCGCTGAAGAAACCCCCCACAGAGACACCAACAAGAGGGCCAGCTGGTTCACCCCAGAACTCCTAGCCTCCAAGCGAGCTTGCCGGAAACTAGAGAAGAAATGGCAAAGTGAACAGACCCCGGACAGCCACGCAGCACACAAGGACGCCATCCGCAACCACCACCATCTCATCAGGGCTGCCAAGAGGACATCCTTCAAAGACCGACTCGACAACACTGCACACAATAGCAAAGAGCTCTTCAACATCGTGAAGGAACTCTTTAACCCCAGCTCCAACACCGACATACCACTGTTGCAAGCCCTGTGCGACTCCCTCGCCACTTTCTTCTACCGCAAGATAGCAGCCATCCACGACAGCTTCAACACCCAGACAGCCCCAACAGACAGCAACACAACAGACTCTCAGCACATCATCGACCACGACCCCATGCTAGCCTCGGCCAGCGTGAGCACTGATGACACCATCAAGACCATGAGCACAATCCACTCAGCTCTCCGTTAGACCCACTCCGGCACCACGTCTTCAACAAAGCAAGCAGCTCCATCACACCCCACCTGCGCAACATCATCAACCTATCCCTCAAGACCGTGACCTTCCCAGAGAGCTGGAAACACGGAGAGATCAACGCCCTACTCAAAAAACCCAAGGCAGACCCAAGAGACCTCAAGAACTTCTGGCCCATCTCTCTGCTCCCATTCCCGGCCAAGGTCATTGAGAAGATCATCAACAGACAGCTAACTCGATACCTCGAAAACAACAGAATCCTGGACCCTTCCCAGTCAGGGTTCCGCAGCAACCACAGCACCGAGACCGCCCTCATCGCCGCCACCGACGACATCAGGACCATGCTGGACAATGGTGAGACTGCCGCACTCATCCTCTTAGTTTCTTGCTGGTCTGCACAGAAGCCATTCTCGACATTCTGCGTGGATTGCGCCTGCCAAGGCTTGTTGGGTCCAATTAGGAATCCGACACTGCAGTCCACCACATAGATCCTTTGTGGAACAGCTCGAATCCAGCTCCTAGTTGTCATCTCGCCTCCTGGACCACGTGGCTGAAGAGACAAACTTCACCTCTTTCACCTGAATTTACCCGACATTGGTTGGCAGCTTCTCATCGCCATCCGGGTCACTGGCTAGTGACTCAGACTATGTCACTTCTGCTTTCAGGTTCTTCAGATCTTCGATCCACCCTTGGATCCACCTGGACACTTTTCCTCTGGTTGCCTGCAGCACTTCTTCGCAGCTCTCCATTGGAATCGACAACGAAACCTGACACCAAAAGGCACCTATGCAACCGGCTTCCCTGGGTGAGGTAACACGAGTACTTCGATGCTACTGTGGGTCTTGACTCTCAAAGTGTTCTAGTCTAAAAGTGTTCCATCGTAGTTAACCTAGAAGTGTCCTTAAACTGTAAATTTGTAACTTGTTTGTTCTCCATAAATAGTCAATGGTAACCCACAGCTGTGTTTAGACACTGCACGCGTCTCCCGTGGGTCTCCTACTTCCTAACCTTTGGTTGTCCTGAATAGCCCCAGCGATTCAACAGGCACTAGGCCTGCTTTCTATTCCAGACGTGGTCCTTATACCACTATTTTATTATATGGTTTGTGAGGCCCCTAGGGCATAACATATACTGTGCAACTTATCGTATGCTAATTAAGTTCCTTTTATTGTACTTTTACCTCTGACCTCATAAAGAGTGCAGAGGGGTTGTGTTTAGAATAAATACATATATATTTGATATATACCTTGTGTGGTGTCCTTTCATTTGATCATTCAAGAGATTATAATTGGTAAAAACAACTTGCTTAACTCGTCTCCATAGCTACCACTAGGATAGCTTTCTATAAGGTTGACTTTATAACCTACCATCAATAAGGGTCGTTTGGACTGGTTCAAGGTGCCCACTAGAATAGTGGACATTATATACCAGGCCACCTTCTCACATGCACTACATACCTATGAGGGTCTCAAGGCGCTGAATAATGTGGAACCATAGAGATGCTGTTGACAGTTGAGAGGTACCAGAGCGACTATTCTGCTCATTTTGGAGCCATAACTGACCTTTGAACGCCTGCCATCCGAGTCACCTTCTGTCACTCCTTTTTTAGGTCTTGCCTAGGCAGCGCGCACGCGCTGCTCTAGGAAAAATTACCTCTTGGAATCGCTCTGGACTTCCGGCCTATTGCTTGCAGTTATGTGCATCGGCTCGCAAGTGCTTGTGCACCACTCGCGGGACTTCCGGCCTATGGTTTGCTGTAATGAGCAGCGTCTCACAAGCATACGCGCACCACTTGCGGGACGCTGTAGCTGTATTCGTGGCCGGGCTTGTTTTAAATCAAATACGTGAATTGTTCCCACTTTGCTGTGCCCTTCTTGTCTAGCTAGGGAGGGCAGGCGTGTCCCTTCTCACTCTTGCTTGCTTACACCAGCTGTCTCAATGGAGATCACCGGGTCAGTATTTAGGGCTGGCTAATCTTCACACTGACCGATATATACCAGTCGGTACCTGTTGAACCACCAAGTGTCCACAGATGCTGGAAGGCTGCCGTGCTTTGCCGTCCATTGACTCTCTCATAGATGACCTGTCCTGACCAGGGAATTACTTTTGTCCAGTGTGAGGGGTGTGTGTGCTGGAGCTCTTGTTATGGGTGTTGGGATATGCGTGTCCTATCTGTGGGAGACTGCAGCAAAGAATACAGTTCTGTCCCGGGAGCTGGGCGCTCTGTGAGCAAAAAACAAAGTCCCCTGATAACACAAAACCTCTTTTATTCAGACTCTGTTCTGACTACGCACAGTTTGTTTTATTTTCTGATGTGTAAATGGCACATTTGGGATGCCCTGACTTTGCACTCGTATTCTTCAGTGTAGCACAACTTGGCAGTCGTAAAGTTCAAAAGAAAGAGCCAACTTTTGCCATTGCATATGGTACATGTAGAGAGTGGCTTGCCAGGTGGTAAATATTGTCTAGGTGCTCCAGTGTTTTTTTTTGTTTTTCTGCATCTGGGAGAAGTGGGGGCTGGGAGATAAGCTCTTTGCTCCGAAGCCCACATTTTGGTCATGTGGAGATGAGTGGATTGGAGTCTAGATGCCCTTCGGTAGTCTTCAGTGTGGCCGCTCCACTCACTGCCTTTCTGTGTAGCCCACACATGGGTGCATGGTAATGAACCCTATCTCCATAGGCAGACCATGCAGTATGTGCCCCAGTTTTTGTGTCTCTTTTAATTTCTGGAACTGGGTTCTTTAGATATATATTGGCGACTCAGTTAGCTTGTGTCGTAGGTGACTGCCTAGTACTCTCATACGGCTGCACCACTCCTATGTAAACCTTCATCTAGGTAATTGCACCATAAAGGCAGAAACAAACATGGTCCTTCATAACATCAAACATAGAATTCTGTTTTTGATTGCATTTTTTTTTCTGTCTCATGTTCCAACTAGCTTCTGTGAAGTGCCATTTCAGCTGCCTGCAGTTTAAGTGCTGGGTTAAGTGTGGTCTCCTTAACAAATGATAAAATGCCTGTGAGAACGGAAATCATTGGCATTTGTAAAACATCACTAGTAAAACAACCACGAGTTGCTGTTTTTACACTGCACATTTTTATTGCAAGCACATGGGGGCAGTGTTTATCATTTGCTTTCAGTTTATGACACATGCTTCCAATAAAACTAAGAGTTTCACCTTCTTGCAAGGCTAGCAGCATTGGTTTTGCAAATGCTTGCTTGATCTTGTTATTAGCTCCTGTTGGTAAGAACTCCTGCAGCAAGCTAGAGCCTCGAAGCATGAATCGATCAATTATTTGTAGACGTGCAATGAAGTCTGTGCTGGCCAGCCTGTGGCATGTTTATGCAGTCTCGAGGGGGTTCTTTTCCTATAGTCCCCACTTTGTTTCTGGAACTCAGAGTTTGTTGCTTCGGCCTGCACGGGGCGCTCTCAGGGGGCGCTGTCCCCACCCCAGATGACCCCTAAATGTACATCATTCAAGGTGATCAGTAAAAGGCGTTGTTGATGAGCTGGTGTCTGAAGGGTGTGATCCTAACCTTGGCTTCTCCACTTGACCACGATTGCATGAACCTGTGACACGAATGTCTCGTCCCTCACCTCTGGCTCTCTACCTGGCGAGCACGGGCAGCAGACTGAAGCTCAACATCAAGAGTATCTGTTTGGACCAGCCACGCCTAGAAGTGTCTCCCTCGCCTTATATTGTACTAGTCTCACTATTCACCATCTGGTGAAGTGAGACCACGAGAGCTGTCTCGTCTGCTACAATGATAACCTTTATGAAGCGCTGCGCCGGCGTCTAGGCGCTGTTCATCGGGTGAGGTGCATGCTAGGTGGAGGCCACGATCATGAAAGGCTTCTGCTGTGTGTTAAGAGGTTGGCGGGATGCTGCTTGCTTGCGCTGCCGCAGTCCACAGGTGACCGGCCACTTCGACATGTACAGTGGGGTTGTAGGTGGTGGTGCTGTGCGGTGCATCCTGCTTTGTCCTTCCACACCGGCTGCTTTTGAGTGGAGTGGGAGTTGTAGTCCGTGTGTGCTGTGCGGTGCATCCTGCTTTTTCCTTCTACACCGGCTGCTTTTGAGTGGAGTGGGAGTTGTAGTCCGTGTGTGCTGTGCGGTGCATCCTGCTTTTTCCTTCCACACCGGCTGCTTTTGAGTGGAGTGGGAGTTGTCGTCCGTGTGTGCTGTGCGGTGCATCCTGCTTTTTCATTCCACACCGGCTGCTTTTGAGGGGAGTGAGAGTTGTAGACCGTGTGTGCTGTGCGGTGCATCCTGCTTTTTCCTTCCACACCGGCTGTTTTTGAGTGGAGTGGGAGTTGTAGTCCGTGTGTGCTGTGCGGTGCATCCTGCTTTTTCCTTCCACACCGGCTGCTTTTGAGTGGAGTGGGAGTTGTAGTCCGGGTGTGCTGTGCGGTGCATCCTGCTTTTTCCTTCCACACCGGCTGCTTTTGAGTGGAGTGGGAGTTGTAGTCCGTGTGTGCTGTGCAGTGCATCCTGATTTTATTGTACTAGTCTCACTATTCACCATCTGGTGAAGTGAGACCACGAGAGCTGTCTCGTCTGCTACAATGATAACCTTTATGAAGCGCTGCGCCGGCGTCTAGGCGCTGTTCATCGGGTGAGGTGCATGCTAGGTGGAGGCCACGATCATGAAAGGCTTCTGCTGTGTGTTAAGAGGTTGGCGGGATGCTGCTTGCTTGCGCTGCCGCAGTCCACAGGTGACCGGCCACTTCGACATGTACAGTGGGGTTGTAGGTGGTGGTGCTGTGCGGTGCATCCTGCTTTGTCCTTCCACACCGGCTGCTTTTGAGTGGAGTGGGAGTTGTAGTCCGTGTGTGCTGTGCGGTGCATCCTGCTTTTTCCTTCTACACCGGCTGCTTTTGAGTGGAGTGGGAGTTGTAGTCCGTGTGTGCTGTGCGGTGCATCCTGCTTTTTCCTTCCACACCGGCTGCTTTTGAGTGGAGTGGGAGTTGTCGTCCGTGTGTGCTGTGCGGTGCATCCTGCTTTTTCATTCCACACCGGCTGCTTTTGAGGGGAGTGAGAGTTGTAGACAGTGTGTGCTGTGCGGTGCATCCTGCTTTTTCCTTCTACACCGGCTGCTTTTGAGTGGAGTGGGAGTTGTAGTCCGTGTGTGCTGTGCGGTGCATCCTGCTTTTTCCTTCCACACCGGCTGCTTTTGAGTGGAGTGGGAGTTGTAGGCCGTGTGTGCTGTGCGGTGCATCCTGCTTTTTCCTTCCACACCGGCTGTTTTTGAATGGAGTGGGAGTTGTAGGCCGTGTGTGCTGTGCGGTGCATCCTGCTTTGTCCTTCCACACCGGCTGCTTTTGAGTGGAGTGGGAGTTGTAGGCTGTGTGTGCTGTGCGGTGCATCCTGCTTTTTCCTTCCACATCGGCTGTTTTTGAGTGGAGTGGGAGTTGTAGGCCGTGTGTGCTGTGTGGTGCATCCTGCTTTTTCCTTCCACATCGGCTGTTTTTGAGTGGAGTGGGAGTTGTAGTCCGTGTGTGCTGTGCGGTGCATCCTGCTTTTTCCTTCCACACCAGCTGTTTTTGAGTGGAGTGGGAGTTGTAGGCCGCGTGTGCTGTGCGGTGCATCCTGCTTTTTCCTTCCACACCGGCTGCTTTTGAGTGGAGTGGGAGTTGTAGGCCGTGTGTGCTGTGCGGTGCATTCTGCTTTTTCCTTCCACATCGGCTGTTTTTGAGTGGAGTGGGAGTTGTAGGCCGTATGTGCTGTGCGGTGCATCCTGCTTTTTCCTTCCACACCGGCTGCTTTTGAGTGGAGTGGGAGTTGTAGGCTGTGTGTGCTGTGCGGTGCATCCTGCTTTTTCCTTCCACACCGGCTGTTTTTGAGTGGAGTGGGAGTTGTAGGCCGTGTGTGCTGTGCTGTGCATACTGCTTTTTCCTTCCACACCGGCTGCTTTTGAGTGGAGTGGGAGTTGTAGTCCGGGTGTGCTGTGCGGTGCATCCTGCTTTTTCCTTCCACACCGGCTGCTTTTGAGTGGAGTGGGAGTTGTAGTCCGTGTGTGCTGTGCAGTGCATCCTGATTTTTCCTTCCACACCGGCTGCTTTTTAGTGGAGTGGGTGTTGAAGGCCTTATAGCTAACTGCTGGTGTCCCTTCTATCCCCCTGGCCCACCCCCTCCCATGCATACTGTTTGCACTACGTACCTGCACCACTGAAATCCTTGCACTGCCCCTACCTGCCCTCTACTGCCAGGGCATCGAGCTCTGGTGTCTGTTGCAGGGCAGGAAGGCAAATTCCTCTTCTTGCCACTACATCTTCACTGGATGGGGCTTGGAATAAACCAGATCCTTCTCTGCACCCCTCTTCTCAGTCAGTCATCTATTAAACTTTACTCCTCCCAGAGCAGGGTCTGCTATCCACCCCTGCTAGGGGAGCTCCTGTTGCTCCGGGGTGGACCTTACAAAGCATGTTAACAAATTGCTGTATTTTGTGCATGCCTTCGGGTCCCTCACCTCTGTCCTGAGTAGACTCTGCCGTGGATGCGTTATCCTGTCCTTGCCGTCGGGTGGACAGAGTAGAGAATGTACCGTCTGTAGCCTGTCCCTGTAGAGGGTGCTTCACCATCACGCCTGTGTGGCCCCGGTACAGCTTTACTGGCTGCCTGTAGTTAGTGTATGACATGGGTTACTGGAGTTGTTTTTTTTCTTTATTCCTGGGTGGAGTAAACCGGAGCAATGAAATGCTGACATTTCCATTTCACTTATAATTGATGATCATAACTAACTCACTCTCAATAACTCACTCACTAACTCTTTCCCTCTCACTAACTAAATCTCACTCACTCTCACTAACTCAATAACTCTCTCTCACTAACTAACTCACTCACTAACTCTCTCACTCTCACTAACTCAATAACTCTCTCTCACTAACTAACTCACTCGCTAACTCTCTCACTCTCACTAACTCACTAACTCTCTCTCACTAACTCACTCACTAACTCTCTCACTCTCACTAACTCTCTCACTCTCACTAACTCAATAACTCTCTCTCACTAACTCTATAGCCCTCTATCACTATGTCACTCGCTAACTCTCTCACTCTCACTAATTCTCTCACTAATTTTAGCACTCTTACTAACCAACTCTCTCAATCTCTCACTATCTCTCACTAGTTAACTCACTTAATCTATCACTCTCACTAACTAACTAACTAACCTTCACTCTCCCGTTATTTATACCCACCCCTTTAACAATAAACACCATACAAAGCAACGAATAGAACAGGCAGATACAAGTTGCCAGCATTCAAACATAAAAAAAACCTAAAATCATTACTTCTAATTAATAGTTTTTTATCATCGTCATTTTGTTGTATATTATACATCATAACTAAACTAACAAAAATGCTTCTCACACTTCTTTATTATAACATTTCAGCATACTGCTGACTTCTGCACAACACAGCTTAAAAACTTTTTGTCACTATTAAATTAGCTTCACACATTCCCTTTATTGCTGGATTTTGAGTCCCCATGGGGCTGCTGCAGGAGCCTTGCTGTCACTGGAGGGGGCGTGGCCAGCCACAAACATTTGCATACCCAGAAGCCTCTGCGGCAAACACCCGATTCATCAGTACAGGCGACACAGGCGTTTGTTTAACAGGACAAGGAGCGCCTGTAGCTGTGCACACAGAGGCATTCATGAAAGTGACCGACACGTCACCGCTGTAAAGTCACCCTACTAGTAGTAAGTGATATTTTGTATCGCGATTGCGCGAACAGATCTACGAGTTTACTGAATTTTGTATTGAACCTTTTCGCTGATCACGCGCACTTCGAGGGGCCGTGAGAAGCGGATCGTTTGTACCAATTTTTGGAGGGTTTCTGTACAAGAAACTCCGTGAATGGTTGAAATGTGATCTTCATGGGGGTGGCCGGCCCTCCTCGGCTGCTGAGAAGAGGAGGCTCCCGCAGGTGCCACCGGGAGGCGTCACTGGGTCACGCGACGCAGAACGAGGCGCCTGCAAGAAGTGCCTGCGGGAGTGCAACGCTCCCTCCTGTCGCTAGAGGTCGGGAGGCTCCGGAGGGAGAGGCAGCGCGTCACCATCACTCTGCATACCCACAATCCTGTGCGCGCCTCATAATTCTGCTTTACTTTCATATAAATGCAGGGCTCTTTCTGGCATTGAAAACGAGAAAGAGCGGACATTTAAGAACGAAGGGGCCAGAGTATCAGCCCTCTAGTGGGAAGGCTCGAATCGTAGTTAGGCACACTACTTTAGTAAGGGAAATTTCCGGGTAATTTCCTTCTTGTGTGGTAAAATCAATAAATGTAATAAATTGTATCCTTGAGAAATGCTTGGTAGTGCCTGCCTCCCGCGGATACTGGATACTGCTGCTTTGATGGGGACGCCTATCATTTGTACTATCAATTTGCATTCTAATAATATGTCGGTATTCATTGCAGTTCGTGTGCATCTATTTCTGATTCTCCTGATTCAGTAGCACTTTTCCTCCAAGGCGCTGGGCCTGCGTCACCCTGGCGTGTCCGGGGCCAGTCTGCGTGTCGGGGAGGGGGAGGGTAGATAGTCCAGTGCGGACCCTCGGCTACTAGACCCTGCGGCTGGGCCTTCGACCTCTGGCTTGTCCGGGGCCAGGCTGCGTCAAAGGGAATAGGAACTTGGGTGAAGGGCTGCTACAGGCCATTATCGTCGCCAGCCGTCGCTGAGAGGGAGGGGGGAGCTGACCCCGTCGAGGAGACCCTGGCCGCGAGCCAGGCAGGGTCATTTCTGCGCTTTAGTTCGGAGATTTACAGTAAGCCCTCTCGGGCCACCATTTGACCAGGGGTCCCTAAGGAAGGTGCACGAGAATCCATTGCGGCCTGTGGGGACCTCCGGCCACAGCTTTGCACCAAAGCTGACCAAGGATCACCGGCCACAAGGGATTGGAGACGTCGCCCCTTGCCCCTGACCTCTGAAAAGTGCCCCCACACCCCCGAGGAGAGCACACACGGACTTCGAAGTAGCTGGAGGCACACGAGAGAGGAAGGCTTCTCCCCCCCTTTAACACCGCGGGGCAGGTAGCTCTCCCTCTACCCGCCCGCAAACCCACCCCAAACAGCAGTGGGGACTCGCACCACCACCCGAGTGCACCCCGGTTTGAGGCGCAGAAAAGCCCTAGCCTCCATCTGGCGTGGACCTGTTCTTTCCCAGCTGAGCACTCGGGATTCCTTGGTTTTTTAGGCCCACGCCCCCACATTCCTGCCAGAGCGCTCCTCGACGGCACCTCGGCTCACATCTGCCTTAAAACGAGTGGCAGACAGAGGCGCTGCATCCTTGGCACAACGAGTGAATTTCTGAACACTGACTTTGAACTTGGCTTAAAACTTGTGTGGGCAACTACGGAACTCGGTCACATTGGGCTTAGAATCACAGCACAAAAATGTTGCCCTAAGCACAGGGAGAAAGTGCACAGATAAGATGGCGAAACAAATGCTCCAGTATGGGGAGCTTGCCATTAAAATCGAAATAGAGGAAGAGTACAGAGGTACTAAGGATCTAGAGTATGTAGTGAACGAAATACTTGAAAAAGTATTCAAATTTACTGCGACGGATTTAAAATGTGTACAGCAAAACAAAGATAGAGGTTTTTTTGAAATTACGTTTTTTACAGAGCTGAAATATGATTTTTTTTTACAGGGTGTGTGACTCATGTGTTCACATGAGAACCTCAAGGGGGTAAAAATTACTGCTATGGCAGCAGCAAAGGAGGTGCCAATAATTGTCCATATGTACAATGCCCATGTGTCTACATGGGAGATTGAATGTTTTTTAAACCGGTTTTGTGCAAAGGTGAGGGGAGGTATATTACAGAGAAATAAGTTTGGAATCTGGAATGGCAAGAGAAAGTTTTTTGTGATACTTAAACCAAACCCTGCTGGGGGAGTGACCCACCTCCCACAAACCTTTGCATTGGGCCCAAACAGAGGCTATTTAAACTACCCAAGCCAACCGCAATATTGTAGGAACTGTTTAAGTTTTGGCCACCTTAAAGAAGAATGCAAAAATGAGGGTTGCAAGTTCTGTGGGGACATAGGCCACAAACACACCGAATGTAATGCCCCCAAATCATGTAACCTATGTGGATCCAAAGAGCACCTTTATAGAGCATGCCCAAAGCAAAGATTCTCATATGCGGCATCTGCAGCTGCCAAACATCACCAGCCAGGGGATAGTAAACCTTACGCCGCAATACTGGCTCCATTAATCTTTAAGACAGTTAGTGATGGAGGCACCGGGGAAACACCCAACACAAAAAACAAGTAATACAAGTTGCACCTACAGGCAGAACAGGAACAAACCAAGGAAAGTACACAGGTAGTAGAGGAAACTCAAATAACAGAAATAGAGGAAAGTGAAAAGAAATTAAAGGGATGTCAGACATAGACTCACAAGTGGAAGACAGGGAAATAGATTCAGATTGTACTCTTACCCCTGCAGATATATATTATCATCAAAGAAGCCAAGGACAGGGCACAGGAAAAAAGGGAAAGAGAAGAACAGACCTCCTCAGAAGAGGAAACAAAAACCACCGAGGGCCAAATGCAGATGGTTAAAAAAAGAAATAAAATCAAAATTAAAAAACAAACGGCGAACCCAAGTGGTCCGGCCGCAACAGAACAGAAAGAAACTAGGAAGAAAACTCTACCAAAAGAGAACTGCTCAGAGTCCAGGTATAGTGTACTAGGGGACCTCTCAGACTCAGAAGACCAGGATATAGCTTATTCTCACAAGAGGTAGGAGTAACCCCCCACAAAGACCTTTTTCTACAGTCCCCATACTTAGGGGGAGCAGAAGAAATTGGCGGGCAAGAGACGCAAAATAGTGAAAGCAATCAGCACATATGTGACAGCATCTGGTCGCCATTGAGCTTTGAAAATGTTCAGGTTTAACATGTATTGTATACCGTGCAAAGTAATCACCATTGCAAATATAATGTTTAACATCATATCATGGAATGCCCGAGGAATGGGCTCACAAGTGAAAAGAGCGTCAGTGTTTGAGCTCTGCAAAGCACAAAAAGTGGACATTATATGTTTACAGGAATGTGCAATTCCCCACTCGACGGACTACAGTCACATATCCAAATATTGGGAAGAAGGCCCCTCCAAATGGTCTGGGGGTGGAAACAAGAATGCTGGAATAGGCATTCTCATAAACAAACAAAGAAATGTCAATCCTTGATACTAAAATTATACAGCCAGGCAGGGCTATGATGGTCACCATACAATACAGAAACACCACCTTTAAGGTCTGTAATATTTATGCACCAACCGACAAGAATGAAAGAATGTCCCTGTTTGAAATGCTCCCACTTTTTATTGCAGGTGCAACCCCAATGGTGTTAACAGGGGATTTCAACTGCATCATAAACCCCACAGACAGATGTAGCAAGAAAAATTGTTACGAAATTGATAAGTCTGCAAAATGTCTCAAAAACATGTGTAAAGATTTGCAACTGTCAGATACAGGGGCAAAATCAGGGTCAAAACAAAGGTTCACCTGGGAAGCAGAAAGTGGCAAAGTCAAATCAAGAATTGATTTCATTTTCACCTCCAAAAATATAAAAGCAAGGAATTATGAAACAAACGAGAGTGGTATGTCAGACCACAAAATCTTGAAAGCAACCGTTGAAATCTCAAACATGTGTCAAATGGGGAGGGGTGTGTGGAAAATGAACACCTTGTTATTACAAGAGGAAAATATATGTAAAAATTACAGTGATATGTACAACAACTTAAAAACCAGAAAGGAAAGTTTCCCATCCTTAGCAGAATGGTGGGAAGAGGTAAAAAAACAAACAAAACTTTTTTTCAGAAAACAGAGCATGATCAAAAGCAAGGAAAAGTTTCAAAAATTTGATGAAATACAACAAAGAATGATCACGCTAGAAAACCTGGAAAGGGGTGGAATGGAAGTAGGGGAGGAAAGACAAAAAACAAAAACAGAACTGGCAGAATGGCTGAAACAACGAGGGAAAGAACACATTTTTAACTCCAGGGTCAAGATCTTTGAGGAAGATGAAAAGTGCTCAAGGTTCTTTTTCAAAAAGGCACAGCAAGTGCATAAGGTAATGAATGAACTGAAAGACACAAATGGACAAACGCAAAAGGGCACAGAGAAAGTAGGGAAAATAACAACAGCCTTTTTTCCCAATTGTACAAAAAAGAGCCATCAGATATAAGTGCATGTGAAGATTTTCTAGGGTCTTTGCAGAGCTCTTTATCCCAAGAGGAACAACATTTTCTAACCACCCCCATTTCAGGAGAAGAACTCTTCCAAATCATTCAGGAAGCCCCAAAAGGATCAGCCCCTGGGCAAGACGGCCTTCCATGGGAGTTTTATAAAGCTTTCTGGGGGCTTATTGCAAAGGATTTTTGGAGTCTGTTGAAAGAATGCTTGGAAAAAAATGTTTTACCCCCCTCCTTTCCACAGGGAATCATCAAACTGCTGGAGAAAAAGGGGGACAAGCTGGACATCAACAATTGGAGGCCAATCACCCTCTTGAATGTGGACAGTAAGATCCTAAGTAAAGTCCTGGCAGGAAGATGCAGAAAGGTGCTGGCCTCCATCGTGCACCCAGACCAAACATGTGCGGTCCCAGGAAGGAAAATCTGGGACAGCTTGACCATCATTAGAGACACCTTGTGGTTAGCGAAAGACAGGGGGAATCCACTAGCTATCTTGGCCCTTGATTTCCAGAAAGCCTTTGACTCCCTAAGTCACAAATACCTTTTCAAAGTGCTCAGGAAAATGGGATTCCCAGAAGGTTTCATCAAAACTATTGGCTTAATATACACTGGATGTGAAAGCCAGGTCCTTATAAATGGTACACTATCTGAGGGGTTCCACATTGAATCAGGGGTCAGACAGGGATGCCCCTTATCACCGGCACTCTTTGTATGTGCAATTGAACCTCTCCTATGTGCCATCAGGAAGGACAAGTGCATAACTGGCCCTCTGGTACCGGGCAGCCAAGGCAAACAGGTCAAATGTGTAGCATACATGGACGATGTCACCATTGCTTGCACTGACGCTAGATCCATAAAAAGAACTTTCCTTATAACCCAACTCTTTTTCCTAGCAGCTGGGCTACAAGTGAATGTCGAGAAAACGCACTGCATGACGGTGGGACAAACTGGCTCAGCTCCCAGTGAAACCTTCCAAAGACCCGGTAAAAATACTGGGGATTCTTTTTTCACAGGCCATGAAGGGAGAAATAAACTGGGAGAAGATCCAGACAAAGCTCAAGCAGAAAATGGCACTCTGGACGACAAGAAATCTTTCCCTGGAAAGGAAAGTCTTGGTGCTGAAAGCAATAAGTCTACCAATCCTGATGTTTATTGCCATGATTTTCCCTCCATCATACAGGTGGACAAAAGTGACACAAAGGCTTTTTGCAAACTTCTTTTGGGGGTCAAAAATTGAAAAACTAAAAAGAGTCACAGTTTTCAAACTACCCACAAAAGGAGGGAAAGACCTGCCAAACCTCCATGACTTCCTGATGTCACATTTTGTTAAAAACGTACTGGGGAATGCAAAGAAAGACTCACATGTGGCTGCCTACACACTGTTTGCTACAAGCTTCATCTTATCAAGAGTGGGCATATGTAAACTGGACAATACAAAGCCTTTTTTACTAGAACTACCCCCTGCGTACAAAGGCATCAAAACTTTCTTCAAGAAGCTGGAAGAGAGACAAATTCAAGCGAAGGACATCACACCCCAGATGGCCTTAAGCAAAGAACTGCAAGAAACGGACTCAGTGACAATGGTAAACAACTTATCAGAGAAGCAATCAGGGAAGGTTTGGGAGATGGTGAACCACAAGGACTTGACAAACTCCCAGAAAGACTTGGCATGGAGGATGGTATCCAAATGCCTACCAGTGAAGCAATTCCAACATGCAAGGAAACTGGCAAAAACAGCAAGATGTCCAACACCAGGCTGTGCAGCAGATGAATCCCTGATTCACTTCATTTGGAACTGCGGCGGAGCACAAAGCATGTGGAAGGCAATGGGACAGCTCATTAAAGAATTAACAGAACAGGCATCCCTGTCCTATGAACTGGTTCTCTATGGTTTGGGCATGAATTGCAATGCAAATAAAGAAAGGACGCTATGGAGAATAATAAACTGCGTGAAAGAGGCGAGGTGGGAAAACAGGAACCTTTCCTTGTACAAACACCAAGCAATCACGGAAAAAGAATGCCAAAAACTTGTTTTCACTAAAATGTTCTCTTACATGTGCATAGACACCCATAGATTTGGACAAGAGTGGGCAAAGGAAACCTGGAAAATCAGGAGTTGGTCTGGATGGGTAAAATGAGAAATCTTGATGGAAAACCACCAAAGATAGCCTAATGCGCTTCTTTGAGAATGGTAAAATGTACAGCACCCAAATATAAGGGACTGCTTAAAATGTAAACTTGACAAATAATTTTAAATAAAGTATATTTTTACAACAAAAAAAAAAGTTTCACTTGCACTTCGTGTGGCAGTGAAACTCACTTCTTGAATTTTTGAAAGACGTTTCCTGGAGGAAGCGTCCAAATAGTAAATAAATAAAAAAAGATATGTGATAGTTCAAAGGAGTGTGGGTATTTAGATGAATGATATCGATGGGGGCATCTCTTTCCTTTTTTTTAAACGAACACTCACTGAAAGTAGAGCAGGATACGTAATACGCGTCCTTGTTCCTGCACACCTGTTGCTAATTAACAAACGCTCCTGCTTTGGGGAGAATGAAGACGATTGAAGAAAGAGAAGCCTTTGTTGATCCCTAGAGAAGAAGGGTGAAATGAGGAGACGGATTACACGAAGGGTGTAATAAGGAGAAGGTGCACTGGGCTTTGTAGAGCAGAGGGATGAAATGAGGAGACGAATTACAAGAAGGGTGTAATAAGGAGAAGGTGCACTGGGCTTTGTAGAGCAGAGGGATGAAATGAGGAGACGAATTACACGAAGGGTGTAATAAGGAGAAGGTGCACTGGGCTTTGTAGAGCAGAGGGATGAAATGAGGAGACGGATTACAAGAAGGGTGGAATGAGGAGAAGGTGCGCAGGACTTTGTAGAGCAGAAGGATGAAATGAGGAGACGGATTACAAGAAGGGTGGAATGAGGAGAAGGTGCGCTGGGATTTGTAGAGCAGAGGGATGAAATGAGGAGACGAATTACACGAAGGGTGTAATAAGGAGAAGGTGCACTGGGCTTTGTAGAGCAGAGGGATGAAATGAGGAGACGAATTACACGAAGGGTGTAATAAGGAGAAGGTGCACTGGGCTTTGTAGAGCAGAGGGATGAAATGAGGAGACGGATTACAAGAAGGGTGGAATGAGGAGAAGGTGCGCAGGACTTTGTAGAGCAGAGGGATGAAATGAGGAGACGGATTACAAGAAGGGTGTAATAAGGAGAAGGTGCACTGGGCTTTGTAGAGCAGAGGGATGAAATGAGGAGACGGATTACAAGAAGGGTGGAATGAGGAGAAGGTGCGCAGGACTTTGTAGAGCGGAGGGATGAAATGAGGAGACGGATTACAAGAAGGGTGGAATGAGGAGAAGGTGCGCTGGGCTTTGTAGAGCGGAGGGATGAAATGAGGAGAAGGATTACAAGAAGGGTGGAATGAGGAGAAGGTGCGCTGGGATTTGTAGAGCAGAGGGATGAAATGAGGAGACGAATTACACGAAGGGTGTAATAAGGAGAAGGTGCACTGGGCTTTGTAGAGCAGAGGGATGAAATGAGGAGACGGATTACAAGAAGGGTGGAATGAGGAGAAGGTGCGCAGGACTTTGTAGAGCAGAGGGATGAAATGAGGAGACGGATTACAAGAAGGGTGTAATAAGGAGAAGGTGCACTGGGCTTTGTAGAGCAGAGGGATGAAATGAGGAGACGGATTACAAGAAGGGTGGAATGAGGAGAAGGTGCGCAGGACTTTGTAGAGCGGAGGGATGAAATGAGGAGACGGATTACAAGAAGGGTGGAATGAGGAGAAGGTGCGCAGGACTTTGTAGAGCAGAGGGATGAAATGAGGAGACGGATTACAAGAAGGGTGTAATAAGGAGAAGGTGCACTGGGCTTTGTAGAGCAGAGGGATGAAATGAGGAGACGGATTACAAGAAGGGTGGAATGAGGAGAAGGTGCGCAGGACTTTGTAGAGCGGAGGGATGAAATGAGGAGACGGATTACAAGAAGGGTGGAATAAGGAGAAGGTGCGCTGGGATTTGTAGAGCAGAGGGATGAAATGAGGAGACGGATTACAAGAAGGGTGTAATAAGGAGAAGGTGCACTGGACTTTGTAGAGCAGAGGGATGAAATGAGGAGACAAATTACACGAAGGGTGTAATAAGGAGAAGGTGCACTGGGCTTTGTGAAGCAGAGGGATGAAATGAGGAGACGAATTACACGAAGGGTGTAATAAGGAGAAGGTGCACTGGGCTTTGTAGAGCAGAGGGATGAAATGAGGAGACGAATTACACGAAGGGTGTAATAAGGAGAAGGTGCACTGGGCTTTGTAGAGCAGAGGGATGAAATGAGGAGACGGATTACAAGAAGGGTGGAATGAGGAGAAGGTGCGCAGGACTTTGTAGAGCAGAAGGATGAAATGAGGAGACGGATTAAAAGAAGGGTGGAATGAGGAGAAGGTGCGCAGGACTTTGTAGAGCAGAGGGATGAAATGAGGAGACGGATTACAAGAAGGGTGTAATAAGGAGAAGGTGCACTGGGCTTTGTAGAGCAGAGGGATGAAATGAGGAGACGAATTACACGAAGGGTGTAATAAGGAGAAGGTGCACTGGGCTTTGTAGAGCAGAGGGATGAAATGAGGAGACGGATTACAAGAAGGGTGGAATGAGGAGAAGGTGCGCAGGACTTTGTAGAGCAGAGGGATGAAATGAGGAGACGGATTACAAGAAGGGTGTAATAAGGAGAAGGTGCACTGGGCTTTGTAGAGCAGAGGGATGAAATGAGGAGACGAATTACACGAAGGGTGTAATAAGGAGAAGGTGCACTGGGCTTTGTAGAGCAGAGGGATGAAATGAGGAGACGAATTACACGAAGGGTGTAATAAGGAGAAGGTGCACTGGGCTTTGTAGAGCAGAGGGATGAAATGAGGAGACGGATTACAAGAAGGGTGGAATGAGGAGAAGGTGCGCAGGACTTTGTAGAGCAGAGGGATGAAATGAGGAGACGGATTACAAGAAGGGTGTAATAAGGAGAAGGTGCACTGGGCTTTGTAGAGCAGAGGGATGAAATGAGGAGACGGATTACAAGAAGGGTGGAATGAGGAGAAGGTGCGCAGGACTTTGTAGAGCGGAGGGATGAAATGAGGAGACAGATTACAAGAAGGGTGTAATAAGGAGAAGGTGCGCTGGGCTTTGTAGAGCGGAGGGATGAAATGAGGAGAAGGATTACAAGAAGGGTGGAATGAGGAGAAGGTGCGCTGGGATTTGTAGAGCAGAGGGATGAAATGAGGAGACGAATTACACGAAGGGTGTAATAAGGAGAAGGTGCACTGGGCTTTGTAGAGCAGAGGGATGAAATGAGGAGACGGATTACAAGAAGGGTGGAATGAGGAGAAGGTGCGCAGGACTTTGTAGAGCAGAGGGATGAAATGAGGAGACGGATTACAAGAAGGGTGTAATAAGGAGAAGGTGCACTGGGCTTTGTAGAGCAGAGGGATGAAATGAGGAGACGGATTACAAGAAGGGTGGAATGAGGAGAAGGTGCGCAGGACTTTGTAGAGCGGAGGGATGAAATGAGGAGACGGATTACAAGAAGGGTGGAATGAGGAGAAGGTGCGCAGGACTTTGTAGAGCAGAGGGATGAAATGAGGAGACGGATTACAAGAAGGGTGTAATAAGGAGAAGGTGCACTGGGCTTTGTAGAGCAGAGGGATGAAATGAGGAGACGGATTACAAGAAGGGTGGAATGAGGAGAAGGTGCGCAGGACTTTGTAGAGCGGAGGGATGAAATGAGGAGACGGATTACAAGAAGGGTGGAATAAGGAGAAGGTGCGCTGGGATTTGTAGAGCAGAGGGATGAAATGAGGAGACGGATTACAAGAAGGGTGTAATAAGGAGAAGGTGCACTGGACTTTGTAGAGCAGAGGGATGAAATGAGGAGACGGATTACAAGAAGGGTGTAATAAGGAGAAGGTGCGCTGGGCTTTGTAGAGCGGAGGGATGAAATGAGGAGAAGGATTACAAGAAGGGTGTAATAAGGAGAAGGTGCGCTGGGCTTTGTAGAGCGGAGGGATGAAATGAGGAGACGGATTACAAGAAGGGTGTAATAAGGAGAAGGTGCGCTGGACTTTGTAGAGCGGAGGGATGAAATGAGGAGACAGATTACAAGAAGGGTGGAATGAGGAGAAGGTGCGCTGGGCTTTGTAGAGCAGAATGATGAAATGAGGAGACGGATTACAAGAAGAGTGTAATAAGGAGATGGTGCACTGGGCTTTGTAGAGCAGAGGGATGAAATGAGGAGACGGATTACAAGAAGGGTGGAATGAGGAGAAGGTGCGCTGGACTTTGTAGAGCGGAAGGATGAAAGGAGGAGACGGATTCCAAGAAGGGTGGAATGAGGAGAAGGTACGCTAGGCTTTGTAGAGCAGACGGATGAAATGAGGAGACGGATTTCAAGAAGGGTGGAATAAGGAGAAGGTGCGCTGGGCTTTGTAGAGCAGAGGGATGAAATGAGGAGACGGATTACAAGAAGGGTGTAATAAGGAGAAGGTGCACTGGACTTTGTAGAGCAGAGGGATGAAATGAGGAGACGGATTACAAGAAGGGTGGAATAAGGAGAAGGTGCGCAGGACTTTGTAGAGCAGAGGGATGAAATGAGGAGACGGATTACAAGAAGGGTGTAATAAGTAGAAGGTGCGCTGGGCTTTGTAGAGCGGAGGGATGAAATGAGGAGACGGATTACAAGAAGGGTGGAATGAGGAGAAGGTGCGCTGGGCTTTGTAGAGCAGAGGGATGAAATGAGGAGACGGATTACAAGAAGGGTGACATGAGGAGATGGTGCACTGGGCTTTGTAGAGCAGAAGGATGAAATGAGGAGACAGATTACAAGAAGGGTGGAATGAGGAGAAGGTGCGCAGGACTTTGTAGAGCAGAAGGATGAAATGAGGAGACAGATTACAAGAAGGGTGGAATGAGGAGAAGGTGCGCTGGGATTTGTAGAGCAGAGGGATGAAATGAGGAGACGGATTACAAGAAGGGTGAAATGAGGAGATGGTGCACTGGGCTTTGTAGAGCAGAAGGGTGAAATGAGGAGATGGATTACAAGAAGGGTGAAATGAGGAGATGGTGCACTGGGCTTTGTAGAGCAGAAGGATGAAATGAGGAGACGGATTACAAGAAGGGTAAATGAGGAGAAGGTGCTCAGGACTTTGTAGAGCGGAAGGATGAAATGAAGAGACAGATTACAAGAAGGGTGAAATGAGGAGAAGGTGCGCTGGACTTTGTAGAGCGGAGGGATGAAATGAGGAGACGGATTACAAGAAGGGTGGAATAAGGAGAAGGTGCGCTGGACTTTGTAGAGCGGAGGGATGAAATGAGGAGACGGATTACAAGAAGGGTGGAATAAGGAGAAGGTACGCTGGACTTTGTAGAGCAGAGGGATGACATGAGGAGACGGATTACAAGAAGGATGAAATTAGGAGATGATGCACTGGGCTTTGTAGAGCAGAAGGATGAAATGAGGAGACGGATTACAAGAAGGGTGAAATGACGAGAAGGTGCGCTGGGTTTGTGGAGAAGAAGGGTGAAATGAGGAGACAGATTACTTTCTTCAGGACAGGGGCGGAGGACTCTAGAAGGAAAAAAGTAGCCTCCACTTGTTCCCTCTGCTTTAGAGAGAGCAAATCCCCCTCCCTCCTTCGCCCCTCTGGTGAAGAAATGAACCCAGCAGTCCG